>NC_091978.1:5090425-5422805 GCF_044704955.1 Pristiophorus japonicus
GCGAGTCAGCAGCCTGGTTACATCTCCCCAGTTTCTCTTCTGAAGTCAATGGAACTAAGGACAGGGCGAGATTGTAAAACAGGGACTCAGACCGCGAGCCTACAAGTCCCGGGCAGAGTGCGGATGACCGGCGAAATCCCTCGTCCAATCACAGGGACCGGGTTGGACTTTCCGTGCACCAATAAAAGGTATTAGTTTTGCTGTAAGTCCCGCCCCCGCGTCAGCTCGTTGCCCGACACCGCGCTGTCGAT
Source organism: Pristiophorus japonicus (assembly GCF_044704955.1). Classification (NCBI taxonomy): domain Eukaryota; kingdom Metazoa; phylum Chordata; class Chondrichthyes; family Pristiophoridae; genus Pristiophorus; species Pristiophorus japonicus. The sequence continues at coordinate 5,090,677 of NC_091978.1, forward strand.
GGGCTGTCCGCTCCAGCACGGCTCGAGCAAAGTCATGGCAACAGACTGTCACAGCAGCAAGCCAATCTTCGCAATTCAAACCATGCGTGACATCGCGGGGCTCCTTTACACAGCGGGATCAGTGCGGAGGCAGCAGACCCCCTCAGTGCGCCCATAGCCGGGAGCGACAGACCCCGGTCTGTGTCGGCTCAGCTCATGATCAATGTGACAGCACCTATCATCACCCTCCCCCCATCCCCCATCTCCCACACCCACCCCTCATCCCATAAAGACACCCCTCCCCTCATCCCACCCCTCCCCCCAACCCCCCATCTCCCACACCCACCCCTCATCCACCCCTCCCCTCATCCAACCCTCCCCTCATCCACCCCTCCCCCAACCCCCATCTCCCCACACCCACCCCTCATCCACCCCTCCCCTCATCCACCCCTCCCCTCATCCACCCCTCCCCCCAACCCCCATCTCCCACACCCTCCCGCACCCCACCCCACCCCTCATCCACCCCTCCCCCTCATCCACCCCTCCCCTCATCCACCACCCCTCCCCCCAACCCCCCATCTCCCACACCCACCCCTCATCCACCCCTCCCCTCATCCACCCCTCCCCTCATCCCCCCCCCCCCCTCATCCACCCCGACCCCACACCTCACCCCTCATCCACCCCTCCCCCCAACCCCCCCATCTCCCCACACCCACCCACTCCCCACACCCACCCCTCATCCACCCCTCTCCCCAACCCCCCATCTCCCACCCCTCACCCCCACCCCTCATCCACCCCTCCCCCAACCCCCCATCTCCCACCCCCCCTCATCCACCCCTCTCCCCAACCCTCCATCTCCCACCCCTCACCCCACCCCCCACCCCACACCTCACCCCTCATCCACTCCTCTCCCCAACCCCCCACCCCTCACCCACTTCTCACCCCCACCCCACACCTCACCCACTCCCCACCCACCCCACGCTCCCCCAACCCACCACTCATCCACCCCTCCCCCCAAACCCCCCATCTCCCACCCCTCACCCCCACCCCTCATCCACCCCTCCCCCCAACCCCTCCATCTCCCACCCCTCACCCCACCCCTCATCCACCCCTCCCCCCATCTCCCACGCCTCACCCACCCCTCATCCACCCCTCTCCCCAACCCCCCCACCCCCCACCCACTCCTCACCCCCACCCCACACCTCACCCACCCCCCACCCACCCCACGCTCCCCCAACCCACCCTTCATCCACCCCTCCCCCCAACCCCCCCATCTCCCACTCCCCACCCACTCCCCACACCCCCTCCCCTCATTATATTGGGATCAGTCCCACTGGTGTGAGCCTGTGGCTGCGGGGGAAGGTGTAGCATCGGGTGCTGTCACTCTGCTCATTGTGACATCAGGGCAGCCCCGAGGGTCAGAGGTGAAGGAATGTGCGGAGTGTTGTGGAGTTCACCAACTGGCCCGGTCACCTTCCTTTTACCCCTCGCACTTCCAGCATTGGCCTAATGCAGGGAGAGTAGGCTGAGCAACCTTCTCCTCGCCTCCTCACATCACCCTCTCCGTGCCTCCCTCCGTTCACCCTACCCCTCCACACATCACCCCCTCCGTGTCTCCCTCCATGTCACCCTACCCCTCCACACATCACCCTCTCCGTGTCTCCCTCCGTGTCACCCTACCCCTCCACACATCACCCCCTCCGTGTCTCCCTCCGTGTCACCCTACCCCTTCCTCACATCACCCCCTCCGTGTCTCCCTCTGTGTCACCCTACCCCTCCTCACATCACCCCCTCCGTGTCTCCCTCTGTGTCACCCTACCCCTCCTCACATCACCCCCTCCGTGTCTCTCTCTGTGTCACCCTACCCCTCCTCACATCACCCCCCTCTGTGTCTCCCTCCGTGTCACCCTACCCCTCCTCACATCACCCCCCTCCGTGTCTCCCTCCATGTCACCCTACCCCTCCACACATCACCCTCTCCGTGTCTCCCTCCGTGTCCCCCTACCCCTCCTCACATCACCCCCTCCGTGTCCCCCACCGTCTCCCCTACCTCCCATCTCCCCCTCTCCTCCGCCTCCCCCTCCCCCACTATTTCCCCCTCCCCCACCATCTCCCTCTCTCCTCCCCTCATCTTGCCCTCCGTCTCTCCTACCATCTCCTCTTTCCCCCACCGTCTCCCCCTCCCCCATCTCCCCCTCCCCCTCTCCTCTGCCCACCCCCCTCCCCTCCTCCAACATTTCCCCCTTCTCGACTCCTCCCCCTCCCCCCACCGTCTCCGTCTCCCCCTCCCCCTGTGGAGGAGCCGAGAGATTACGGGCCCCAGGTACAGAAATCACTAAAGCCAGTGGACGGGTACAACAAATAATTCAAAAGGCTCATGGAATGTTGGCCTTTACCTCGGGGTGTGGAATACAAGGGGCTGGAAGTTATGTTCCAGTTGTACAGAGCTCTGGTCAGACCCTGTCAGTCCTGGGCCCTGCCCCACAGGAAGGTTATATTGGCCTCGGATGGGGGCAGCCCAGAATCACCACAATTATACCATTGCGAGAAGTGCTAAATTATGCGTTGCACATACTGGGTTTGTATTCCATTGAATAAAGAAGAACAAGGGTGATCGAATCGAGGTGTTTAAGATGATTAAAGAAGTTGATGGGGTAGATAGAGAGAGACTACTTCCTCTTGTGGAGGAGTCCGGAACAAGGTGGCGTAACCTTAAAATTAGAGCCAGGCCGTTCAGGGTGATGTCAGGGAGCACTTCTTCACACAAAGGGCAGTGGGAATCTGGAACTCTCTCCCCGAACAAAGCTGTTGATGCTGGGGGTCAATTGGAGCTTTTAAGATTGAGATCGACAGATTTAAGTCAAGTAAGAGTATTAAGGGATAAGGAACAGAGGCGGGTAAATGGAGCCCTGATCTGATTGAGGGGCTGAATGGCCTCCTCCGGTTCCCATGTAACAGGCTCGAGGGGCTGAATGGCCTCCTCCGGTTCCAGTGTAACAGGCTCGAGGGGCTGAATGGCCACCTCCTGTTCCTGTGTAACAGGCTCGAGGGGCTGAATGGCCTCCTCCTGTTCCCGTGTAACAGGCTTGAGGGGCTGAATGGCCTCCTCCTGTTCCCTTGTAACAGGCTCGAGGGATTGAATGGACTCCTCCTGTTCCAGTGTAACAGGCTCGAGGGGCTGAATGGCCACCTCCTGTTCCTGTGTAACAGGCTCGAGGGGCTGAATGGCCTCCTCCTGTTCCCGTGTAACAGGCTCGAGGGGCTGAATGGCCTCCCCCTGTTCCCGTGTAACAGGCTCGAAGGATTGAATGGACTCCTCCTGTTCCAGTGTAACAGGCTCGAGGGGCTGAATGGCCACCTCCTGTTCCTGTGTAACAGGCTCGAGGGGCTGAATGGCCTCCTCCTGTTCCTGTGTAACAGGCTCGAGGGGCTGAATGGCCTCCTCCTGTTCCTGTGTAACAGGCTCGAGGGGCTGAATGGGCCTCCTCCTGTTCCTGTGTAACCGACTCGAGGAGCTGAATGGCCTTCTCCTGTTCCTGTGTAACCGACTCGAGGAGCTGAATGGCCTCCTCCTGTTCCTGTGTAACAGGCTCGAGGGGCTGAATGGCCTCCCCCTGTTCCTTTGATCCTAATGCTTTGGCCAGGAGGTGAGGGCAGGACTGATGTTCTTCTGCGAGAGGAGGAGGGGGTCCTGCAGTAACGCACCAGTGTTGACCCCGGACGATTCAGGGAACAATGTAAAGTGTGTGGTCCATTGTCAGCTGTCTCACATGGCGAGAGAATCATATCCATCAACATAAGCCTCGGAGTCAGGCTGAGGCCAAGAACAGGCCCAACGGGTCTGATTACAGCCCAATCTTTGCTTTTGCTTTTATTATTCTTTGCCAGACTAGAACACCCGGGCCAGGCAGTGTGTCTCGCGGCAATGGAGGGATTGTAGCCTGCTGTGACAAGGCCAGGCCCTGAGTTAGATAACGCCACCGAACACCTCAGGCCCCGAGCTCAGACAGCCCAGCAGCAATTCACAATTGTTTTATTCAGTTTAAAACCCTTTCTGATTTCTGCCCTCACCCCTCCCCCAGCTTCGCCTACCCAATGCCCCCCTGCACCCACCCACCCCTGCTGTGGCTTTCGTACCCTCTGGAAACATCAGCTCATCCGATACTCTGACGCCCCATGTCCTAACTCGCACCCAGTCCCGCTCACCCATCACCCCCTGTGCTCACTGCCCCGTGTCCTAACTCACACCCAGTCCCACTCACCCATCACCCCCTGTGCTCACTGCCCCGTGTCCTAACTCACACCCAGTCCCACTCACCCATCACCCCCTGTGCTCACTGCCCCGTGTCCTAACTCACACCCAGTCCCACTCACCCATCACCCCCTGTGCTCACTGCCCCGTGTCCTAACTCGCACCCAGTCCCACTCACCCATCACCCCCTGTGCTCACTGCCCCGTGTCCTAACTCACACCCAGTCCCACTCACCCATCACCCCCTGTGCTCACTGCCCCGTGTCCTAACTCACACCCAGTCCCACTCACCCATCACCCCCTGTGCTCACTGCCCCCGTGTCCTAACTCGCACCCAGTCCCACTCACCCATCACCCCCTGTGCTCACTGCCCCGTGTCCTAACTCACACCCAGTCCCACTCACCCATCACCCCCTGTGCTCACTGCTCCGTGTCCTAACTCGCACCCAGTCCCACTCACCCATCACCCCCTGTGCTCACTGACCCCGTGTCCTAACTCACACCCAGTCCCACTCACCCTTCACCCCCTGTGCTTACTGCCCCCGTGTCCTAACTCGCACCCAGTCCCACTCACCCGTGTCCTAACTCGCACCCAGTCCCACTCACCCATCACCCCGTGTGCTCACTGCCCCGTGTCCTAACTCGCACCGAGTCCCACTCACCCATCACCCCCTGTGCTCACTGCCCCCGTGTCCTAACTCGCACCGAGTCCCACTCACCCATCACCCCCTGTGCTCACTGCCCCCGTGTCCTAACTCACACCCAGTCCTGCTCACCCATCACCCCCTGTGCTCACTGCCCCGTGTCCTAACTCACACTCAGTCCTGCTCACCCATCACCCCCTGTGCTCACTGCCCCGTGTCCTAACTCGCACCGAGTCCCACTCACCCATCACCCCCTGTGCTCACTGCCCCCGTGTCCTAACTCGCACCGAGTCCCACTCACCCATCACCCCCTGTGCTCACTGCCCCGTGTCCTAACTCGCACCCAGTCCCACTCACCCATCACCCCCTGTGCTCACTGCCACCGTGTCCTAACTCGCACCGAGTCCCACTCACCCATCAGCCCCTGTGCTCACTGCCCCCGTGTCCTAACTCACACCCAGTCCTGCTCACCCATCACCCCCTGTGCTCACTGCCCCGTGTCCTAACTCACACCGAGTCCCACTCACCCATCACCCCCTGTGCTCACTGCCCCGTGTCCTAACTCGCACCCAGTCCCACTCACCCATCACCCCCTGTGCTCACTGCCACCGTGTCCTAACTCGCACCGAGTCCCACTCACCCATCAGCCCCTGTGCTCACTGCCCCCGTGTCCTAACTCACACCCAGTCCTGCTCACCCATCACCCCCTGTGCTCACTGCTCCGTGTCCTAACTCGCACCGAGTCCCACTCACCCATCACCCCCTGTGCTCACTGCCCCGTGTCCTAACTCACACCGAGTCCCGCTCACCCATCACCCCCTGTGATCACTGCTCCGTGTCCTAACTCACACCGAGACCTGCTCACCCGTCACCCACTGTGCTCGCTGACCTACATTGGCTCCCAGTCCACAACACCTCAATTTCAGAATTTTCATCCTTGTTTACAAATCCCTCCATGGCCCTCGCCCCTCCCTATCTCTGTAATCTCCTCCAGCCCCACAATCCCCCGAGATGTCTGCGCTCCTCTAATTCTGCCCTCCTGAGCATCCCTGATTATAATCGCTCCACCATCGGTGGCCGTGCCTTCTGTTGTCTGGGCCCCAAGCTCTGGAACTCCCTCCCTAAACCTCTCCACCTCTCCACCTCTCTCTTCTCTTTGAAGTGAAGACGCTCCTTAAAACCACCTGCCCTAACATCCCCTTATGTGGCTCGGTGTCAAATTATATTTTTGGCGTTCCTGTGAAGCGACTCGGGACGTTTTACTATGTTAAAGGCGCTGTATAAATACCGAGGGTGATCTTATGGTCTGTGCAGCCATTGACTGAGTGTCTCATTTCACTGTGTGTGGGGACACTTCCGTGAGTGAAATACATCCCGGCCCTTACCTCAGACCCAATGACCGTGTCTGCAGTACGGCGTCTCAGAGCCCCTCACCCCTCACCCCTCACCCCTCACCCCCCTCACCCCTCACCCCTCTCCCCTCACCCCTCTCCCCTCTCCCCTCAACCCTCACCCCTCACCCCTCACCCCTCTCTCCTGTCCCCTCACCTCTCACCCCTCACCCCTCACCCCGTCCCCTCTCCCCTCACCCCTGTCCCCTCTCCCCTCTCCCCTCACCCCTGTCTCCTCACCCCTCACCCCTCACCCCTCTCCCCTCTCCCCTTACCCCTGTCCCCTCTCCCCTCACCCCTCTCCCCTCTCCCCTCACCCCTCTCCCCTCTCCCCTCACCCCTCTCCCCTAACCTCTCACCCCTCACCCCTCTCCCCTCTCTCCTGTCCCCTCACCTCTCACCCCTCACCCCTCGCCCCTCACCCCTGTCCCCTCACTCCTCACCCCTCTTCCCTGTCCCCTCACCTCTCACCTCTCACCCCTCACCCCTCACCTCTCACCCCTCTCCCCTCTCCCCTCACCCCTGTCCCCTCACCCCTGTCCCTTCTCCCCTCTCCCCTCTCCCCTCTACCCTCTCCCCTCACCCATCAACCCTCTCCCTCACCCCTCATCTCTGAGTCATTTTGAGACAATGAGAATCCAATGAACCAAGGGAATGTTGCATAGTGGTTATGTTATTGGACTCGTAATCCCAAAGGGGCAGTACTGAGGGAGTGCCGCACTGTCGGAGAGACAGTACTGAGGGAGTGCCGCACTGTCGGAGGGAGCAGTACTGAGGGAGTGCCGCACTGTCAGAGTGGCAGTACTGAGGGAGCGATGCACTGTCGGAGGGGCAGTACTGAGGGAGCGCCTCACTGTCAGAGGGGCAGTACTGAGGGAGTGCTGCACTGTCGGAGAGACAGTACTGAGGGAGTGTCGCACTGTCGGAGGGGCAGTACTGAGGGAGTGCTGCACTGTCGGAGAGACAGTACTGAGGGAGTGTCGCACTGTCGGAGGGGCAGTACTGAGGGAGCGCCGCACTGTCGGAGGGGCAGTACTGAGGGAGCGCCGCACTGTCGGAGGGGCAGTACTGAGGGAGCGATGCACTGTCGGAGGGGCAGTACTGAGGGAGTGCTGAACTTTCGGAGGTGCCATCTTTCGGATGAGATGTTAAACCGAGGCCTCGTCTGCTCCCTCAGGTGGATGTAAAAGATTCGATGGCACTATTTCGAAGAAGAGCAGAGAAGTTCTCCCAAGTATCCTGGGCCAATATTGGTCCCTCAAACAACATCACTAAAAAGCAGGTTGCTGTTTGTGGGAGCTTGCTGTTTGCAAATTTCTTACATTACATCAGTGACTGCACTTCCATAAAAGTACTTCATTGGCTGTAAAGCGCCTTGGGACACCCTGAGGTTGTGAAAGGCGCTATATAAAGGACACGTTTTATTGTCGTGCAAAAATAGCCAACATGCTCCACCCTTTGTCTGTGATTGGTCCCCTTGGAGGATAAGCCACACCCTGAAGTTTCACAGGAATGTGTCACTGGAACCGTCCATCCCAAGGTCTCATTGACTTTGCAAATTGTAACTCGGTCCACTTTGACTTCCTGAAGCGACAGAGGACAGAGCTCCTTAGAATTCAGCAAGGGCCGGCCAAAGTGCCTTACCCCAGTCCAAGTGTATGCCTCCACCTGCCCCCCCGACCCCCCCCCCCCACCCCACTGTAGATGGGGCAGGCATTGTGTACAGATCGTTAACATCTTTATTGGGTATGGAGTGAATAGGGACAATGTCGTGACTTCTAGATATCATCCACTCCAACGATGTCCCTTGTAGGGGGTCGGAAGAACATGATCCGTCTTCTCTGAGTTCCCTCTCTCCTCTCCGATTCCCCCCCACCCATGTCACTCCCCCCCAATCTCTCCCAGTCTCTCTCTCTCCCTCCCCCCAGTTTCTCTCTCACCCTCTCTCCCAGTCTCTCTCTCCCCCCTACCCCACCCCCTCCCCCAGCCTCTCTCTCTCCCTCTCTCTCTCCCTTCCCCCAGTCGCTCTCTCTCCCTCTCTCCCAGTCTCTCTCTCTCCCTCTCTCCCAGTCTCTCTCTCCCCCCACCACACCTCCTCCCCCAGCCTCTCTCTCTCCCTCTCTCTCTCCCTCCCCCCAGTCTCTCTCTCTCCCTCTCTCCCAGTCTCTCTCTCTCCCTCTCTCCCAGTCTCTCTCTCTCTCCCTCCCCCAGTTTCTCTCTCACCCTCTCTCCCAGTCTCTCTCTCCCCCCCACCCCACCCCCTCCCCCAGCCTCTCTCTCTCTCCCTCTCTCTCTCCCTCCCCCCAGTCGCTCTCTCTCCCTCTCTCCCAGTCTCTCTCTCTCCCTCTCTCCCAGTCTCTCTCTCTCCCCCCACCCCACCTCCTCCTCCAGCCTCTCTCTCTCTCCCTCCCCCCAGTCTCTCTCTCTCCCTCCCCCAGTCTCTCTCTCTCCCAGTCTCTCTCTCTCTCTCCCCCCAGTTTCTCTCTCACCCTCTCTCCCAGTCTCTCTCTCCCCCCTACCCCACCCCCTCCCCCAGTCTCTCTCTCTCCCTTTCTCCCAGTCTCTCTCTCTCCCTCTCCCCAGCCTTTCTCTCTCCCTCTCCCAATCTCTCTCTCTCCCCAGACTCTCTCTCTTGCTCTCCCAGTCTCTCTCTCTCTCCCGAGCCTCACTCTCGCTCTCTCTCTCCCTCCCACCAGTCCCTCTCTCTCCCTTTCTCCCAGTCTCTCTCTCTCTCCCGAGCCTCTCTCTCTCTCTCTCTCTCTCTCTCCCTCTCCCAGTCTCTCTCTCTCCCTCTCTCTCCCCAGACTCTCTCTCTCTCTCTCTCTCTCTCTCTCCCTCTCCCAGTCTCTCTCTCTCCCTCTCTCTCCCCAGACTCTCTCTCTTGCTCTCCCAGTCTCTCTCTCTCTCCCGAGCCTCACTCTCGCTCTCTCTCTCCCTCCCACCAGTCCCTCTCTCTCCCTTTCTCCCAGTCTCTCTCTCTCTCCCGAGCCTCTCTCTCTCTCTCTCTCTCTCTCTCTCCCTCTCCCAGTCTCTCTCTCTCCCTCTCTCTCCCCAGATTCTCTCTCTCTCTCTCTCTCTCTCTCCCTCTCCCAGTCTCTCTCTCTCCCTCTCTCTCCCCAGACTCTCTCTCTTGCTCTCCCAGTCTCTCTCTCTCCCTCTCCCAGTCTCTCCCTCTCTCTGCCACCCGCCCCGCCTCCCCCCCCCACCCAGTCTCTCCCCCCCCGCAACCCCCCAGGGCCCCCGCCGCTGCTCTCGCACACCCCCCCCCTCCCCTCCCAACACACAGCCCAGATCGGGACCTGCTTCTCGGCACCACGGTGGAGGGAATGATTTGGGGCCGGGGGCGGGGCTTGACAGTGCAGTACAAATAGTTACGTCGCTATATAAATGCAAGTTATTCTTTCCCCGCCCCCTCGATCACATGACCCTGAGTCTCTGGGCTGCTGGGCTGTCTCTGGCCGCGAGAGCAGTCACTTCAGTCTTCTGGGTAATGAATCTGGCTGGAGATCAATCTCAGATTATCATTCTGTCAAAGCGCCTCTCAACACCACAATGTAACAGATAGATACAGATAATCACCCTCTAATGCTGACAGACTTATCAAGAAATTTCTTCAAGGCTTCGGAACTTATTGTCCAAGTGTTTTGCCTGCCCCAGAGCTCAGCCCCGTCTCACTAAAGCTGCCTGCGAAGGTTGCCAATCCTACAGGAATGCCCCAGGATCTCCAGCAATTAAAGACAAATTGCCAGGATACTGCTGCCTGGGAGAAAAATCACAGACAGAAAAGAGAGACTTGTATTTATATAGCAGCATTCACAACGTCAGAAGGTCCCAAAGCATTTTACAGCGCTTTACATTGAAGCGTAGTCACTGTTGTAATGTCAAAGCCTCCCTGATAAAGTGCGACATCCCCACCGACACCTGGGAGTCCATAGAAACATAGAAACATAGAAAATAGGTGCAGGAGTAGGCCATTCGGCCCTTCGAGCCTGCACCGCCATTCAATGAGTTCATGGCTGAACATGCAACTTCAGTACCCCATTCCTGCTTTCTCGCCATACCCCTTGATCCCCCGAGTAGTAAGGACTTCATCTAACTCCTTTTTGAATATATTTAGTGAATTGGCCTCAACAACTTTCTGTGGTAGAGAATTCCACAGGTTCACCACTCTCTGGGTGAAGAAGTTTCTCCTCATCTCGGTCCTAAATGGCTTCCCCCTTATCCTTAGACTGTGTCCCCTGGTTCTGGACTTCCCCAACATTGGGAACATTCTTCCTGCATCTAACCTGTCTAACCCCGTCAGAATTTTAAACGTTTCTATGAGGTCCCCTCTCATTCTTCTGAACTCCAGTGAATACAAGCCCAGTTGATCCAGTCTTTCTTGATATGTCAGTCCCGCCATCCCGGGAATCAGTCTGGTGAACCTTCGCTGCATTCCCTCAATAGCAAGAATGTCCTTCCTCAGATTAGGAGACCAAAACTATACACAATATTCAAGGTGTGGCCTCACCAAGGCCCTGTACAATTGTAGCAACACCTCCCTGCCCTTGTACTCAAATCTCCTCGCTATGAAGGCCAACATGCCATTTGCTTTCTTAACCGCCTGCTGTACCTGCATGCCAACCTTCAATGACTGATGTACCATGACACCCAGGTCTCTTTGCACCTCCCCTTTTCCTAATCTGTCACCATTCAGATAATAGTCTGTCTCTCTGTTTTTACCACCAAAGTGGATAACCTCACATTTATCCACATTATACTTCATCTGCCATGCATTTGCCCACTCACCTAACCTATCCAAGTCGCTCTGCAGCCTCATAGAATCCTCCTTGCAGCTCACACTGCCACCCAACTTAGTGTCATCCGCAAATTTGGAGATACTACATTTAATCCCCTCATCTAAATCATTAATGTACAGTGTAAACAGCTGGGGCCCCAGCACAGAACCTTGCGGTACCCCACTAGTCACTGCCTGCCATTCTGAAAAGTCCCCATTTACTCCTACTCTTTGCTTCCTGTCTGACAACCAGTTCTCAATCCATGTCAGCACACTACCCCCAATCCCATGTGCTTTAACTTTGCACATTAATCTCTTGTGTGGGACCTTGTCGAAAGCCCTTTCACAAATCCATGCTGACTTGGACCTATCATGTCACCTCTTTCCAAATGCACTGCTATGACATCCTTAATAATTGATTCCATCATTTTACCCACTACCGATGTCAGGCTGACATCAATTTCCCCAACACAATTTCCCGACTAATAAGGATTTCCCTCAGTTCCTCCTCCTTACTAGACCCTCCGACCCCTTTTATATCCGGAAGGTTGTTTGTGTCCTCCTCAGTGAATACCGAACCAAAGTACTTGTTCAATTGGTCCGCCATTTCTTTGTTCCCCGTTATGACTTCCCCTGATTCTGACTGCAGGGGACCTACGTTTGTCCCTGGCCAAAGACCGCCCTAAGTGGAGGAAGCGCATCCGGGAGGGCGCTGAGCACCTCGAGTCTCGTCGCCGAGGGCTGTGGCAAAGAAACCAAACGCAGGCAGCGGAAGGAGCGTGCGGCAAACCAGTCCCACCCTCCCCTTCCTTCAACCACTGTCTGTCCCACCTGTGACAGGGACTGTGGCTCTCGTATTGGACTGTTCAGCCATCTGAGAACTCACTTTTAGAGTGGAAGCAAGTCTTCCTCGATTCCGAGGGACTGCCTGTGATGATGATGAATGTTGGAAGCACAGCAGCTAATTTGCGCACAGCAAGCTCCCACAAACAACAATGTGAGAATGACCAGACCTTGGGCTAGAAGCTCCACTTTTTTGCCTGCTTAACCCCCACTTAACGCCCATTTTACCGCGGAAATGACGTATAATGCCCAGATATCGCCCAAAACTGGGGGTACTTGTGCATGAAACACAAAAGTATGCAGGTACAGCAAGTGATCAGGAGGCCAATGGTATCTTGGCCTTTATTGCAAAGGGGATGGAGTATAAAAGCAGGGAAGTCTTGCAACAGTTATACAGGGTATTGGTGAGGCCACACCTGGAATACTGCGTGCAGTTTTGGTTTCCATATTTACGAAAGGATACACTTGCTTTGGAGGCAGTTCAGAGAAGGTTCACTCGGTTGATTCCGGGGATGAGGGGGTTGACTTATGAGGAAAGGTTGAGGAGGTTGGGGCCTCTACTCACTGGAATTCAGAAGAATGAGAGGTGATCTTATCGAAACGTATAAGATTATGAGGGGGCTTGACAAGGTGGATGCAGAGAGGATGTTTCCACTGATGGGAGAGACTAGAACTAGAGGGCATGATTTTAGAATAATGGGCCGCCCATTTAAAACTGAGATGAGGAGAAATTTTTTCTCAGAGGGTTGTAAATCTGTGGAATTCGCTGCCTCAGAGAGCTGTGGAAGCCGGGACATTGAATAAATTTAGGACAGAGATAGATAGTTTCTTAACCGATAAGGGAATAAGGGGTTATGGGGAGCGGGCGGGGAAGTGGAGCTGAGTCCATGATCGGATCAGCCATGATCGTATTAAATGGCGGAGCAGGCTCGAGGGGCCAGGTGGCCTACTCCTGCTCCTATTTCTTATGTTCTTATTTTGACACAAAATGGAAACTGGCGGGCATTTTTCAGAAACTTATCGGCGAGCGTTACTTTTCCAATGGGCTTAACGCCAAACAAATATCACCGCCCGCCCACTTTTTTGGGGCGGAATCAGCAGGATGGGCGAATTCAACGCCCATAATATCGTCGAGCGTTACTTTCCACACGGAAATAATGCCAAGATTCAATATTAACGTCCGGTGACTGTTTTTTGTCGTAAAGAGCATATTTACCCAAACAAGCGGCCTGGGGGATCGCCCAGCGTCACTTTCTCAAAAGTGGAGGTTCGAGCCCAATGGTTTTTTCGTGATGTTGATTGAGGGATAGATATTGGCCACAGAACACCAGGGAGAACTCCCCTGCTCTTTTTCGAAATAGTGCCATGGGATCTTTTGTGCCCACCTAAGAGGGCAGACGGGGCCTCGGTTTAATGTCTCACCAAGAAACAGCCCGTCCGACAGTGCAGCACTCCCTCAGTACTGCTCCTCCGACAGTGCAGCACTCCCTCAGTACCGCCCCTCCGACAGTGCAGCACTCCCTCAGTACTGCCCCTCCGACAGTGCAGCACTCCTTCAGTACTGCTCCTCCGACAGTGCAGCACTCCCTCAGTACTGCCCGTCCGACAGTGCAGCACTCCCTCAGTACTGCCCCTCCGACAGTGCGGCGCTCCCTCAGTACTGCCCCTCCGACAGTGCAGCACTCCCTCAGTACTGCTCCTCCGACAGTGCAGCACTCCCTCAGTACTGCCCGTCCGACAGTGCAGCACTCCCTCAGTACTGCCCCTCCGACAGTGCAGCACTCCCTCAGTACTGCCCGTCCGACAGTGCAGCACTCCCTCAGTACTGCCCCTCCGACAGTGCAGCACTCCCTCAGTACTGCCCCTCCAACAGTGCGGCGCTCCCTCAGTACTGCCCCTCCAACAGTGCAGCACTCCCTCAGTACTGCCCCTCCGACAGTGCAGCACTCCCTCAGTACTGCTCCTCCGACAGTGCGGCGCTGCCTCAGTACTGCCCCTCCGACAGTGCGGCACTCCCTCAGTAATGCCCCTCCGACAGTGCAGCACTCCCTCAGTACTGCCCCTCCAACAGTGCGGCGCTCCCTCAGTACTGCCCCTCCGACAGTGCAGCACTCCCTCAGTACTGCCCCTCCAACAGTGCGGCGCTCCCTCAGTACTGCCCCTCCGACAGTGCGGCACTCCCTCAGTAATGCCCCTCCGACAGTGCAGCACTCCCTCAGTACTGCCCCTCCAACAGTGCGGCGCTCCCTCAGTACTGCCCCTCCGACAGTGCAACACTCCCTCAGTACTGCCCCTCCGACAGTGCGGCACTCCCTCAGTAATGCCCCTCCGACAGTGCAGCACTCCCTCAGTAGTGCTCCTCCAACAGTGCAGCACTCCCTCAGTACTGACCGTCCGACAGTGCAGCACTCCCTCAGTACTGCCCCTCCGACAGTGCAGCACTCCCTCAGTACTGCTCCTCCAACAGTGCAGCACTCCCTCAGTACTGCTCCTCCGACAGTGCTGCGCTCCCTCAGTACTGACCCTCCGACAGTGCTGCGCTCCCTCAGTACTGCCCCTCCAACAGTGCGGCACTTCTTCAGTACTGCCCCTCCGACAGTGCGGCACTCCCTCAGTACTGCCCCTCCGACAGTGCGGCACTCCCTCAGTACTGCCCCTCCGACAGTGCGGCACTCCCTCAGTACTGCCCCTCCGACAGTGCGGCACTCCCTCAGTACTGCCCCTCCGACAGTGCGGCCCTCCATCAGTACTGCCCCTCCAACAGTGCGGTGCTCGCTCAGTACTGCCCCTCCAACAGTGCGACGCTCCCTCAGTACTGCCCCTCCGACAGTGCAGCGCTCCCTCAGTACTGCCCCTCCGACAGTGCGGTGCTCGCTCAGTACTGCCCCTCCAACAGTGCGACGCTCCCTCAGTACTGCCCCTCCGACAGTGCGACGCTCCCTCAGTACTGCCCCTCCGACAGTGCAGCGCTCCCTCAGTACTGCCCCTCCGACAGTGCGGCACTTCTTCAGTACTGCCCCTCCAACAGTGCGGCGTTCCCTCAGTACTGCCCCTCCGACAGTGCGGCACTCGCTCAGTACTGCCCCTCCGACAGTGCGGCGCTCCCTCAGTACTGCCCCTCCGACAGTGCGGCGCTCCCTCAGTACTGCCCCTCCGACAGTGCGGCGCTCCCTCAGTACTGCACTGGGAGTTTCAGCCTGGAGTTTGTGCTCAGGTGTGTGAAGCGGGACTTGAAAGCACAGCCTTCTGGTGCAGAGATGAGAGAGCTTCGCACGGCAGTCATACAACTTCCATTTTCAAAATATTTCTTTTTGAACACTTTTGTTCACTAGTCATTAAAATGTTAGAGATGGGAAGCTAAAGGCGTCGAAGTGAAAGTCAAGAATCAGCGAGACAGGTAATGAAGAACGGGTTTATGTTGTCGCTGGGCGGGTTACTGCGAAGAGGGACATGTTGGGTGCTCCGTTGTCCGACATCTTTTTCAATGTGAGCAGACAGCGCGTTATTCCGTGTTGGGGCGACGGGCTGGATATACTTAGTGGGTCAGGCAGCATCTGTGGAGCGAGAAACAGAGTTAATGTGTCAGGTCAGTGACCTTCTGTCAGAACTGGAGAGCGTTCGAGACGTAACAGGTTTTTATGTAAGTGTAGGGGTAGGGAAAGGGGGAGGGGAGGAGGGAACAAAAGGAAAGGTCTGTGATCGGGTGGAAGGCAGGAGAGATTAGAGAGACAAAAGGGATGGTGGAGCGAGGCAGAAGGGGGCATAAAAAGAAGCAAAAGATGGGTCTAGATGAGCTGTAAATGGGGACAGCAGAATACAGAGGAGGAGGGAAGCATAGGAAACCTGACAGGCGAAGGCTTCCGTCACCCAGGAGTGTGGTGGAGAAAGGCCACGTGTCGATAGTAGATACCCACCCCCACAGACCCCTCCCCCACCCCCACAGACACCTCCCCCACCCCCACCTCCAGCCCAGCCGTCACCCACCCCAACCCCAGAACACCCCTCCCCCAACCCCACCCCCAGCCCACCCGTCACCCAGCCCCACCCCCACAGACACCTCCCCCACCCCCACCCCCAGCCCACCCGTCACCCACCCCCACCCCCACAGACACCTCCCCCACCCCCACAGATCCCTCCCCCACCCCCACAGACCCCTCCCCCACCCCCACCCCCAGCCCACCCGTCACCCACCCCAACCCCAGAACACCCCTCCACCACCACCACCCCCAGCCCATCCGTCACCCAGCCCCACCCCCACAGACACCTAACCCACCCCCACAGACCCCTCCCCCACCCCCGCAGACCCCTCCCCCACCCCCAACCCCAGATCACCCTTCCCCCACCCCCATACCCAGAACACCCCACCCCAACCCCAGAACACCCCTCCCCCAACCCCAACCCCAGAACACCCCTCCCCCACCCCCACCCCCAGAACACCCGTCACCCAGCCCCACCCCCAGAACACCCCTCCCCCACCCCCACCCCAACCCCAGAACACCCTTCCCCCACCCCCAACCCCAGAACACCCTTCCCCCACCCCCAACCCCAGAACACACCTCCCCCACCCCCAACCCCAGAACACCCCTTCCCCTCCCCTCACCCCAGAACACCCGTCCCCCATCCCACCCTCCCCCAGCACCGACACACCCGTCCCCCACCCCCAACCCCAGAACACCCCTCCCCCGCCCCCAACCACAGAACACCCCTCCCCCATCCCTCCCCCAACCCCAGAACACACCTCCCCCACCCCCAACCCCAGAACACCCCTCCCCCGCCCCCAACCACAGAACACCCCTCCCCCATCCCTCCCCCAACCCCAGAACACACCTCCCCCACCCCCAACCCCAGAACACCCCTTCCCCTCCCCCAACCCCAGAACACCCGTCCCCCACCCCCACCCACAGAACACCCCTCCCCCACCCCCAACCCCAGAACACCCCTCCCCCACCCCCACCCCCACCCCCAGAACACCCCTCCCCCACCCCACCCCAACCCCAGAACACCCCACCCCCAACCCCAGAACACCCGTCCCCCACCCCCAACCCCAGAACACCCGTCCCCCACCCCCAACCCCAGAACACCCGTCCCCCACCCCCAACCCCAGAACACCCGTCCCCCACCCCCAACCCCAGAACACCCCTCCCCCACCCCCAACCACAGAACACCCCTCCCCCATCCCTCCCCCAACCCCAGAACACCCGTCCCCCACCCCCACCCACAGAACACCCCTCCCCCACCCCCAACCCCAGAACACCCTTCCCCATCCCTCCCCCAACCCCAGAACACCCCTCCCCCACCCCCAACCCCAGAACACCCCTCCCCCACCCCCAACCCCAGAACACCCCTCCCCCACCCCCACCCCCACCCCCAGAACACCCCCTCCCCCACCCCCAACACCAGAACACCCCACCCCCAACCCCAGAACACCCCTCCCCCACCCCCAACCCCAGAACACCCTTCCCCCATCCCTCCCCCAACCCCAGAACACCCCTCCCCCACCCCCAACCCCAGAACACCCCTCCCCCACCCCCAACCCCAGAACACCCCTCCCCCACCCCCAACCCCAGAACACCCTTCCCCCATCCCTCCCCCAACCCCAGAACACCCCTCCCCCACCCCCAACCCCAGAACACCCTTCCCCCATCCCTCCCCCAACCCCAGAACACCCCTAGCCCACACCCAACCCCAGAACAGCCCTTCCCCTCCCCCAACCCCAGAACACCCCTCCCCCATCCCTCCCCTAACCCCAGAACACCCGTCCCCCATCCTACCCTCCCCCAGCACCAACACACCCCACCCCCGCACCCAACCCCAGAACACCCCTTTCCCACCCCTCCCCACCCCCAAACCTCGTCTCCCACACACCACCCCCACCCCACCTTCCCCAATCCCAGCATACCCCTCCCCCACCCCACCCTCCCCCAGCACCAACACACCCCTCCCCCTCCCCCAACCCCAGAACACCTCTCCCCCACCCCTCCCCTAACCCCAGAACACCCCTTCCCGACCCCTCCCCTAACCCCAGAACACCCCTCCCCCACCTCTCCCCCAGCACCAGCGCACCCCACCCCCACCCTCCCCCTCCCCCACCCCCAGCCCAACCCCCCCCAACCCCCACTCCTCCCCAGCACACCCTTCCTCCTCCCCCTCCCCCACCCCCAGCACCCCCTCCCCCTCCCTCTCCAGCCCCCCTCTCCTCCCCACCCCACACACCACTCCCCCCCCCCCCCAGCACCAGCCCACCCCTCCCCCCTCCCCCACCCCCAGCACCAGCCCACATCTCCCCTCCCCTGGTGAACGGTTGTTTCTGGGACTGGAGGAAGGTATACAGTGGTGTTCCCCAGGGGTCGGTACTGGGACCACTGCTTTTCCTGATATACATTAATGACTTGGATGTGGGTGTACAGGGCACAATTTCAATATTTGCAGATGACACAAAACTTGGAAGTATAGTGAACAGTGAGGAGGGCAGTGATAGACTTCAGGAGGACATAGACAGGCCGGTGGAATGGGCGGGCATGTGGCAGATGCAGTTTAACACAGAAAAGTGCGAAGTGATACATTTTGGTAGAAAGAATGAGCAGCGGAAATATAAACTAAAGGGTACAATGCTAAAGGGGGTGCATGAACAGAGAGACCGGGGGGGTGTGTCACAAATCGTTGAAGGTGGCAGGGCAGATTAAGAAAATGGATAAACTTACGGGATCCTGGGCTTCATAAATAGAGGCACAGAGTACAGAAGCAAGGAAGTTATGATGGACCTGTATAAAACACTGGTTCGCCCCCAGCTGGAGTATTGTGTCCAATTCTGGGCCCCGCACTTTAGGAAGGATGTGAAGGTCTTAGAGAGGGTGTAGAGGGGATTTCTGAGAATGGTTCCAGGGATGAGGGACTTCAGTTACGTGGACAGACTGGAGAAGCTGGGGTTGTTCTCTTTGAATCAGAGAAGGTTGAGAGGAGATTTGATCGAGGTCAAAATCATGAGGGGTCTGGACAGAGTAGAGAGAGAGAAACTGTTCCCAGAGAGAACCAGAGGACACAGGTTTAAGGTGATTGGCAGAAGAACTGAAGGCGATGTAAGAAAAACATTTTTACGTGGCGAGTGGTTAGGATCTGGAATGCACGGCCCGAGAGGGTGGTGGAGGCAGACTCAATCGTGGCTTTCAAAAGGGAGTTGGATAAGTAACTGAGGGGAAAAAATTTGCAGGGCTATGGGGAAAGTGCGGGGGAGGGAGACTGGCTGAGGTGATCTTGCAGAGAGCTGGTACGATGCAATATTCCAGTTGAGGCCGAACCAGTGTTTTATAAAGGTTCCTCATAACTTCCTTGCTTTTGTACTCTATGCCTCTATTTATGAAGCCGACACGGGCTCGACTGGCCGAATGGTCTTCTTCCGTGGTGTAACCTTTCAATGAGTACTGAGGGAGCACCGCACTATCGGAGGGGCAGTACTGAGGGAGCGCTGCACTGTCGGAGGGGCAGTACTGAGGGAGCGCTGCACTGTCGGAGGGGCAGTACTGAGGGAGCGCTGCACTGTCGGAGGGGCAGTACTGAGGGAGTGCCGCACTGTCGGAGGGGCAGTACTGAGGGAGCGCCGCACTGTCGGAGGGGCAGTACTGAGGGAGTGCCGCACTGTCGGAGGGGCAGTACTGAGGGAATGCAGTACTGTCGGAGGGGCAGTACTGAGGGAGCGCTGCACTGTCGGAGGGGCAGTACTGAGGGAGTGCCGCACTGTCGGAGGGGCAGTACTGAGGGAGCGCCGCACTGTCGGAGGGGCAGTACTGAGGGAGTGCCGCACTGTCGGAGGGGCAGTACTGAGGGAATGCTGTACTGTCGGAGGGGCAGTACTGAGGGAACACCGCATTGTCGGAGGGGCAGTACTGAGGGAGTGCCGCACTGTGGGGGGGGCAGTACTGAGGGAATGCCGCACTGTGGGAGGGGCAGTAATGAGGGAGTGCCGCACTGTCGGAGTGGGAGTACTGAGGGAGTGCCGCACTGTCGGAGGGGGAGTACTGAGGGAGTGTCGCACTGTCGGAGGGGCAGTACTGAGGGAGTGTCACACTGTGGGAGGGGCAGTACTGAGGGAGTGCCGCACTGTCGGAGGGGCAGTACTGAGGGAGTGCCGCACTGTGGGAAGTGGTATCCTTCAGCTGAGACTCAGGCTGATGTAAAATATCCCATGGCCACTATTTTGAAGGACAGGGGTGTTATCCTGGGTGTCCTGGCCAATATTTATCCCTCGGCGAACATAATTAAAAACAGACGATCTGGTCATTGTCACATTGGAGTTCATGGGATCTTGCTTTGCATAAATGGGCTGGACCGTTTCCGACATGACAACAGTGGCTACACTTTAAAACATACATCCTTGGCTGTGAAGCGCTTCGGGACGTCCTGAGATGGTGAAAGGCACTCGAGAAATGCAAGTTCTTTCATTCCTGTTCTAAACAGACCAGAAACCCCCCAGGCACCATTCCTGGTCTATTTTGAGTTAACTAATTTCAGCTAAGATTATAATTGGTCTCAGGAGTCCTGATCTCAGCTACCAGGATTCCTGCTCCTGGTCACAACCCTCCCAACCCCCTGCCCTCCCATTGCCAAGTGCAAGTGTGCGGATGTTGATTGGGAAAGAGGACTGTGCTCGGTTGTGATGCCCTGCTTAGTCGAATTGTCCACCAACGCTCACTGTCTTGGCAGAGACCTGAAGGGTGGCCTCCAGACCGGAGGAAGGAAGTTTCCTGGAAGCGTTAACAACTGCAGGGGAGGAGCAGGGGGGGACACTTATCCTGCTCTCAGATGGTCAACTCCATTCATTCCTGGGATGACTGTGTCGACCTACGAGGAGAGAATGAGGAGCTTGAGCCTATACTCTTTGGAGTTTAGAAGAATGAGAGGTGATCTCATTGAAACATATAAGATTCTGAGGGGGATTGACAGGGTAGATGCAGGGAGGATGTTTCCCCCGGGCTGGAGAGTCTAGAACCAGGGGTCACAGTCTCAGAATAAGGGGTCGGCCATTTAGGACTGAGATGAGAAGAAATTTCTTCACTCAGAGGGTGGTGAATCTTTGGAATTCTCTGCCCCAGAGGGCTGTGGCTACTTTGAATAAGTGAGCATATTCAAGGCTGAGATCGATAGATTGTTGGACTCTCGGGGAATCGAGGGATATGGAAATCGGGCGGGAAAGTGGAGTTGATGTTGAAGATCAGCCCTGATCGTTTTGAATGGGGGAACCGGCTCGAGGGGCCTTGTGCCCTCCTCCCACTCCGAATTCTTATGTCCTTATGAGAGTTCACACATTCTGTTTTTACTGTATCTCCCACTGCAGATTATGACATAGGCCCCAGAAAGGCCCATTCCTGCAGTAGTGACAGCTGGCTCCTGACCCGTCACTGAACAAATCCTCTTTATCACAAGCTAAAATTACGGGCGATTATTTTTAACTGTAGGTAGAGCCTCTGTGCCCGTGTAAGGCCTGAGCAGATTAATAGCCACTCCACGCTTAATGCGTTGGGAAGAGCAGGCTCCAAGATTTCGAGAGCCAGCCATCTCTTGGGGATTATCACGTCGCAAGGTCTCCGCGGGTCCAGTCACAGGTTTTATTTGCTGACTTGATGGCTAAGCCAGCAATGCAACTCTGCACCTTAACGGGTCTGGAGCACAGTGCTGGGCAGGTACAGTACTGGTCAGATACAGAGTAACGCTCCCTCTACACTGTCCCATCAAACCCTCCCAGGGCAGGTACAGCATGGGGTTAGATACAGAGTAAAGCTCCCTCTACACTGTCCCATCACACACTCCCAGGGCAGGTACAGCACGGGGTTAGATACAGAGCAAAGCTCCCTCTACACTGTCCCATCAAGCACTCCCAGGGCAGGTACAACATGGGGTTAGATGCAGAGTAAAGCTCCCTCTACACTGTCGCATCACACACTCCCAGGGCAGGTACAGCACGGGGTTAGATACAGAGTAAAGCTCCCTCTACACTGTCCCATCACACACTCCCAGGGCAGGTACAGCACGGGGTTAGATACAGAGCAAAGCTCCGTCTACACTGTCCCATCAAGCACTCCCAGGGCAGGTACAGTACTGGTCAGAGACAGAGTAAAGCTCCCTCTACACTGTCCCATCAAACACTCCCAGGGCAGGTTCAGCACGGGGTTAGATACAGAGTAATGCTCCCTCTACACTGTCCCATCACACACTCCCAGGGCAGGTACAGCACGGGGTTAGATACAGAGTAAAGCTCCCCCTACACTCTCCCATCAAACACTCCCAGGGCAGGTACAACACGGGTTAGATACAGAGTAAAGCTCCCTCTACACTGTCCCATCAAACACTCCCAGGGCAGGTACAGCACGGGTTAAATACAGAGTAAATCTCCCTCTACACTGTCCCATCAAACACTCCCAGGGCAGGTACAGCACGGGGTTAGATACAGAGTAAAGCTCCCTCTACACTGTCCCATCAAACACTCCCAGGGCAGGTACAGCACAGGGTTAGATACAGAGTAAAGCTCCCTCTACACTGTCCCATCAAGCACTCCCAGGGCAGGTACAGTACTGGTCAGAGACAGAGTAAAGCTCCCTCTACACTGTCCCATCAAACACTCCCAGGGCAGGTACAACACGGGGTTAGATGCAGAGTAAAGCTCCCTCTACGCTGTCCCATCAAACACTCCCAGGGCAGGTACAGCACGGGGTTAGATACAGAGTAAAGCTCCCTCTACACTGGCCCATCAAACACTCCCAGGGCAGGTACAGCACGGGGTTAGATACAGAGTAAAGCTCGCTCTACACTGTCCCATCAAACACTCCCAGGGCAGGTACAGCACGGGGTTAAATACAGAGTAAAGCTCCCCCTACACTCTCCCATCAAACACTCCCAGGGCAGGTACAACACGGGTTAGATACAGAGTAAAGCTCCCTCTACACTGTCCCATCAAACACTCCCAGGGCAGGTACAGCACGGGTTAAATACAGAGTAAAGCTCCCACTACACTGTCCCATCAAAAACTCCCAGGGCAGGTACAGCACGGGGTTAGATACAGAGTAAAGCTCCCTCTACACTGTCCCATCAAACACTCCCAGGGCAGGTACAGCACGGGGTTAGATACAGAGTAAAGCTCCCTCTACGCTCTCCCATCAAACACTCCCAGGGCAGGTACAGCATGGGGTTAGATACAGAGTAAAGCTCCCTCTACACAGCCCCATCAAACATTCCCAGGGCAGGTACAGCACGGGTTAGATACAGAGTAAAGCTCCTCCACACTGTCCCTGAGGACTGGGAGAAATTTAGAATTCAGCAGAGGAGGACAAGGGGTTTAATTAGTAGGGGGGATAATAGAGTACGAGAAGAAGCTTGCTGGTAACATAAAAACTGACTGCAAAAGCTTCTATAGATATGTGAATAGAAAAAGATTAATGAAGACAAACGTAAGTCCCTTGCAGTCGGATTCAGGTGAATTTATAATCGGGAACAAAGAAATGGCAGACCAATTGAACAAATACTTTGGTTCTGTCTTCACGAAGGAAGACACAAATAACCTTCTGGAAATACAAGGGGACCGAGGGTCTAGTGAGAAGGAAGAACTGAAGGATATCCTTATTAGGTGGGAAATATTGTTAGGCAAATTGATGGGATTGAAGGCCGATAAATCCCCGGGGCCTGATAGTCTGCATCCCAGAGAACTTAGGGAAGTGACCCTAGAAATAGTGGATGCATTGGTGATCATTTTCCAACAGTCTATCGACTCTGGATCAGTTCCTATGGATTGGAGGGTAGCTAATGTAACACCACTTTTTTAAAAAAGGAGGGAGAGAGAAAACGGGTAATTATAGACTGGTTAGCCTGACATCAGTAGTGGAGAAAATGTTGCAATCAATTATTAAAGATGAAATAACAGCGCATTTGGAAAGCAGTGACAGGATCGGTCCACGTCAGCATGGATTTATGAAAGGGAAATCATGCTTGACAAATCTTCCAGAATTTTTTGAGGATGTAACTAGTAGACAAGGGAGAACCAGTGGATATGGTGTATTTGGACTTTCAAAAGGCTTTTGACAAGGTCCCACACAAGAGATTGGTGTGCAAAATTAAAGCACATGGTATTGGGGGTAATGTACTGACGTGGATAGAGAACTGGTTGGCAGACAGGAAGCAGAGAGTCGGGATAAACGGGTCTTTTTCAGAATGGCAGGCAGTGACTAGTGGGGTGCCGCAGGGCTCAGTGCTGGGACCCCATCTCTTTACAATATACATTAATGATT
This sequence comes from Pristiophorus japonicus, assembly GCF_044704955.1. NCBI lineage: Eukaryota > Metazoa > Chordata > Chondrichthyes > Pristiophoridae > Pristiophorus > Pristiophorus japonicus. Next base: position 5,114,831 of record NC_091978.1, read on the forward strand.
TGGATGAAGGAATTGAGTGTAATATCTCCAAGTTTGCAGATGACACTAAACTGGGTAGCATTGTGAGCTGTGAGGAGGATGCTAAGAGGCTGCAGGGTGATTTGGACAGGTTAGGTGAGTGGGCAAATGCATGGCAGATGCAGTATAATGTGGATAAATGTGAGGTTATCCACTTTGGGGGCAAAAACACAAAGACAGAATATTATCTGAATGGTGGCAGATTAGGAAAAGGGGAGGTGCAACGAGACCTGGGTGTCATGATTCATCAGTCATTGAAAGTTGGCATACAGGTATAGCAGACGGCAAATGGTATGTTGTCCTTCATAGCTAGGGGATTTGAATATAGGAGCAGGGAGGTCTTACTGCAGTTGTACAGGGACTTGGTGAGACCTCACCTGGAATATTGTGTTCAGTTTTGGTCTCCTAATCTGAGGAAGGACGTTCTTGCTGTTGAGGGAGTGCAGCGAAGGTTCACCAGACTGATTCCAGGGATGGCTGGGCTGACATATGAGGAGAGACTGGATCAACTGGGCCTTTATTCACTGGAGTTTAGAAGGATGAGAGGGGATCTCATAGAAACATATAAAATTCTGACAGGACTGGACAGGTTAGATGCAGGAAGAATGTTCCTGATGTTCTGGAAGTCCAGAACCAGGGGACATAGTCTAAGGGGTAGGCCATTTAGGACTGAGATGAGGAGAAACTTCTTCACTCAGAGTTGTTAACCTGTGGAATTCCCTGCCGCAGAGAGTTGTTGATGCCAGTTCATTGGATATATTCAAGAGGGAGTTAGATATGGCCCTTACGGCTAAAGGGATCAAGGGTTATTGAGAGAAAGCAGGAAAGGGGTACTGAGGGAATGAACAGCCATGATCTTATTGAATGGTGGTGCAGGTTCGAAGGGCCGAATGGCCTACTCCTGCACCTATTTTCTATGTTTCTATGTTTCTGTCACATACTCCCAGGGCAGGTACAGCACAGGTTAGATACAGAGTAAAGCTCTCTCTACATTGTCCCATCAAACACTCCCAGGGCAGGTACAGCACAGGTTAGATACAGAGTAAAGCTCCCTCTACACTGTCCCATCAAACACTCCCAGGGCAGGTAATGCACGGGGTTAGATACAGAGTAAAGCTCCCTCTACACTGTCCCATCAAACACTCCCAGGGCAGGTACAGCACGGGGTTAGATACAGAGTAAAGCTCCCTCTACACTGTCCCATCAAACACTCCCAGGGCAGGTACAGCACGGGGTTAGATACAGAGTAAAGCTCGCTCTACACTGTCCCATCAAACACTCCCAGGGCAGGTACAGCACGAGGTTAGATACAGAGTAAAGCTCCCTCTACGCTCTCCCATCAAACACTCCCAGGGCAGGTACAGCACGGGTTAGATACAGAGTAAAGCTCCCTCTACACTCTCCCATCAAACACTCCCAGGGCAGGTACAGCACGGGGTTAGATACAGAGTAAAGCTCGCTCTACACTGTCCCATCAAACACTCCCAGGGCAGGTACAGCACGAGGTTAGATACAGAGTAAAGCTCCCTCTACGCTCTCCCATCAAACACTCCCAGGGCAGGTACAGCATGAGTTAGATGCAGAGTAAAGCTCCCTCTACGCTCTCCCATCAAACACTCCCAGGGCAGGTACAGCATGAGTTAGATGCAGAGTAAAGCTCCCTCTACACTGTTCCATCAAACACTCCCAGGGCAGGTACAGCACGGGTTAGATACAGAGTAAAGCTCCCTCTACACTGTTCCATCAAACACTCCCAGGGCAGGTACAGCACGGGGTTAGATACAGAGTAAAGCTCCTCTGTTATCCCAGTATGGCCCTTTCCCCCTTCCGCCCCCACTGTGGACCATTGTCCAATTCGATGTGAGATTCAGGACTCTGTGGGGAACTGGACTGAGGTGCCCTGAGGTCCATGAGCCAGCAGCTTGTTGAGGGCCCATCACGTTCCTCCGCCAGGGTCTCGGTGAAATTGCAGAGGTTCTCAGCCAGCGGCCTTCCCGAGCCGAACATGTAACTTCACACCTCGGTTATTGAACGGCAGACAGCTGTGTGTGATTGACGACATTTCCTTGGCTCCGGGACAGGGGCTGAATGCTATTTCAGGACCTCAATCGAGATTCTTCAAATCCTCCCGCAAACCGCTTATCAATGCAACTTGTTCGCTGACACAGCACGAATGTTGGTGGAGGGAGTCCGTCCCAGGTCAGGCGATGATTTCCTGGCCTCTCGCCGTGGGCAGGCCATTCAGCCCATCGCGCGCGTGTTCGCTCTTAAACTGGAGCTTTCTAATCGAAGCCATTTCCCTTCCTCCTTCCCACATCCTTTTATATTCTTCCTTTAAAATCCCGACCCAATCCCCCTTTAGATGATGTCATTGTGCCTGCCTTGTGATAAAGCACCCTGGGCTGGAAATTGCTCTTCGCCCCGATTGGAGGCGGTAAACCTCCGAGCCAGGACTTCCTGCACCCGTCCCCGAACTCCCCGTCCCCGACGCGGAATTGGGCCGTGTGTCCCTCAAAGGACGGGGAGTGCTGCCTCCAGCGTTCCGCTTCCTTTCAGGAGCGCTCCCGGGGCAGCAGCATGGTGCTGTGTCCAACACCGCATGGAGCAGGCCAATGCTACAACGCCCCTCGCCTTTAATTAAAGGGGAGGGCCACAGCACACTCTACTGGCCCACCAGGGAGGCGATCAACCGGCCCAGCAGCCCGGCACGCAAAACGGAGCACCGGGCTGCACGAGGGCCGCCCAGTCAAGGCGAGGGCCACCATTGTTGGCCGACAAATAAATATGGCGGCCCAGGGCGCTAAAGGCCTGACCTTTTAGGGGTGCCCCAGCGGTGGATGTACGTCAGTTTTGTGGCCCATGGGACAATTTCCTCCGCAGGGCGGTGAGGGGTCGGGGGGGTGAGGGGTCGGGGGGTGAGGGGTCGGGGGGGATGAGGGGTCGGGGCGGTGAGGGGTCGGTGAGGGGTCGGGGGTGAGAGGTGGTCGGTGAGGGGGCGGGGGTGAGGGGTCGGGGCGGTGAGGGGTCGGTGAGGGGTCGGTGAGGGGTCGGGGGTGAGGGGTCAGGGGGTGAGGGGTCGGGGGTGAGAGGTCGGGTCGGTGAGGGGTCGGTGAGGGGTCGGGGCGGTTAGGGGTTGGTGAGGGGTCGGGGGTGAGGGGTCGGGGGGTGAGGGGTCAGAGCGGTGAGGGGTCGGTGAGGGATCGGGGCGGTGAGGGATCGGTGAGGGGTCGGGGCGGTGAGGGGTCGGTGAGGGGTCGGTGAGGGGTCGGGGCGGTGAGGGGTCGGGGCGGTGAAGGGTCGGTGAGGGGTCGGGGCGGTGAGGGGTCGGTGAGGGGTCGGTGAGGGGTCGGGGCGGTGAGGGGTCGGTGAGGGGTCGGGGCGGTGAGGGGTCGGTGAGGGGTCGGGGGGGTGAGGGGTCGGGGCGGTGACGTCATCACCGGTTGCGCGGCTGCCTGGGGCATGAATTGCGGGGCACGGCGCTGCCAGCACAGCCGCCCCCCCCCAACCTCCGCCACATTTCCCATGAGGCAGCTGCGCCCCCTCCCCTGGGCGAAAATGCCATTGCACCCTGTTAGCGCCCCCTAGAGGGGCAGTTTCGCCCCCCCCCCATGTTTGAATAAACATCCCTTGGTGTCAATCGTTCTCTTCGCGCTTCCTTCTGCTCGAGGTAAGAGACAGCAGCAAGCTGAAGGAAAAGGCTCGTGCAAGGAAAGTGGAAACAAAAGAAAGACTTGCATTTCTATAGCGCCTTTCACAACCTCAGGATGTGCCAGTAACATTTGCCACAGTAAGGTTCAAGATTCGGAACGAGAGTGACATAAGGAAGAAAGGAAGGGCTTGCATTTATATAGCGCCTTTCATGACCACTGGACATCTCAAAGCGCTTTACAGCCAATTAAGTACTTTTGGAGTGCAGTCATTGTTGTAATAAGAACATAAGAAATAGGAGCAGGAGTAGTCCATACGGCCCCTCGAACCTGCTCCGCCATTTAATACGATCATGGCTGATCCGATCATGGACTCAGCTCCACTTCCCTGCCCGCTCCCCATAACCCCTTATTCCCTTATCATTTAAGAAACTGTCTATCTCTGTCCTAAATTTATTCAATGTCCCAGCTTCCACAGCTCTCTGAGGCAGCGAATTCCACAGATTTACAACCCTCAGAGAGAAGAAATTTCTCCTCATCTCAGTTTTAAATGGGTGGCCCCTTATTCTAAGATCATGCCCCCTAGTTCTAGTTTCCCCCATCAGTGGAAACATTCTCTCTGCATCCACCTTGTCAAGCCCCCTCATAATCTTACACATTTTGATAAGATCACCTCTCATTCTTCTGAATTCCAATGAGTAGAGGCCCAGCCTACTCAACCTTTCCTCATAAGTCAACCCCCTCATCCCCGGGATCAACCGAGTGAACCTTCTCTGAACTGCCTCCAAAGCAACTATATCCTTTCGTAAATATGGAAACCAAAACTGCACGCAGTATTCCAAATGTGATCTCACCAATACCCTGTATAACTGTAGCAAGACTTCTCTGCTTTTATACTCCATCCCCATTTGCAATAAAGACCAAGATACCATTGGCCTCCTGATCACTTGCTGTACCTGCATACTAACCTTTTGTGTTTCTTGCACAAGTACCCCCAGGTCCCACTGTACTGCGGCACTTTGCAATCTTTCTCCATTTAAATAATAACTTGCTCTTTGATTTTTTTCTGCCAGAGTGCATGACCTCACACTTCCCAACATTATACTCCATCTGCCAAATTTTTGCCCACTCACTTAGCCTGTCTATGTCCTTTTGCAGGTTTATGTGTCCTTCTCACACATTGCTTGTCCTCCCATCTTTGTGTCTTCAGTAAACTTGGCTACATTACACTCAGTCCTGTCTTCCAAGTCATTAATATAGATTGTAAATAGTTGGTGTCCCAGCACTGATCCCTGCGGCACCCCACTAGTTACTGGTTGCCAACCCGAGAATGAACCATTTATCCCGACTCTCTGTTCTCTGTTAGTTAGCCAATCCTCTATCCCTGCTAATATATTACCCCGAACCCCGTGAACTTTTATCTTGTGCGGTTACCTTTTATGTGGCACCTTATCGAATGTGGCACCTTGTTTATCGACTTTGGATCAGTTCCTATGGACTGGAGGGTAGCTAATGTAACATCACTTTTTAAGAAAGGCGGGAGAGAGAAAGCGGGTAATTATAGACCGGTTAGCCTGACATCAGTAGTGGGGAAAATGTTGGAATCAATTATTAAAGATGAAATAACAGCGCATTTGAAAAGCAGTGACAGGATCGGTCCAAGTCAGCATGGATTTATGAAAGGGAAATCATGCTTGACAAATCTTTCCAGAATTTTTTGAGGATGTAACTAGCAGAGTGGACAAGGGAGAACCAGTGGTTGTGGTGTATTTGGACTTTCAAAAGGCTTTTGACAAGAACCCACACAAGAGATTGGTGTGCAAAATTAAAGCACATGGTATTGGGGGTAATGTACTGACGTGGATAGAGAACTGGTTGGCAGACAGGAAGCAGAGAGTCGGGATAAACAGGTCCTTTTCAGAATGGCAGGCAGTGACTAGTGGGGTGTCGCAGGGCTCAGTGCTGGGACCCCAGCTATTTACAATATACATCAATGATTTAGATGAAGGAATTGAGTGTAATATCTCCAAGTTTGCAGATGACACTTATTGTGTTCCTAACACAGATGAGGCTGCACACAGGGAGGTTAAAGTAACAGTGACCTCAGTCTTTAGTAAGACACTCCAGAGTGAGGAACAAGCCTTAGGGGCCGGCTTATATATAGACTTCAGGGGATAATATAAGAACATAAGAACATAAGAATTAGGAACAGGAGTAGGCCATCTAGCCCCTCGAGCCTGCTCCGCCATTCAACAAGATCATGGCTGATCTGGCCGTGGACTCAGCTCCACTTACCCGCCCGCTCCCCATAACCCTTAATTCCTTTATTGGTTAAAAATCTATCTATCTGTGACTTGAAAATATTCAATGAACTAGCCTCAACTGCTTCCTTGGGCAGAGAATTCCACAGATTCACAACCCTCTGGGAGAAGAAATTCCTTCTCAACTCGGTTTTAAATTGGCTCCCCCGTATTTTGAGGCTGTGCCCCCTAGTTCTAGTCTCCCCGACCAATGGAAACAACCTCTCTGCCTCTATCTTGTCTATCCCTTTCATTATTTTAAATGTTTCGAGAAGATCACCCCTCATCCTTCTGAACTCCAACGAGTAAAGACCCAGTCTACTCAATCTATCATCATAAGGTAACCCTCTCATCTCCGGAATCAGCCTAGTGAATCGTCTCTGTACCCCCTCCAAAGCCAGTATATCCTTCCTTAAGTAAGGTGACTAAAACTACACGCAGTACTCCAGGTGCGGCCTCACCAATATCCTATACAGTTGCAGCAGGACCTCCCTGCTTTTGTACTCCATCCCTCTCGCAATGAAGGCCAACATTCCATTCGCCTTCCTGATTACCTGCTGCACCTGCAAACTAACTTTTTGGGATTCATGCACAAGGACCCCCAGGTCCCTCTGCACCTCAGCATGTTGTCATTTCTCCCCGTTCAAATAATATTCCCTTTTCCTGTTTTTTTTCCCAAGGTGGATAACCTCACACTTTCCGACATTGTATTCCATCTGCCAAACCTTAGCCCATTCGCTTAACCTATCCAAATCTCTTTGCAGCGTCTCTGTGTCCTCCTCACAACCCGCTTTCCCACTAATCTTTGTGTCATCTGCAAATTTTGTTACACTACACTCTGTCCCCTCTTCCAGGTCATCTATGTATATTGTAAACAGTTGTGGTCCCAGCACCGATCCCTGTAGCACACCACTAACCACCGATTTCCAACCCGAAAAGGACCCATTTATCCCGACTCTCTGCTTTCTGTTCGCCAGCCAATTCTCTATCCATGCTAATACATTTCCTCTGACTCCGTGTACCTCTATCTTCTGCAGTAACCTTTTGTGTGGCACCTTATCGAATGCCTTTTGGAAATCTAAATACACCACATCCATCAGTACACCTCTATCCACCATGCGCGTTATATCCTCAAAGAATTCCAGTAAATGAGTTAAACATGATTTCCCCTTCATGAATCCATGCTGCGTCTGCTTGATTGCACTATTCCTATCTAGATGTCCCGCTATTTCTTCCTTAATGATAGTTTCAAGCATTGTCCCCATGACGGATATTAAACTAACCGGCCTATAGTTACCTGCCTTGTGTCTGCCCCCTTTTTTAAACAGAGGCGTTACATTAGCTGCTTTCCAATCCGCTGGTACCCCCCCAGAGTCCAGAGAATTTTGGTAGATTATAATGAATGCATCTGCTATAACTTCCGCCATCTCTTTTAATACCCTGGGATGCATTCCATCAGGACCAGGGAATTTATCCCCTTGTTTTCAGTGAACAGGGATGTGAAGGGCTTGTGATCGGTTTCCAGCTCAAATTTAAGGCCAAACAGGTACTGATGCATTTTCTTTACCGCGAACACACACGCTAATGCCTCTTTCTCAATCATGCTGTAGGCCCTCTCGGCCTTAGACAAGCTCCTGGAAGCAATAGCGACAGGTTGCAACTTCCCCGCAACATTAGCTTGTTGTAATACAACACCCGACTCCATACGACGACGCATCACATGCTAGCACAAGTCTTTTACACGGGTTATACAATACAAGCAGCTTGTTGGAGCATAAAACGTTTCTGGCTTTCTCAAAAGCAATTACTTGTTTTTTTCCCCATACCCAGTTCTCACCTTTACGCAATAACACATGTAGGGGCTCTAAGAGGGTGCTTAACCCCGGTAGGAAGTTACCAAAATAGTTGAGGAGTTCCAGGAACGACCGCAGCTCCGTGACATTCTGTGGCCTGGGCGCGTTCCTGATAGCCTCTGTCTTGGCGTCTGTGGGTCGAATGCCGTCCGCCGTGATCTTTCTCCCCAAAAACTCCACTTCTGTTGCCATGAAGAAACATTTCAACCTCATCAGCTGCAGCCCTACGTGATCCAGTCGCTGGAGGACCTCCTCCAGGTTTTGTAGGTGCTCGACGGTGTCCCGACCCGTGACCAATATGTCATCCTGAAAGACCACCGTGTGTGGTACCGACTTGAGTAGGCTCTCCATGTTTCTCTGGAAGATCGCTGCAGCCGACCGAATTCCAAACGGGCATCTGTTGTAGATGTGCCTTGTGCGTGTTGATGCAGGTGAGGCCCTTCGAAGACTCCTCCAGCTCCTGCGTCATGTAGGCCGAAGTCAGGTCGAGCTTGGTGAATGTCTTGCCTTAGGTAGCGGGTATTGGTCCTGTAGCGAGAAACGATTAATAGTTACTTTATAATCGCAGTAAATCCTGGCTGTGCCATCACTTTTGAGTACTGGATCAATCGGGCTGGCCCACTCGCTGAATTCCACTGGGGAGATGATGCCCTCGCGTTGCAGCCTGTCCAGCTCGATTTCCACTCTCTCCCTCATCATGTGAGGTACCGCTCGCGCCTTGTGGTGAATGGGTTGTGCCTCTGGGACCAAGTGGATCCGCACCTTCGCCCCGGAAAGGTTTCCAATGCCTGGCTCAAAAAGGGAAGGAAATTTGTTAAGAACCTGGGTACATGAGGTCTCATCGACATGTGATAGCGCTCGGATGTCATCCCAGTTCCAGCGGATTTTGCCCAGCCAGCTCCAATCCAGAGTGGCAGTTCGTGCACCGTGCTCTCGTAGGTGACCTTGACAATGGCACTGCCCAGGACAGTGATAAGCTCTTTGGTGTACATTCTCAGTTTCGTGTGGATGGGGCTCAGGGCTGGTCTGAATGCCTTGTTGCACCACAGTCTCTCAAACATCTTTTTACTCATGATGGATTGGCTAGCGTCAGTGTCCAGTTCCATGGCTACGGGTAAGCCATTCAATTTTACGTTTAGCATTATAGGTGGACATTTCGTCGAAAATGTGTGCACCCCGTGTACTTCAGCATCTGCCTCCTCTCTCTGAGGCTCGAAATTGCTTTGGTCCACCATGGACCGATCTTCCTCTGCCACAAGGTGGTTAGCAGGTTTTGCAGAGCTTGCAGCTCATTTGCAAGTTCGTTGGAGGTGCCCCATTGTTCCACAGCTCTTGCAAACATACCCTTTGAAGCAGCATGAATGGGCTGAATGGAAGCCTCCACAATGCCAACAAGGTGTGAATTGCCTTGCATTCATTCTTTGTTGGGGACTCTGAGTCATCTGGGTCACCTGAGGTCTGCTGGCAGTTGCAGACTCGTGGTTTCTGCCCTGTACATTTCTGCTCGTCAACACAGTTCCAGTTAATTTATGAACATTGCTAGCACTTGTGTGCTGAGAGATTTGTTTGGTGTTATCACTGGTGGACATAAATGCCTGTGCTATCGCAATGGCCTTACTGAGGGTCGGTGTCTCTACAGTCAAAGGTTTTCGTAGGATGGTCTTGTGGCCAATGCCCAGTACAAAAATGTCTCTGAGCATTTGTTCCAGGTAGCCATCAAACTCACATTGTCCTGCAAGTCGCCTTAGCTCGGCGACGTAGCTCGCCACTTCCTGACCTTCAGATCGCTGGCACATGTAGAACCGATACCTCACCATCAGCACACTCTCCCTCGGATTAAGATGCTCCCGAACCAGTGTACACAGCTCCTCATCCGACTTATCTGTGGGTTTCACCGGAGCCAGAAGACTCTTCATGAGGCTATGGGTCGGTGCCCCGCAGACTGTGAGGAGGACCGCTCTCCTTTTTGCAGCGCTTCCTTCTCCGTCCAGCTCATTGGTTACAAAGTACTAGTCTAACCATTCGACATAGACTTTCCAGTCCTCACCCTCCGAGAACTTCTCCAGGATGCCCACAGTTTGCTGCATCTTTGCATTGGATTAGTATCCTCGTCGCCAGTTATTGTGTTCCTAACACAGATGAGGCTGCACACAGGGAGGTTAAAGTAACAGTGACCTCAGTCTTTATTCAGACACTCCAGAGTGAGGAACAGGCCATAGGGGCCGGCTTATATACAGTGCTCCCAAGGGATGCTGGGATCCCTTGGGACTTCAGGGGATAATATAAGAACATAAGAACATAAGAATTAGGAACAGGAGTAGGCCATCTAGCTCTTCGAGCCTGCTCCGCCATTCAACAAGATCATGGCTGATCTGGCCGTGGACTCAGCTCCACTCACCTGCCCGCTCCCCGTAACCCTTAATTCCCTTATTGGGCCTGGACTTCAGGGGATGAACTCCCTGGTGGCGGAACATGGGAGTGCATGTTTTACAGATACACAACAACACTAAACTGGGTGGTGGTGTGAGCTGTGAGGAGGACACTCAGAGACTGCAGGATGACTTGGACAGGTTAGGTGAGTGGGCAAACGCATGGCAGATGCAGTATAATGTGGATAAATGTGAGGTTATCCATTTTGGTGGCAAAAACACGAAGGAAGAATATTATCTGAATGGTGGCAGATTAGGAAAAGGGGAGGTGCAATGAGACCTGAGTGTCATGGTACATCAGTCATTAAAAGTTGGCATGCAGGTACAGCAGGCGGTAACAAAGGCAAATGGTATGTTGGCCTTCATAGCTAAGGGATTTGAGTATAGGAGCAGGGAGGTCTTACTGCAGTTGTACAGGGCCTTAGTGAGGCCTCACCTGGAATATTGTGTTCAGTTTTGGTCTCCTAATCTGAGAAAGACATTCTTGCTATTGAGGGAGTGCAGTGCAGGTTCACCAGATTGATTCCCGGGATGACAGGATTGACATATGAGGAGAGACTGGATCGACTGGGCCTGTATTCACCGGAGTTTAGAAGGATGAGAGGGGATCTCATAAAAACATATAAAATTCTGACGGGCCTGGACAGGTTAGATGCAGGAAGAATGTTCCCGATGTTGGGGAAGTTCAGAACCAGGGGACACAGTCTTAGGATAAGGGGTAGGCCATTTAGGACTGAGATGAGGAGAAACTTCTTCACTCACAGAGTTGTTAACCTGTGGAATTCCCTACCGCAGAGAGTTGTTGATGCCAGTTCATTGGATATATTCGAGAGGGAGTTAGATATGGCCCTTATGGCTAAAGGGATCAAGGGGTATGGAGAGAAAGCAGGAAAGGGGTACTGAGGTGAATGATCAGCCATGATCTTATTGAACAGTGGTGCAGGCTCGAAGGGTCGAATGGCCCACTCCTGCACCTATTTTCTATGTTTCTATGCTTCTATATGCCTTCTGGAAGTCCAAATACACCACATCCACTGGTTCCCCTTCATCCACCCTGTTCATTACATTCTCAAAGAATTCCAGTAATGTGGGAAACGCGGCAGCCAACATGCGCACAGCAAGCTCCCACAAACAGCAATATGATGATAAGCAGATAATGGGCGGGAAGGAAATTGCAGTCGGAGGCTTCCTGCCGGCAAACGCCTCCAACCGAAAGTTTTTTAACGAAAATACCTGCTTTTCCTGGTGGAACGTAGGATTGGACCCGGAGACCTAATATCACAGTCCAGCGTACGGGAAAATGTCGTCCAAATCTCCGCCCACGAATGTCCTGCTCCTGGGGATGCGTGCGATCTGTCAAAAGACATTATGACAGATCGCAAAAGCCGGTACTTGGCGCGTGTGCATATCGTACTCTCCCGAAGAGGCCGCAATTTTCGGCTTAATCTGTTTTAGTGATGTTCATATCAAGATAAATATTGGCCAGGACATTAGAACATAAGACCATAAGAAATAGGAGCAGGAGTGGGCCATTTGGCTCCTCGAGCCTGCTCCACCATTCAATAAGATCATGGCTGATCTGATCATGGACTCAGCTCCACTTCCCTGCCTGCTCCCCATAACCCCTTATTCCCTTAGCTCCGCCTTAAATATATTCAATGACCCAGCCTCCACAGCTCTCCGGGGCAGAGAATTCCACAGATTTACAACCCTCTGAGAGAAGAAATTTCTCCTCATCTCAGTTTTAAATGGGCGGCCTCTTACTCTGAGACTATGCCCCCTAGTTTTAGTTTCCCCTATGAGTGGAAATATCCTCTCTGCATCCACCTTGTCGAGCCCCCTCATTATCTTATATGTTTCAATAGGATCACCTCTCATTCTTCTGAATTCCAATGTGTATTAGGGATAACTCCCCTGCTCTTCTTCAAAATAGTGCCATAGAATCTTTTACAGCCACTTGAGAGAGCAGATGGAGCTTCGGTTTAACACCTCATCTGAAAGACGCTACCTTTGACAGTACGGCGCTCCCTCAGCACTGCCCTGGAGTGTCAGCCTAGATTTTGGGCTCAAGTTTCTGGAATGGGACTTGAACCCACAACCTTCTGACCCAGAAGTGAGCGAGAGAGAGAGCTATGTCCCAGTGGCCTGGGAGAGCTATAAACAGCAACAAAGGGATACAAAGAAATGAATGAGGGAATCTGAAAATCGAGTGTGGGATATCAAAACTAACAACAAAAGTTTATGTGAATATATTCAAGGAAAGGAATTGGTGGGAGCATTAAAGATGGACACAGGCAAGAGTATAATGGATAACAAGGAAATGGCTGACTTGTTCAATTCCACAGTGGAGAAAGAGCACGGAATACTTGTACAATGGAACGGAAAGATAAGTCAAGGGGGGATTTAGTCGATTTAATATAAGTTTCAAAAAATAGTATTGGAGAAAATAATGGGACTTAAGCGGGACAAATCTCCAGGATAGGATGGTTTCCACTTTTGGGTATTAAAAGAAATAGGCGAACAAAGTGCAGGCGTGTTACAATTTTCCAAAGCTCTAGATTCAGGAACTGTGCCTTTCAAGTGGAAAATTACAATCAGCACTCCGTTATTTAAGAAGGGTGTGAAGGATAAATCAGCAAACTCAGACCTGTCAGTTTAACATCAACTGTTGGGAAAGTCACTGGAATCTTTAATCAGAGACAGAGTTACTGCGCACTTGGGCAACTATCAGTTGCTCAGAGAGTCAGCATGGATTTGTGAAGGGTCAGTAGGTCATGGTTGTCATGGTTGAATTTTCCAGTTGAACGAATTGAGGAGGCAGTCCTTTGATATGGAGGAAGACTTGCTTCCACTCTAACTCAGGTGACTGAACAGTCCAATACGGGAATTACAGTCTGTGTCACAGGTGGGACAGACAGTGGTTGAGGGAAAGGGTGGGTGGGGCTGGTTTGCCGCACGCTCCTTCCGCTGCCTGCGCTTGTTTTCTAGCTGGCTAAGGAGGTTATTAGCCTGGTGGATAGAGGAGTGTCAACGGATGTTGTCGATAAGAACTTCCAGAAAACATCTGATGGGGTTCCGCACAAAGAATTCTGGGCAAAAATGAGAGCGCACAGAATTGAAGGTAACTGTTAGCGTGAATGTTTTCTCGGAAGAATCACTCAACACTCAGAGTCGGTTCCAACATCAAAGCGGCCTTTATTTTCACCGGCGGGGAGAGAGCCTCTGATTAACTCCAGGCACTCTACTCCAATGAACAAAGAAACTCATCGATATTTATATGTTTTACAATAGTTCTTTACAGTTACTCAGCCCACTTCGGCTGTACACAATCCAATCATAACGATTATAGATTACATGTAGGTTTATTTAACCGAATAGAATTCCCCTGATACCTCGGTTTTTGTCAGCTCGGGCTGATTAATGACCTCGTTATGTGAGGTGGGCCCCCCCCCCCTTATCTCTGTTCCTCGGGCTCTGCTGTGTGAAGTCCTTAGTCAAAGGACATTCCACATCAGGTACTATAATGGTTTGTTTATAGTTATCTTGTCTCAAGTGAGTGAGCTAAGGCATTCCCGGTAGTGGGCCTCACAGGGTCATTGCTCGGTTATTGCTCAGTCAGTCCCAGTTCATTGCTTGACTAACGGGGTTCCCATCATGCTTGGGCAGCCATTTTATATGTGGCCACTTTAAACCTATATGAGTTTAAATATATTCAGCAGGTGCCTAATGCCGAGTGTTTTGATATATTCAGCAGGTGCCTAATGCCTACAACAATTCCCCCCTTTCGGTCAAGGGACTAGTCCTAGTCCCCCTTTAACCGACCACCCTACTTTTATTAGATTCTGTGCACGGCCTGGTACTCCCTGCCTCAACGTACTGGCCAGTCACGCGGTTTCAGGAGTCCCGATTGCTTAAATCAAATTGACAAAGGCCAAATCCTCCTGCCCCTTTATTAGACAGGCTTGTTTAGTATACGGGGACTGGTCATGGGTCCCTCTTCGTTGTGCTTGGTGCCTGCATGCCTGGCAGACCATTATGCCCCATGTTATTGCTAAGATCAATTGTATCCCGACCAGTATGTGTGAAATTATTCGAATCCAAGGATGGATGTTCACATTTATTCCCCAGTCCCAGACCTTTCTCCACCAACTCTGACTTTGTAAGTCTACATCGATATCTTCTTCCAGTACTTTGATTTTAGTTTGCAGTTGGTGGTAGAGCTTTACGGATTGACCCACTCTGAGCCTCAATTCTCGTAATACTTCGGTTAGATGTAGGATAGGGACCTGATCTGGCTCGTCATAATCCTGCAAATGATCGTGGAGCTGATCGGTTACATCAATAACTTCGGGCTTCCGGCGCCTAACCTGGGTGATCTGCGCTTGCCCAATCGCGACAGGTCGTAGTGGCGTAAAGCAAAAGTTCGGTTATGGTATCGTACACTGCAGGTCATTATACTGGTATGAACACTCTGTGGTAGAGACGCAGTATCGTCCCTTCCCTCCGTAGCCTGCCCTCGCGAAGTGCATGTGTGCGGGCACTATTTCTAGTACACACCCGTCGGTTCGGTTAAACCCGCACTCGTCTAGCTCCCCTCGGCCTACCGGGTGAGGGCATACTGTGATCTCCCCCCTTTGCTTGTATTCTGTTAGGGAAATCCCGGTAAGTATGTCGTTTCGGCGAACGGCGGAGGTGGTGGTCAGATAGTAACGTATGGAGACGTTTTCCCGTATTACTCCGATATTCTCTAGTTGGTATAGGGGGAACGGCCCTGAGTCCGGCGTGGCTATAGGGATCATCAGGACTATCCCTATCCCAGTATTCCTTCCCATCTGGCAATCTGGAATCACTGGGTATACTCGGGTCAGTCCCTTCAGAGTACAGTTATCCAGTGTCCCCCTCTGGTTAGCCAACTGAGCAAATGTGAACTGTCTATCCAATCGGGTACTTCCCCGCGTTGGATCTGGTCGAGATTGTGGCGGATCTGTCCCACCATCCACAGACCACAAGTGTGACAGAGTTGCCCCTGTCTTTGCTTTCCTGTATCTTCTTTTTCTCTATCAATGAGATGATTGATGGTTTTGGCGTGAGCTTCCAGGACTGAGATGCCATCCAACTGGATTTCGGCACCCTCCTTTCCTAGGTTGGCTTGGTCTTCCTGGTTTTGCTCCACCCTCTCTAATAACCCCTTCATCACCCCTCTAAGCTGTTCCACCATCTCATTTAACCCTTGTATATCTATCGAGTTTACTACGGAGGTCCCTGTATTGAAAACGGTGGCAATATCATTAACTATTCCCCTCTTTATCCTGGGGGCTGACCCCTGTCCTCGGAATCTACTGGCACCCATTGCATCGGCAGCCTGCTGCATTACAACTCTACTTAATACGTTGTACATTTTCCTTGACTGTTCCGTACAGTATTCCGGCATCTGGATGCCTGAAATATTGATCAGAACAGGCACAATTTCATGTTTAACATTATCATACAATAATTCCCCTTCGTTGAACATTACAATCCCATTTTCTGGTCCCTTAGTAGTTATGGGACAAGACAGTTCCTCGGGCAATGTAGTGGTTCTTATGGGGCGCGGTGTCGGAGGGGGTGAGAAGCATATATACAATGATATTGCAGCCGCCCCCACCTCCTCGTAGTACCCACACAGCCCCACTCTGTTTTTGCGGATGACTGATTGCTGGGATTGTCCCGGAGGCGCGCAAATTATGCCGAAAGTATATTCATCGGGCCCTTTGACATCCCTCCGTTTAATGCAGCTGCTCCTTATACCCGTGGAGCACTGTACACATACCCGGTTCTTATTAGGATTCACTTGTAACCATGCATTAAAATAAGTCCTGTCCTTGGCTGCTGGGATGCACATTCCATCCGTTAAATTAAACAAGACTCCATAGTTCATGTAGTTGTTTATTTCCTGAGTGCGCTGCAATCCGTTGGTATCATCCAGTGTTTGCGTGGGTCTTGAGGTTCCCAGTATCATGAGTCCCCAGAGTCGGAGTCACCACTGCGGTCCCATCTTGGTGAGTGTTTTATCTGCAATTTTAAACAGATAGCCTGGTCGTCACCAGGTGTTAGGTTCTGCTCTACTTGTGTCGCTGTCACTCTGTGGAATCGAAGGTAAGGATTAGGTTAACCATATTCTTTATAGTCGTACCATCTCTATCACTTCATGTCCCTGTCTGGGCTGCCATCGGTTTTGCGTTTGAGTCTGCTATGCTCGAGCCTGCACGATGACCCATCTAAATATTATCCAAACTCCAATCAACTCCAATGCCACCACTATTCCTCCAAACATCGCTGTCTGCTTTATCGTTAGGTTGGGTTTGTGGCCTACACCTACCCCCTGTGGGGTACATTGGCTCTATTGCCACAGGTGATGGTGCTATGGCTGCGCACTGCACTATCCGTCTGGTCCCGTTTTTTAAAACATCTCTTCCAGCCTGTTTATATTAGCTTTTAACTCTTGACCAGCTAGTTCCGTTTTATTTTTATTCTGAATATCCCACCATTTCCTCTGTCTGTCAGGTGAGTCTTCTTTATTTTATTAAGAAATCCAAATGAATAATGTCCAGTTTAAAACAGCTGTCAATGGAAAGGGTTAACTCCTTTACAGGTTTGTAAGAAAGCCTGATGTCTTCACGTGACTTCACGTAATCATCCGAAAAATTCTTTTTTTTTAAGTCTTTGTGCCTTCAAAACTTGCTTAGAAATTAGGAATCCGTTAAACAGCATAAATCATTGGTAAAGTGGTCATAATAAAAATCTTCTCATCGGGAAAGACAGCATTTTAGATTAAACTCCAATTTTTTCTTAACTTCTAATTCAAGTACTTGCCAAATAATTTTTTTTTAATTGATTTAAAACGAGACCACACATTTTTAATAGCTATTTTGTTTACTGAAATTCAATTTTGTTTTTTAATTTCTCTCTCAGTACAAAATCTAAACTTCTGTGCCAGTTCCATTTTTTCTTTCTGTGCTGAGTTAGCATAGCTTAGATCTTTTCTTCTCGTTATTTTCATACATTCCAACATTTCGGGGTTTTTTTACGGTCCCGTTCACTGGGCAAATCTTGTGTTTTATTTCTCTCTCAACACAAAATCTAAACATCCGTGCCAGTTCCATTTTCTATAAGAATTTAAAAATTCAGGAAGATTCTCTAATTCCCAGTTTTTTCTTTCTGTGCTGAGTTCGCATAGCTTAGATCTTTTCTCCTCATTATCTTCAAAACCCTCCTGCTTGTTTAGACTGTTCAGGACTTTTCTCGATAAACACTGTCCATTTTGGAAATCTTTTCAAACTGCAGTGAAACTTTCTCATAATTTAAAATCATTATCAATGTAGAGTGTCTTTTACCTCCTCCAAAAAGTTTTTTTTTCAATTAAACCAGTATCTTTTTCACAGTCGATATCAACTAGTATTTAGTAAGTTATGTCTGTTTCCATCACAAACACCCCCCCTTTTTTTTCAACACCTAATTAGTGCGTTACAAAAGTCCCTTTTACACCTTCGCAGATAGCTCACCACTCGCCCAGGAGTTTGATCTGATCCGTGAAGGTATTTCTAGATTGTTTCCAAACCTTTTGGTTTTATTTCTCCTTTTTACTTTAAGGGATTTAATTTAATAATTAAATTTAAAACATTTTTAGTTGAATCCATCTCAGTATTTTGCTGTGCCTTCTCTTAATATCTCAAAATCCCAATTCAAATTTTGTAATTTCAATCTTTATTTAAAACTCTTTTTTTTTTGAGCTAGAAGTTTTTTTTTAAAAGGCATTCTTTATCTCATTCCTAGACTAAATTTATGTCTTTCAACCCAATGTAATCAATGATTGCGTGTTTTCTTTCGACAAGTAAGTGAGCGTGTCAAATAAATTCTTTTTTTTTTTAACCACCGGGACCATGTATTTTTTATCTTTTGCTCAACAAACCTACTCTTTGTACATTTCCTAGCTCCGTAATTTATCATCCGAATAAATCCACACCTGCGTTTCTAATTTAAAATGTCTTAAAACTTTCCACATACAGGACAACACTACAAAGGGTTAAAAAAACTTTCACTCTGTTTCGAAGAGTGGGTGGAGCTAAAATAAATAGGCAGTTGCATTCCTCTTCCAACCAGGCTTTCGGAAACATGAAAATATAAAAAAATTCATTCCGCAGTCAAAAAATCACACAAGGACTCTCAACGACAGATATTCACAAAAGTCTCTCTTCATTCAACAAAGCTTATTAATTTTTTTTTTGGCCGGCTCTATTCTTGGATCCATACTTCACTTAAGATAATCACTATCAGGTTTTTTTTTTATTTCTTACATATTGATTTACTTCCTCTGTTAGTTTTACGTGGGCTCGCAGTATCAAGACCACAGCCTTTTCATTTTTATCTTTCTTTTCCTTCTCCCACCATTCCCGCTGATTTGCTGGCAGGTCCTGGGGGTCCCATCCTGACTTAATCATCTTCTCAATTAGTTTCTTTTGTTTTTCCGCCAGGTGGCGGGTAAGGGACCCTTCTGGTCCCCACTCGAGGTTATTTGTTTTATTGGCCATTCCTGGGTAGGACTAGAACCGTTAGGAATCTACTCTCAGAGGTTCACTTTCTACCTAGCGTAACTTGTAGTAGACCGTCTTCTGGCTACTGTCAGGTCACAAGTTCTGCTGTTACACAAACTTGTACAATTCTTAAAATGCATTTAAGCAATTCCCACAGTGCTCTACGTATCCTTAACGACTACCTACCACCGCTCTGCCCGTTGGTCCGACCCTGTTCACAGGTTTGGATTCCGTTAGTCGCTGTACACCGCTTGGTTCTACCCCGGGGTATATTTCAAATCACACTAATGGGTCTGGAAGATGTCTTTCGGTATCACGATCCCACGGTCCAAGTGTGTTCCCGGCACCTACTTAGTTCCTGGCCGTCACATGGGACTAAAGTCCTCTTAATTCAGGCTCAGGCTAGGTGTTTGAGATAATGGACCGTCCCCTGGTGTCGATCAACCAGCATCCACCTTCCGCACCCGTTATAAAATTTTGTTTAAGGTATACTCACCCGGTTTCTCCAAGAGCGTTCAGCGACCTCGAAATCCTGTTCGTGACGCCACTGTTAGCGTGAATGTTTTCTCGGAAGAATCACTCAACACTTAGAGTCGGTTCCAACGCCAAAGCGGCCTTTATTTTCGCCGGCGGGGAGAGAGCCTCTGATTAACTCCAGGCACTCTACTCCAACGAACAAAGAAATTCATCGATATTTATATGTTTTACAATAGTTCTTTACAGTTACTCAGCCCACTTCGGCTGGACACAATCCAATCATAATGATTATAGATTACATATAGGTTTCTTTAACCCAGTAGAATTCCCCTGATACCTCAGGTGCTGTATGTTTGGTTTTTGTCAGCTCGGGCTGATTAATGACCTCGTTATGTGAGCTCGGGCTCTGCTGTGCGAAGTCCTTAGTCAAAGGACATTCCACATCAGGTACTATAATGGTTTGTTTATAGTTATCTTGTCTCAAGTGAGTGAGCTAAGGTATTCCCGGTAGTGGGCCTCACAGGGTCATTGCTTGGTCAGCCCCAGTTCATTACTTGACTAACGGAGTTCCCATCATGCTTGGGCAGCCATTTTATATGTGGCCACTTTAAACTTATATGAGTTTAAATATATTCAGCAGGTGCCTAATGCCGAGTGTTTTGATATATTCAGCAGGTGCCTAATGCCTACAACAATTCCCCCCTTTCGGTCAAGGGACTAGTCCTAGTCCCCCTTTAACCGACTGCCCTACTTTTATTAGATTCTGTGCACGGCCCGGTACTCCCTGCCACAACGTGCTGGCCAGTCACGCGGTTTCAGGAGTCCCGATTGCTTAAATCAAATTGACAAAGGCCAAATCCTCCTGCCCCTTTATTAGACAGGCTTGTTTAGTATTCGGGGACCGGTCATGGGTCCCTCTTCGTTGTGCGTGGTGTCTGCATGCCTGGCAGACCATTATGCCCCATGTTATCGCTAAGATCAATTGTATCCCGACCAATATGTGTGAAATTATTCGAATCCAAGGATGGATGTTCACATTTATTCCCCAGTCCAGACCTTTCTCCACCAACTCTGACTTTGTAAGTCTACATCGATATCTTCTTCAAGTACTTTGATTTTAGTTTGCAGTTGGTGGTAGAGCTTTACGGATTGACCCACCCTGAGCCTCAATTCTCGTAATACTTCGGTTAGATGTGGGATAGGGACCTGATCTGGCTCGTCATAATCCTGCAAATGATCGTAGAGCTGATCGGTTACATTGATACATTCGGGCTTCCGGTGCCTAACCTGGGTGATATGCACTTGCCCGATCGCGACATGTCGTAGTGGTGTAAAGCAAAAGTTCGGTTATGGTATCGGACACTGCAGGTCATTATATTGGTATGAACACTCTGTGGTAGAGACGCAGTATCTTCCCTTCCCTCCGTAGCCTGCCCTCGCGAAGTGTCTGTGTGCGGGCACTATTTCTAGTACACATCCGTCGGTTCGGTTAAACCCGCACTCGTCTAGCTCACCTCGGCCCACCGGGTGAGGGCATACTGTGATCTCCCCCCCAAAATTTTTTTTTTCAATTAAACCAGTATCTTTTTCACAGTCGATATCAACTAGTATTTAGTAAGTTATGTCTGTTTCCATCACAAACAACCCCCTTTTCTTTCAACACCTAATTAGTGCGTTACAAAAGTCCCTTTTACACCTTCGCAGATAGCTCACCACTCGCCCAGGAGTTTGATCTGATCCGTGAAGGTATTTCTAGATTGTTTCCAAATCTTTTAGTTTTATTTCTCCTTTTTACTTTAAGGGATTTAATTTAATAATGAAATTTAAAAAATTTTAGTTGAATCCATCTCAGTATTTTGCTGTGCCTTCTCTTAATATCTCAAAATCCCAATTCAAATTTTGTAATTTCAATCTTTATTTAAAACTCTTTTTTTTTTGAGCTAGAAGTTTTTTTTTAAAGGCATGCTTTATCTCATTCCTAGACTAAATTTATGTCTTTCAACCCAATGTAATCAATGATTGCGTGTTTTCTTTCGACAAGTAAGTGAGCGTGTCAAATAAATTCTTTTTTTTTTTAACCACCGGGACCATGTATTTTTTATCTTTTGCTCAACAAACCTACCCTTTGTACATTTCCTAGCTCCGTAACTTATCATCCGAATAAATCCACACCTGCGTTTCTAATTTAAAATGTCTTAAAACTTCCCACATACAGGACAACACTACAAAGGGTTAAAAAACTTTCACTCTGTTTCGAAGAGTGGGTGGAGCTAAAATAAACAGGCAGTTGCATTCCTCTTCCAACCAGGCTTTCGGAAACATGAAAACATAAAAAAATTCATTCCGCAGTCAATAAATCACACAAGGACTCTCAACGACAGACATTCACAAAAGTCTCTCTTCATTCAACAAAGCTTATTAATTTTTTTTTGGCCGGCTCTATTCTTGGATCCATACTTCACTTAAGATAATCACTATCAGGTTTTTTTTTTATTTCTTACATATTGATTTACTTCCTCTGTTAGTTTTACGTGGGCTCGCAGTATCAAGACCACAGCCTTTTCATTTTTATCTTTCTTTTCCTTCTCCCACCATTCCCGCTGATTTGCTGGCAGGTCCTGGGGGTCCCATCCTGACTTAATCATCTTCTCAATTAGTTTCTTTTGTTTTTCCGCCAGGTGGCGGGTAAGGGACCCTTCTGGTCCCCACTCGAGATTATTTGTTTTATTGGCCATTCCTGGGTAGGACTAGAACCGTTAGGAATCTACTCTCAGAGGTTCGCTTTCTACCGAGCGTAACTTGTAGTAGACCGTCTCCTGGCTACTGTCAGGTCACAAGTTCTGCTGTTACACAAACTTATACGATTCTTAAAACGCATTTAAGCAATTCCCACAGTGCTCTACGTATTCTTAACGACTACCTACCACCGCTCTGCCCGTTGGTCCAACCCTGTTCACAGGTTTGGATTCCGTTAGTCGCTGTCCACCGGTTGGTTCTACCCCGGGGTATATTTCAAATCACACTACTGGGTCCGGAAGATGTCTTTCGGTATCACGATCCCACGGTCCAAGTGTGTTCCCGGCACCTACTTAGTTCCTGGCCGTCACGTGGGACTAAAGTCCTCTTAATTCAGGCTCAGGCTAGGTGTTTGAGATATTGGACCGTCCCCTGGTGTCGATCAACCAGCATCCACCTTCCGCACCCGTTATAAAATTTTGTTTAAGGTATACTCACCCGGTTTCTCCAAGAGCATTCAGCGACCTCAAAATCCTGTTCGTGACGCCACTGTTAGCGTGAATGTTTTCTCGGAAGAATCACTCAACACTTAGAGTCGGTTCCAATGCCAAAGCGGCCTTTATTTTCGCCGGCGGGGAGAGAGCCTCTGATTAACTCCAGGCACTCTACTCCAACGAACAAAGAAATTCATCGATATTTATATGTTTTACAATAGTTCTTTACAGTTACTCAGCCCACTTCGGCTGGACACAATCCAATCATACCGATTATAGATTACAAAAAGGTTTCTTTAACCCAGTAGAATTCCCCTGATACCTCAGGTGCTGTATGTTTGGTTTTTGTCAGCTCGGGCTGAATAATGACCTCGTTATGTGAGCTCGGGCTCTGCTGTGTGAAGTCCTTAGTCAAAGGACATTCCACATCAGGTACTATAATGGTTTGTTTATAGTTATCTTGTCTCAAGTGAGTGAGCTAAGGTATTCCCGGTAGTGGGCCTCACAGGGTCATTGCTTGGTCAGCCCCAGTTCATTACTTGACTAACGGAGTTCCCATCATGCTTGGGCAGCCATTTTATATGTGGCCACTTTAAACTTATATGAGTTTAGATATATTCAGCAGGTGCCTAATGCCTAGTGTTTTGATATATTCAGCAGGTGCCAAATGCCCACAACAGTAACCCTGTGACATGGGTCGGTAATTAGTTGGGAGGTAGGAGACAGAGAGTAGGGATAAAGGGAATGTTCACTGATTGGTGGGATGTGACAATGTGATCCCCAGGGATCAGCACTGGGGCCTCAGCTTTTCACCACGTCATCATCATCATAGGCAGTCCCTCAAAATCGAGGAAGACTTCCTTCCACTCTAAGAGTGAGTTCTCAGGTGACTGAACAGTCCAATACGGGAATTACGGTCCCTGTCACAGGTGGGACAGACAGTCGTTGAGGGAAAGGTTGGGTGGGACAGGTTTGCTGCATGCTCCTTCCGTTGCCTGCGCTTGGTTTCTGCATGCTCTCGGCGATGAGACTCGAGGTGCTCAGTGCCCTCCCGGATGCACTTCCTCCACTTAGGGCGGTCTTTGGCCAGGGACTCCCAGGTGTCGGTGGGGATGTTGCACTTTATCAAGGAGGCTATGAGGGTGTCCTTGAAATGTTTCCTCTGCCACCTGGGGCTCGCTTGCCGTGTAGGAGTTTCGAGTAGAGTGCTTGCTTTGGGAATCTTGTGTCGGGCATGCAGACAATGTGGCCCGCCCAACGGAGCTGGTTGAGTGTGGTCAGTGCTTCGATGCTGGGGATGTTGGCCTGATCGAGAACACTGATGTTGGTGCGTCTGTCCTCCTAGGGGATTTGCAGCATCTTGCGAAGAGATTGTTGGTGGTATTTCTCCAGCAATTTGAGGTATCTACTTACATGGTCCGTGTCTCTGAGCCATACAGGAGGGCGGGTATTACTACAGCCCTGTAGACCATAAGCTTGATGCCAGATTTGAGGGCCTGATCTTCAAACACTCTTTTCCTCAGGCGACCGAAGGCTGCGCTGGAACACTGGAGGCAGTGTTGGACCCTGTCGTAGATGTCTGTCATGTACGAAGTTTCACCATGTACAGTAGAATGGGCCTATACTCTCTGAAGTTTAGAAGAATGAGAGGTGATCGCACTGAAATGTGTAAGATTCGGAGGGGGGGTGGACAGGGTAGATGCAGGGAGGATGTTTCCCCCGGGCTGGGGAGTCTAGAACCAGGGGTCACAGTCTCAGAATAAGGGGTCGGCTATTTAGGACTGAGATGAGGAGACAGAGGGTGATGAATCTTTGGAATTCTCTACCCCAGAGAGTTGTGGATGCTGAGTCGTTGAGCATAGTCAAGATAGAGATCGATAGATTTCTGGATACTTCTGGAATCGAGGGATTATGGGGATTGGGTGAGAAGGTGGAGTTGAGGTAAACATTTAACCATGATCTCATTGAATGGCGGAGCAGACTCGAGGGACCGAATGGCCTACTCCTGTTCCTATTTCTTAAATCAATGGATGAAGGAATAGAGAATTGTCTATCCAAGTTTGCAGATGACTCTAAGTTAGGAGACACCGTAAGCTGTGTGGAGGGAAGCAGAAAGTTATAAAGGGACATTGATAAACTAAGTGTCAGTTGTGGCTCAGTGGGTCACACACTCACCTCTGAGTCAGAAGGTGGTGTGCTCAAATCCCACACCAGGGACTCGAACACAAAAAAAACATCTTGACTGACACTCCCAGTACAGTGCAGCAGGAGTGCCACACTGTCAGAGGTGCCGTCTTTCGGATGCGACATTAAACCGAGGCCCCGTCTGCCCTCTCAGGTGAATGTAAAAGATCCCACAGCACAATTTCAAAGAGCAGGTTGTCCTCAACCAACATCACAAAAACAGATTATCTGGTCATTATCACATGGCTGTTTGTGGGAGGTTACTGTGTGCTAATTGGCTGCTACGTTTCCCACATTGCAACAGTGACTACACTCCATTGGCTGTGAAGCGCTTTGGAATGTCCTGTGGACGTGAAAGGCACTATATAAATGCAAGTATTCCTTTCTTTCTTTACTGTGGGGAAGTGCGAGGTCATCCAACGACCAATCAGAATATTTTCCGACGAGGAGCAGGGAGATTTCGGGGCCCACGGACACGAATCACTAAACGCGAGTGCACAGGTACAAAGGCGAATGGAATGTTGGCCTTTATCTCGAGGGAGTGAGGAAGTGAAGCTCCAGGTGTACAGAGCCTCAGTCAGACCCCATGTGGAGTCTCCGCGTTCAGCTCTGGGCAGGAAGGGCATATTGGCCTTGGAAGGGGTGTCCCACGGAATGTTTACATAGACTATATGGCACAGAAATGGGCCATAAAGGTCCTCCTCTCCTTTAGTAGTTAAATACTTCTTGTATGTCTTTTTCTTTAGATTCAGTGTCCCCTTTAGCTCTTTACTTGTTCACGCTGCTTGCTTGATTATCAGCGTGCTTATTTTTGGCTCTTGGTGAAATGCATTTCTCTTGAACTCTATTTGTTATCCATTTAAAGGTTTACCATTGTTTATCTGTCTCTTTGTTTTTCAAGGTTCTCTTCCAGTTTACTTTCTTTAGATCCACCTTCATTTCCTGAGAATTTGCTCTTTTCCAATCTATTATAGGTACCATAATCTTGGTCCTACTTAGCCTGACAGCTGTGGCTCAGTGGGCAGCATACTTGTCTCTGTGTCGGAAGGTTATGGGTTCAAATCCCAATCTGGGCACATAAATCCAGGCTGATGCTCCCGGTGCAGTGCTGAGGGAGTACTGCAGTGTCGGAGGTGCCTTCTTTCGGATGAGACGTAAAACCGAGGCCCCGTCTGCTCTCTCAGTTGGACGTAAAAGATCCCATGGCACTATTTCGAAGAAGAGCAGGGGAATTCTCCCTGGTGTCCTGGGGCCAATATTTATCCCGCAATCAATGTAACAAAAACAGATTATCCGGTCATTATCACGTTGCTGCTTGGGCACAGCATAAATTAGCTGCTGCGTTTCCCACATTGCAACAGTGACTACACTCCAAAAAGTACTTCATTGGCTGTAAAGCACGTTGAGATGCTGATTCAGCTTTGAAAGGGCGCTATATAATTGCAAGTCCTTCCTTCCTTAGGGCTCAATTTTCCCCAAAGTTTTTTTTTGGTGTACTTGGAGTTTTTTGGGGGGTTTTTTTGGGGGCCAAAAAAAAGTTCTAAGTTTCCGTGTTGGATTTCTTCATTTTGGGGCAGCCTTTATATTTGGGGGTGGAGCCTTGCTCTGCGCCAAAAAGATCCGGTTGCCACGGTAACCAGGGACACAATGCGAGCTGGAAAGTGAAACGTACAGCCAGCTCCCAACACATTAAAACACATTGCATCAACTTAAAAACACATTAAAATATATTGCAGCGACTTACCTTCAATTATTAAAGCCAGTGCTGATCCCCGACCTTATCCCAGGCCGAAGGACCTCCCGGTCTGCTTTCCCCGCCGCAGCCCCTTGCCGATGCTGGTCCCGCTCCCCCGCCCCTAGCCCTGGCCGAAGGGCTTCGTTCCCCCGGCCGACCCTGGCCCCGAGTGCCTTAATAGACCCGCCCCTGGCCCAGGCCGAATGGCCTCCTCCTTCCTGGTCCCGCACCTAACTACCACCCGAAAGGCTTCCCCCTCCACACTCCCCTCTCCCCCTCTCTCTTACCCCTCCTGCTGCTGCTGTCCGGGCATCTGCTGCACTTGCCTGCACCGATTTCCTTAACTCTCCAGAAGGTTTTTCTGCAGAGGTCACATACGCTGGCCTAAGAAGAACTGGAGTAACTCTCAGCTGGCCACACTTGCCTAACTGGCCAGAATTGGCGTGAGGGTGGCAAGTTACGCCCCACTTTGGCCGAAAAAAAAACGTACCTAAAAAAATCGTAACCAACTGAGTTACACTGGGGCAAATTGATTGGGGAAACTGGTTTTTAACTTAGGCCATTAAAATCGTCCTGCTTCAAAAGAACGGCGCAAATCACTGGGGAAAATTGAGCCCTATAGAAACATAGAAATTTACAGCGCAGAAGGAAGCCATTCCGGCCCATCGTGTCCGCACCGGCCGACAAAGAGCCGCACGGCCCTCGGTCAGCAGTCCTGAAGGTTACATATAAACCTATGAACAATGAACAATGGCGGAAAGGCAAAGAGCACCCGGCCCAACCAGTCCGCCTCACACAACTGTGACACCCCTCATACTGAAACATTCTACACTCCACCCCAACCGGAGCCATGTGATCTCCTGGGAGAGGCAAAAACCAGATAAAAACCCAGGCCAATTGGAGAAAAAAATCTGGGAAAATTCCTCTCCGACCCATCCAGGTGATCGACACTAGTCCAGGAGATCACCCTGACCGTATTCTATTCCCTGCAGTACTTACCATTATATCTGCGCCGTCCAACAAAAGGTCATCCAGCCTAATCCCAATTACCAGCTCTCGGTCCGTAACCCTGCAGGTTACTGCACTTTAAGTGCCCATCCAACCATCTCTTAAAAGTGGTGAGGGTTTCTGCATCCATCACTCTTCCAGGCAGTGAGTTCCAGATCCCCACAACCCTCTGCGTAAAGAAGCCCCCCTCAAATCCCCTCTAAATCTTCCACCAACCACCTTAAACTATGCCCCCTCATAATAGACCCCTCTACCAATGGAAATAGACCCTCACTATCCACTATGTCCAGGCCCCTCAAAATTTTGTACACCTCGATGAGGTCTCCTCTCCACCTCCTCTATTCCAATGAGAACAAACCCAGCCTATCCAATCTGTCCTCATAACTAAGATTCCCCATTCCAGGCAGCATCCTAGTAAATCTCCTCTACACCCTCTCCAGTGCAATCACGTCCTTCCTATAATACGGCGACCAGAACTGCACGCAGTACTCCAGCTGTGGCCTAACCAGTGTATTATACAATTTAAGCATAACCTCCCTGCTCTTGTATTCTATGCCTCGGCCAATAAAGGCAAGCATTCCGTATGCCTTCTTAACTATCTTATCCACCTGGCCTACTACTTTCAGGGATCTGTGGACAAGCACTCCAAGGTCCCTTTGTTCATCTACACTATTAAGTGGCCTACCGCTTAATGTGTATACCCTTTCCTTCTTAGCCCTCCTAAAGTGCATCATCTCACACTTCTCTGAATTAAATTCCATTTGTCACTGCTCTGCCCACCTGACCAGTAGATTGATATCCTCCTGCAGCCCATGACTTTCCTCTTCATTATCAACCACACGGCCAATTTTAATGTTGTCTGCAAACTTCTTAATCATACTCCCTATATTCAAATCTAAATCATTGATATATACCACAAAAAGCAAGGGACCCAGCACTGAGCCCTGCGGAACCCCACTGGATACAGCCTTCCAGTCACAAAGACACCCATCAACCATTACCCTTTGCTTCCTGCCTTGAACCAATTTTGGATCCAACTTGCCACTTTGCCCTGGATCCCATGGGCTTTAACCTTCGTGACCAGTCTACCAGGTGGGACCTTATCAAAAACCTTGCTAAAGTCCATATACACTACATCGCACGCACTACCCTCATCGGCCCTCCTGGTTACTTCCTCGAAAAATTCTTATGTCCTTATGTCACTCTCGTTCCGAATCTTGAACATTACTATGGCAAATGTTACTGGGGCTAAAAGGGTTAAATTTGCTTGTATTCCCTCGAGTTTAGAAGATAAGGGCTGATCTAATCGAGGTGTTTAAGATGATTAATGGAGTTGTTAGATCGAGAGAAACTATTTCTCCTTGTAGGGTGGGGTGGTGGGCGGGGGGGGGGAGAGTCCGGAACAAGGGGGCGTAACCTTAAAATTAGAGCCAGGCCATTCAGGGTGATGTCAGGGAGCACTTCTCACACAAAGGGCAGTGGGAATCTGGAACTCTCTCCCACTAAAGGCTGTTGAGGCCGGGGGTCAATTGAAAATGTCGAAAACTGAGCTTGATAGATTTTTGTTCGGTAAAGATATGGACCCAAGGCGGGTAGATGGAGTTAAGATACAGATCAGCCATGATCTAATTGAATGGTGGAATAGGCTCGAGGGGCTGAATGGTCTCCTCTTGTTCCTGTTTAACAGGCTCGAGGGGCTGAATGGTCTCCTCTTGTTCCTGTTTAACAGGCTCGAGGGGCTGAATGGTCTCCTCTTGTTCCTGTTTAACAGGCTCGAGGGGCTGAATGGTCTCCTCTTGTTCCTGTGTGATAATCTTCAGTCTGTTCCCCATGTTATTGATTTAAATATAGTAGAGTCTTTCACTGTTTCCCTTCTCAAAACTATTTATAATTGTGTAAATCTCAGAGGTCCCCCTTAACCTTCTCTGTTTCAGTGAAAATATGCATTGAATCTTAATTGGAACCTATTCTGACCACCGGAGGCCAGTTAATTTTAAACTCATGTCATCTCGCTGCGCTGACAATCCAAACTAAACAGGCCGCTCACATCCGCAACCTCCATTCCTCTCGCCATTGTAACAAACCTGGATCTGTCCAGGTTTCGCCAATGAAAACCGGCTCAGTCCGCCAATCTTTCTTCACTAACCTTCTGACGTCTTTTGGTGACCGAGCAACGGGAACCTATGTAAAGGAGGCAGAATTGCATCTGGCCCCATCACACTCACCCTGTCCAACCGACAATACAATCTGTGCCCCACTCCTCCCAAAAGTGAATTCCCGAAGGGAACGGAGGGGGCCGGCGGGGGGTTGGGAAAGAACATCAACAAGGCACAAGTCAGGAGTGTGATGGAACACTCCCCACTTGCCTGGATGAGTGCAGCTCCAACAATACTCAAGAAGTTCGACACCATCCAGGACAAAGCAGCCCGCTTGATCGTCACCCCATCCACCACCTTCAACATTCACTCCCTCCACCACCGGCGCCCCCTGGCTGCAGTGTGTACCATCTACAAGATGCACTGCAGCAACTCGCCAAGGCTTCTTCGGCAGCACCTCCCAAACCCGCCACCTCTACCGCCTAGAAGGACAAGGGCAGCAGGTGCATGGGAACACCACCACCTCCACGTTCCCCTCCGAGTCACACACCATCCTGACTTGGAAATATATCGGCCGTTCCTTCATCGTCGCTGGGTCACAATCCTGGAACTCCCTCCCTAACAGCACTGTGGGAGCACCTTCACCACACATAAGAACATAAGAAATAGGAGTAGGAGTCGGCCATTCGGCCCCTTGTGCCTGCTCCGCCGTTCAATACGATCATGGCTGATCTGATCGTGGCCTCAACTCCACTTCCTTGCTCACTCCCCATAACCCTTGACTCCCTTAATGTTCAAAAATCTGTCGAAATATATTCAATGACCCAACCTTCACGGCTCTCTGGGGCAGAGAATTCTTAATATTCACGACCCTCTGAGAGAAGAAATTCCTCCTCATCTCCATTTAAGATGGGCAAACCCTTATTCTGAAACTATGCCCCCTAGTTCTAGATTCCCCCACGAGGAGAAACATCGTTTCAGCATCTACCCTGTCACACGGACTGCAGCGGTTCAAGAAGGTGGTTCACCACCGCCTTCTCGAGGGCAGTTAGGGACGGGCAATAAATGTCGGCCTTGCTAGTGACGCCCACATCCCAGAAACTGATAAAACAACATGTGACCGGTTTCAGGAGGAACTCTGGGAAATTTCCTCCCCAAGTCGCTCGGCCTGCCAATGAAGCTTCGAGTCACCATGGTTGCCCATCATGCATCACAAGAGGTAATGACCTCACCTCCCCTAATAACCAGATCTAATCCTTTGCTTCTTCCGTGTTAATGGGACACTTCTTTACTGTGTGCATTGGTTCTATGTGTCATTTTCCATTGTGCAAACCTCAGATTTATCCAGATCAAAGTCCATCTGGCCATTCCTACGCTGATCCACTTATTTGCTCCAAATCCGTCTGAATGCTATCAATCTCTCCTGTACTCAACACCTGGCAGCATAGTTTGGTGTCACCAACAAATCCGATGGAAATACAAGTCTACTCCTACCCAGCACATGGATAGTGTAAACAGCAGGCAACTTGCATCAGTGCCAGATTTATTTCACTTGTTACTGCCCCCCAGACAGAGCTTCTCACATTCATCATCGCCTCCCCCTTCCAATTGTCACACCAGTATTCAGTCCAGCTAGCTATTTTGCAATCAAATCCATGTGCCTTAACATTCTTTAAAAGCCTCACATTGGGAACTTTTTCTAATGCCTTCCTAAAATTGAAGAGAATTCTATCTGCCCTCACCCTACTGAGTTGGGCATGTCCTCAAAGAATACCAACACAATTATAAGGCATGACCCTTTGCTTCTAAATCCATTGTGAGGATCCCTGATAGGCCTGTGTGCTTTTTAGATCAACACTGATATAACTATAGGGAAGACTGAACAGACTGGGGCTCGTTTGTCTAGACAAGAGAAGGCTGCGGGAGTGACCTGATAGAGGTCTTTAAGTTTATGAAGGGGCTTAATAGGGTAGAAATAGAGAAAATGTTTCCACTTGTGGGGGAGACCCTAGAAACATAGAAAATAGGTGCAGGAGCAGACCATTCGGCCCTTTGAGCCTGCACCACCATTCAATAAGATCATGGCTGATCATTCACCTCAGTACCCCTTTCCTGCTTTCTCTCCATACCCCTTGATCCTTTTAGCCATAAGGGCCATGTCTAACTCCCTCTTGAATATATCTAATGAACTGGCATCAACAACTCTCTGCGGTAGAGAATTCCACAGGTTAACAACTCTCTGAGTGAAGAAGTTTCTCCTCATCTCGGTCCTAAATGGCTTATCCCTTATCTTTAGACTGTGACCCCTGGTTCTGGAATTCCCTAACATCGGGAACATTCTTCCCACATCTAACCTGTCCAGTCCCGTAAGGATTTTATATGTTTCTATAAGATCCCCTCTCATTCTTCTAAACTCCAGTGAATACAGGCCCAGTCGATCCCATCTCTCCTCATATGTCAGTCCTGCCATCCCGGGAATCAGTCTGGTGAACCTTCGCTGCACTCCCTCAATAGCAAGAACGTCCTTCCTCAGATTAGGAGACCAAAACTGAACCCACTATTCCAGGTGAGGCCTCACCAAGGCCCTGTACAACTGCAGTAAGACCTCCCTGCTCCTATACTCAAATCCCCCAGCTGTGAAGGCCAACATGCCATTTGCCTTCTTCACGGCCTGCTGCACCTGCATGCCAACTTTCAGTGACTGATGTACCATGTCACCCAGGTCTCGTTGCACCTTCCCTTTTCCTAATCTGCCACCATTCAGATAATGTTCTACCTTCGTGTTTTTGCTACCAAAGTGGATAACCTCACATTTATCCACATTATACTGCATCTGCCATGTATTTGCCCACTCACCTAACCTGTCCAAGTCACCCTGCAGCCTCTTAGCATCCTTCTCACAGCTCACACTGCCACACAGCTTAGTGTCATCCGCAAACTTGGAGATATTACTCAATTCCTTCATCTAAATCATTGATGTATATTGTAAAGAGCTGGGGACCCAGCACTGAGCCCTGCAGCACCCCACTAGTCACTGCCTGCCATTCTGAAAAGGATGCATTTATCCCGACTCTCTGCTTCCTGTCTGCCAACCAGTTCTCTATCCATGTCAGTACATTACACCCAATACCATGTGCTTTAATTTTGCACACCAATCTCTTGTGTGGAACCTTGTCAAAAGCCTTTTGAAACTCCAAATACACCACATCCACTGGTTCTCCCTTGTCCACTCTACTAGTTACATCCTCAAAAAATTCTAGAAGATTTGTCAAGCATGATTTCCCTTTCATAAATCCATGCTGACTTGGACCGATCCTGCCAATGCTTTCCAAATGCTATGTCATCTTTAATAATTGATTCTAACATTTTCCCCACGACTGATGTCAGGCTAACCGGTCTATAATTCCTCGTTTTCTCTCTCCCTCCTTTTATAAAAGTGGTGTTACATTAGCTACCCTGCAGTCCATAGGAACTGATCCAGAGTTGATAGACTGTTGGAAAATGATCACCAATGCATCCACTATTTCTAGGGCCAATTCCTTAAGTACTCTGGGATGCAGACTATCAGGCCCTGGGGATTTATTGGCCTTCAATCCCATCAATTTCCCTAACACAATTTCCTGACTAATAATGATTTCCTTCAGTTCCTCCTTCTCACTAGACCCTCGGTCCCCTAGTATTTCAGGAAGGTTATTTGTGTCTTCCTTCGTGAAGACCGAACCAAAGTATTTGTTCAACTGGTCCACCATTTCTTTGTTCCCCATTATAAATTCACTTGAATCTGACTGCAAGGGACCTACGTTTGTCTTCACTAATCTTTTTCTCTTCACATATCTATAGAAGCTTTTGCAGTCAGTTTTTATGTTCCCAGCAAACTTCTTCTCGTACTCGATTTTCCCCCTCTTTCTCCTCCTCTGCTGAATTCTAAATTTCTCCCAGTCCTCAGGTTTGCTGCTTTTTCTGGCCAATTTATATGCCTCTTCCCTGGACTTAACACTATCCCTAATTTCCCTTGTTAGCCACGGTTGAGCCACCTTCCCCGTTTTATTTTTACTCCAGACAGGGATATACAGTTGTTGAAGTTCATCAATGTGATCTTTAAATGTTTGCCATTGCCTATCCACCTTCAACCCTTTAAGTATCATTCACCAGTCTATTCTAGCCAATTAGACCAGAACTAGGGGCCATCAATATAAGACAGTCACTAACAAATCCAACAGGAAATTCAGGAGAAACATCTTTACCCAGAGAGTGGAACTCGCTGCCACAGGGAGTGGTTCAGGTGAATAGTATCGATGCATTTAAGGGGAAGCTGGATAAACACATGAGGGAGAAAGGAATAGCAGGATGTGTTGATGGGGTGAGATGAAGAGGGGTTGGAGGAGGCTCGTGTGGAACATAAACACCGACATGGCCTGGTTGAGCCGAATGGCCTGTTCCTGTGCTGTAAATACCCTTTTAAATATCCTTAAATAATTGGATGTAATCCCATGTAACCCAGGCGATGGTGATAGGCATTGGACGTTGGACGAACTGGTCTACAATTCGCAGCTTCCTCCCTCCTCCTTTTCTTTTGTCTTTCGGATGAGACGTTAAACCGAGGCCCCGTCTGCCCTCTCAGGTGAATGTAAAAGGTCCCACGGCCACTATTTGGAAGAAGAGCGGGGGAGTTATCCCCCAGTATCCTGGTCCAATATTTATCTCTCGACCAACACCACTAAAAAAAACATTATCTGGTCAATATCACATTGCTGTGCGCAAATTGGTTGCCGCATTTCCTTCGATCGTGACTGCACTTCCAAAGTACGTCAGTGGCTGTGAAAAGCTGTGGGACGTGAAGGTCGATATATAAATGCAAGTCTTACTTTCTTTAAATCTCAGGATATCGGTTGTCCTCCATCCCTCCCATCCTCAAATCCACTGTGATGGAGCGACTAAAAATATTGAGCAGCGGCTCGGCTATTTCCCCTGTTGTGTCCCAGAGGCTTCTCGTGTTTGCTGTCATTCCTGACGCACCGCCAAGGCAGCCCAATAGGGACATGTACCCGACCAGCCCCTGAGGGCCTCATTAATTAGACAGCGTGGTGCAAATAGAAGCAACGGTGAGGGGGAAGATAAGACAACATTCTCCAGCAGTGATATCAGAGTCATGAGCGGGATGTATTACATCTGTCTATATTTTAATAGCACGCAATATAAGAGCTGTTTATTTCTATATGACGTGTGATGCTGACTGTTTGTAAAATAATTAGCACACAGACAGCACGGCAGCTGATGAAATCTGTGTTACTGACCTTCAGCCTGGGACTCTGTGCTGAAACCTCAGCTGCCGGGAAACTTAACACCAATTGCAAACGTATAGCTGTCACGTTAATCTCTCCTGCCTTCAGACTGGTAAACAAGGCTTCGCATGAGACAAGCCTCCAAGGCCTCCTGAATACCCCTGCCTTTCTCTTCCTCGGGTCCACGAGTCATTTGTACTTGTACTGGGCTACACTTCCATAGCATGTAACCCAGGGCGACACTCCCAGTGCGGTACTGAGGGAGTGCCGCACTGTCGGAGGGGCAGTACTGAGGGAGCGCCGCACTGTCGGAGGGGCAGTACTGAGGGAGCGCCGCACTGTCGGAGGGGCAGTACTGAGGGAGCGCCGCACTGTCGGAGGGGCAGTACTGAGGGAGCGCCGCACTGTCGGAGGGGCAGTACTGAGGGAGCGCCGCACTGTCGGAGGGGCAGTACTGAGGGAGCGCCGCAATGTCGGAGGGGCAGTACTGAGGGAGTGCCGCACTGTCGGAGGGGCAGTACTGAGGGAGCGATGCACTGTCGGAGGGACAGTACTGAGGGAGTGCCGCACTGTCAGAGGTGCGGTACTGAGGGAGTGCTGTGCACTGTTGGGGGGCAGTACTGAGGGAGTGCCGCACTGTCGGAGGGGCAATACATAGAAACATAGAAACATAGAAAATAGGTGCAGGAGTAGGCCATTCGGCCCTTCGAGCCTGCACCGCCATTCAATGAGTTCATGGCTGATCATTTCCTCAGAACCCTTTCCTGCTTTCTCTCCATACCCCTTGATCTCTTTAGGACCGCACTGTCAGAGGGGCCGAACTGAGGGAGCACCGCATTGTCGGAGGGGCAGTACTGAGGGAGCCCCGCACTTTCAGAGGGGCAGTACTGAGGGAGTGCCGCACTGTCAGAGGGGCCGAACTGAGGGAGCACCGCACTTTCAGAGGGGCAGTACTGAGAGAGCGCTGCACTGTCGGAGGGGCAGTACTGAGGGAGCGCTGCACCGTCGGAGGGGCAGTACTGAGAGAGCACCGCACTGTCGGAGTGGCAGTACTGAGGGAGTGCCGCACTGTCGGAGGGGCAGTACTGAGGGAGTGCCGCACTGTCGGAGGGGCAGTACTGAGGGAGTGCCGCACTGTCGGAGGGGCAGTACAGAGGGAGTGCCGCACTGTCGGAGGGGCAGTATTGAGGGAGCGCTGCACTGTCGGAGGGGCCGAACTGAGGGAGCACCGCACTTTCAGAGGGGCAGTACTGAGGGAGCGCTGCACTGTCAGAGGGGCAGTACTGAGGGAGCGCCGCACTGTCGGAGGGGCAGTACTGAGAGAGCACTGCACTGTCGGAGGGACAGTACTGAGAGAGCACCGCACTGTCGGAGGGGCAGTACTGAGGGAGTGCCGCACTGTCGGAGGGGCAGTACAGAGGGAGTGCCGCACTGTCAGAGGGGCAGTACTGAGGGAGCGCTGCACTGTCGGAGGGGCAGTACTGAGGGAGCGCTGCACTGTCGGAGGGGCAGTACTGAGGGAGCGCCGCACTGTCAGAGAGGCAGTACTGAGGGAGCGCCGCACTGTCGGAGGGGCAGTACTGTCGGAGGGACAATACTGAGGGAGCGCCGCACTTCGGAGGGACAATACTGAGGGAGCGCCGCACTGTCGGAGGGGCCGTCTTTCGGATGAGACGTTAAACCGAGGCCCCGTCTGCTCTCTCAGGTGGACGTAAAAGACCCCATGGCTATTATTGCGAAGAAGAGCAGGGGAGTTATCCCCGGTATCCTGGGCCAATACTGATCCGTCAATCACCATCACTAAAATCATATTAACTAGTCATCATCACATTGCTGTTTGTGGGAGCTTGCTGTGCGCAAATTGACTGCTGCATTTCAAAATAAAAAGGATTTAATTGGCTGCAAAGCACTTTGGGACGTCATGAGGTTGTAAAAGGCTCTGTAGAAATGCAAGTCTTTGTACTTGCTGGTAGCCCAAGCCCCTCAGTACCTCACCCACTTGCACCTGGATGACAATTGTTGGCAGGCTTTTAAAAAATGTCATTTTCCGGATGTGGGTATCGATGGAAAGGCTGGCATTTTATGGATTATAACTGAGTCACTTGCTCAGCCACTTCAGAGGGCAGTTATAGGTCAACCATGTTGGTGTGGGACTCAAAGCCTCCCTGATAAAGTGCAACATCCCCACCGACACCTGGGAGTCCCTGGCCAAAGACCGCCCTAAGTGGAGGAAGTGCATCCGGGAGGGCGCTGAGCTCCTCGAGTCTTGTCACCGAGAGCATGCAGAAACCAAGTGCAGGCAGCGGAAGGAGCGTGCGGCAAACCTGTCCCACCCTCCCTTTCCCTCAACCACTGTCTGTCCCACCTGTGACAGGGTCTGTGGTTCTCGTATTGGACTGTTTAGTCACCCGAGAACTCACTTTTAGAGTGGAAGCAAGATTTCTAGGGTCTGCCTATGATGATGATGATGGGACTGGAGTCACATATAGGCCCAGACTGGGTAAGGACGGCAGATTTCCTTCACATCAGTGAACCAGTTGGGTTTTTACGGCAATCCGACAGTTTAATGGTCACTTTAACCGAGACCAGCTTTTTAATTCCCAGATTGTTTAAAAACTGAATTCAAATGAAATTCTCAACCAGCCGTGGTGACATTTGAACTCAGGTTCCCGAGATTATTAGTCCAGTAACATAACCGCTATATCACCGTCCCTATTAAACCACATCATGGTCAAGTTTGATCCTGTTCTTGTCCGACAGTGACACGCTCAGGCACATTTTCCAGCTGCAGTAGTGACTAGGGGCCCAATTTTCCCCAACCCCTTGTGCTCTGGAAACGGCACCGAGAAAAAGGGGCCCCATCCTGCCCGCTCTGCCGAGTCTCCGGTGTCCCAGCGTGGTGTAGCGAGTGAAGTGCGGGGTGGAGCAACAGGCCAGCGCAGAAAGCACTGCCTGCCGGCAGCTGTGCGCATGCGCAGTGAAGTCTGCGCGCATGCGCAGTGAAGTCTGCGCGCATGCGCAGTGAAGTCTGCGCGCATGCTCCTCACCCTCCCAACGTGTCCTGCAGGACCCGATGCTCGCAGCCCCTATCCCTGGCCGAGTGGCCTCCCGCACCGGCCGGCCCGCTGATTTCCAGGGCCGAGGTAGGACTTCAGTTTTATTTGTTATTTATTGATGGTTGTGATTTGTTTAGTGAGGAGAGTTTTGATTGGGGGGGCGGGGAGGAGGAGAGGTTTGGGTGGGGCGGGGGGGAGAAAGAATGTTTTGATGGGAAGGGGGAGCTTTAAAAAAAAACTTGATTCTAGCATAAAGGTAGGACTTCTATTTTTTATTTGTTATTGAATACTTATTACTTTTTGTGCTTTGTTTAGTGCTTTGTAAGTCTTGGTGCTTTAAATGTACTAACCTGTGTCGAATTCTTAACTAAGCGTCAAGTGTCTGGGAACGCCCCCTTTTGAAAAAAAAAACTGACCTAAAAAAAAATAGGACCGAACTGACTTACTCTGTTTTTCAGAGCTGGCCACATACGCTGACCTAAGTCGATTTGGAGTAAGTTTTAGCTGGCCAAAGTGGCATAAATGGCCAAAACTGGCGTAAGTGTCTGGGAACGCCCCCTTTTGAAAAAAAAACTGACCTAAAAAAAAAATCGGACCTAACTGATTTACTCTGGAGCAAATTTTTGGGGGAAAATGGCATTTTTAACTTACACCAGAAAAAAACAACTTACTGCAAAAAAATTGATGCTAGTCATGGCCAAACTTGGGCCCTAGGAGAGGGAAGTCTGGCTGATTCACCCTCTCCCCCGCTAGGAGTGCTGAGGAACATCACTGTATTCATGCTGAAAGCTGCCACCGCAGATATACATCCCGCTTTAACATTGACAATGTCCCCAAGTGTGGAATTAGGGGGAATGTTGGGCCCACGGTTAGCGAGAGTCAGGCCAAAACCTCATGGCACGCAGAACCTGCGTAGCCAGGAGAAGTGAGAGACTTTGGGATAGATTCGAACACAGGCCCCAGAGGGATAGGTCAGCAACTAACTGTGACCCACTGGCCCTCCCATTGCACAGTGCAGGCCTTTCCAACACCTGTCTCACACCACCGGGCAGAATACAAGAGAGAAGGACTCCCTCTGCTGGGTGATTCCTCTCACCCAAATCCTACAACCACTGCAACAACAACAACTTGCATTTCTATAGTGCCTTTAACACAGTGAATCATCCCAAGGCGCTTCACAGGAGCGACTATCAAACCAAATTTGACACCGAGCCACATTAGGAGCTATTAGGGCAGGCTTGGTCAAAGAGGTAGGTTTTAAGGAGTGTCTTGAAGGAGGAAAGAGAGGTAGAGAGGCGAAGAGGTTTAGGGAAGGAGTTCCAGAGCTTGGGGCCTCGGCAGCTGAAGGCACAGTCACTGATGGTGGAGTGATTAAAATCGGGGTCACACAAGAGGCCAGAATTAGAGGGATGCAGATAACTCGAGGGCTGTAGGGCTGGAGGAGATTATAGAGATAGGGAGGGGCGAGGCCATGGAGGGATTTGAAACCAATCATAGAATCATAGAATGGTTACGGCACAGAAGGAGGCCATTTGAACCAGTGCCGCCTCTCTGCAAGAGCACCTCAGCTAGTCCCACTCTCCCGCCCTTTCCCATGGCCGGCAATTTTTTTCTTTCAGGTACTGTAGTGCTGCAGTACAGAGGGACCTGGGGGGACTTGTGCATGAAACACAAAAGGTCAGTATGCAGGTACAGCAAGTAATCAGGAAGGCCAATGGTATCTTGGCTTTTATTGCAAAGGGGCTGGAGTATAAAAGCAGGAAAGTCTTGCTACAGTTATACAGGGTATTGGTGAGGCCACACCTGGAATACTGCGTGCAGTTTTGGTTTCCATATTTACGAAAGGATATACTTGCTTTGGAGGCAGTTCAGAGAAGGTTCACTAGGTTGATTCCGGGGATGAGGGGGTTGACTTATGAGGAAAGGTTGAGAATGCATACAGGATTGTTTCATAGAACAGTATGTTACAGAACCTACAAGGGAGCAAGCTATCTTAGAATAAGGGACCGCTTAAAACAGAGATGAGGAGAAATTTCTTCTCTCAGAAGGTTGTAAATCTGTGGCAGTCGCTGCCTCAGAGAGCTGTGGAAGCTGGGACATTGAATAAATTTAAGACAGAAATAGACAGTTTCTTAACTGATAAGGGAATAAGGGGTTATGGGGAGCGGGCGGGGAAGTGGAGCTGAGTCCATGATCAGATCAGCCATGATCGTATTAAATGGCGGAGCAGGCTCGAGGGGCCGTATGGCCTACTCCTGCTCCTATTTCTTATGTTCTTAACCAATTCCCTTTTGAAAGCCACGATTGAGTCTGCCTCCACCACCCTCTCAGGCCGTGCATTCCAGATCCTAACCACTCGCTGCGTAAAAACGTTTTTCCTCATGTCACCTTTGGTTCTTCTACCAATCGCCTTAAATCTGTGTCCTCTGGTTCTCGACCCTTCCACCAATGGGAACAGTTTCTCTCTCTCTACTCTGTCCAGACCCCTCATGATTTTGACCTCGATCAAATCTCCTCTCAACCTTCTCTGCTCCAAGGAGAACAACCCCAGCTTCTCCGGTCTATCCACGTAACTGAAGTCCCTCATCCCTGGAACCATTCTCGTCAATCATTTCTGCACCCTCTCTAAGGCCTTCACATCCTTCCTAAAGTGTGGGGCCCAGAATTGGACACAATACTCCAGCTGGGGGCGAACCAGTGTTTTATACAGGTTCATCATAACTTCCTCGCTTCTGTACTCTATGCCTCTATTTATGAAGCCCAGGATTCTGTATGTTTATTTAACCACTTTCTCAACCTGCCCTGCCACCTTCAACAATTTGTGCACACACACCCCCGGTCTCTCTGTTCATGCACCCCCTTTAGGATTGTACCCTTTAGTTTATATTGCCTCTCCTCAATCTTCCTACCAAAATGTATCACTTCACACTTTTCTGTGTTAAATTTTATCTGCCACGTGCCCGCCCATTCCACCAGCCTGTCTATGTCCTCCTGAAGTCTATCACTACCCTCCTCACTGTTCACTATACTTCCAAGTTTTGTGTCATCTGCAAGTTTTGCAATTGTGCCCAGTGCTCCCAAGTCCAAGTCATTAATATATATCAGGAAAAGCAGTGGTCCCAGTACTGACCCCTGGGGAACACCACTGTATACCTCCCTCCACTCCCAGAAACAACCGTTCACCACTACTCTCTGTTTCCTGTCACCGAGACAATCCGTATCCATGCTGCCCCTGTCCCTTTTATTCCATGGTCTTCACCTTTGCTACCAAGCCCATTGTGTGGCACTTTGTTGAACGCCTTTTGGAAACCCATGTACACCACACTAACTGCACTGCCCTCATCGACCCTCCTCGTTACCTCATCAAAAAACTCAATCAAGTTCGTTAAACATGATTTACTTTTAACAAATCCGTGCTGGCTTTCCTTCATTAATCCACCCCTATCCAAGTGACTGTTAATTTTGTCTCCGATCACTGTTTCTCAAAGCTTCCCCACGACCGAGGTTAAACTGAGCGGCCTGTAGTTGCTGGGTTTATCCTTACACCTTTGTTTGAACAATGATGTAACATTTGTAATTCTCCAGTCCCCTGGCACCACCCGTGTATCTGTGGAGGATCGGAATATTATGGTCAGTACCTCCGCGATTTCCACCCTCAATTCCCTCATCATCCTAGGATGCATCCCATCTGCTCCTGGTGATTTATCTAATACCTCTTTATCAATGTTTATCCTATCAAGTGTCTCCACTACCTGCTCCTTTACTATGTCTATGGCAGCATCTTCTTCCTTGGTGAAGACAGAGGCAAAGTCCTCATTTAGTCCCTCAGCCACACCCTCTGCCTCCATGTGTAGGTCTCCATTCTGGTCCCTAATCGTCCCACCCCTCCTCTTACTAAAGACTTTAGGATTCCCTTTGATGTTGGCTGCCATTCTATTCTCATACCCTCTCTGCTCCTCTGATTAACTTTTTCACTTCCCCTCTGACCTTTCTATATTTAGTCTGATTCTCAGATGTATTCTCAACCTGACATCTATCAATACGCGCTCTATTTCTGCTTCATCATATTCTCGATCTGTTTCACCATCCAGGGAGCCCTGACTTTAGTTACCCCGCCTTTCCCCCTCGTGGGAATGTACCTCGACTGTACTTGAACTATTTCCTCTTTAAAGGCAGCGCCATTGTTCCAGTACAGTTTTGCCTGCCTATCTTTGATTCTAACTTACCCGGGCCAGACCCGTTCTCATCCCACTGAAATTAGCCTTCCCCCAGTTAGACATTTTTACTCTAGATTGCTCCCTGTCCTTTTCCGTAGCTAATCTAAACCTTGTTACTATGATCACTGTTCCCTAAATGTTCCCCTACTGACACTTACTCCACCTGACCCACCTCAGTCCCCAGAACCAGATCCAGCAATGCCTCCTCCCTCATCGGGCCGGAAACATACTGATCCAGAAAGTTCTCCTGAACACACTTCAGAAATTCTTCCCCCTCTCTGCCCTGTACACTATTACTATCCCAGGCTATATTAGGATAGTTGAAGTCCCCCATTATCACTGCACTCTATAGTTCTTGCATCTCTCTGTAATTTCTCTACAAATTTGCTCCTCTATATCCTTTCCCACTATTTGGTGGCCTGTAGAATACCCCTATTCTAGTGGCACCTCTACTATTTCTTAACTCTAGCCATATAGATTCTGTCCTTGACCCCTCCAGGACCCTCCCTCTCCAGCACTGTAACATTCTCCTTAACCA
The DNA here is from genome assembly GCF_044704955.1 of Pristiophorus japonicus. NCBI lineage: Eukaryota > Metazoa > Chordata > Chondrichthyes > Pristiophoridae > Pristiophorus > Pristiophorus japonicus. The sequence goes on from NC_091978.1 coordinate 5,157,471, forward strand.
ATACTGCCACACCACCTCCTATCTTACCTTCCCTATCTTTCCTGAACAGCTTATAACCAGGAATATTTAATATCCAATCCTGCCCTTTGGACCAGGTCTCAGTTATTGCCACAACATCATATTCCCATCTGGCTATTTGTGCTTGCAGCTCACCTACCTTGTTTATTACACGTTGTACGTCACATACACACACTGTAAATCCATCTTAGACCAGCCTGTGTTCTCTCTTAGTCTCTGACCCCACCTAACACCTTACTATTTCTTACTTTAGTGCTCTCTGCCTCTCCCAATCCTTTGAGCACTTTATTTCCCCTTTCTAATGCCACATTCTGGTGCCCATCCCCCTGTCAAATTCCGTTTAACCCTCCCCCACAGCACCAGCAAACCTCCCCACAAGGATATTGGTTCCGGATGAGAATTTTGAAATCGAGGTGTTCCTTAACCAGGAGCCAATGTAGGTCAGCGAGCACAGGGGAGACGGGTGAACGGGACTTGGTACGAGTTAGGACACGGGCAGCAGAGTTTTGGATGCCCTCAAGTTTACGGAGGGTGGAGGATGGGAGGCCAGCCAGGTGTGCGTTGGAATAGACGAGTCTGGAGGTAACAAGGGCCTGGATGAGGGGTTCAGTGTTGCTCTCCATTGCAACCTGTCCCATGCTGATTTTACCAATCCGACTGCTCCTACTGTCAGCACTGAGGGAGTGCTGCACTGTCGGAGGTACCATCTGAAATCTCTTCAAAGCTTCATATACCCTCCTCAAACTCTGCCCTTCCTCCCTGGGTCCTCACTCTGCTGAAATTGCACTTTCTCTGATTAACTCTGTCCTGGGGCCTAGAAACTGAGGACCTTCTCCCCTCAGCCAGACTTTCCTTCTTTCATGCTTTGACCTTGCACTGGTTGGTCCCCAGCTGGACTACTGTGTCCAATTCTGGGCACCGCACTTTAGGAAGGATGTGCCTTGGAGAGGGTGCAGAGGAGATTTACCAGAATGGTTCCAGGGATGAGGGACCTCAGTTACGTGGATAGACTGGAGAAGCTGGGGTTGTTCTCCTTGAAGCAGAGAAGGTTAAGGGGAGATTAAATAGAGGTGTTCAGAATCATGAAGGGTCTGGACAGAGTAAATAAGGACAAATTGTTTCCAGAGGCAGGAGGGTCGGTAACCAGAAACAAATTTAAGGCAATTGACAAAAGAACCAGATGAGGAGAATATTTTTTACGCAGCGAGTTGTTGTGATCGGGAACGCGCTGCCTGAAAGGGCTGTGGGAGCAGATTCAATCATAACTTTCAACAGGGAATTGGATAAATACTCTAAGGGGAGAAATTGGTGGTGTATTTGGAAAGAGCGGGGGAGTGGGACTGATTGGATGCTCTTTCCCCCCTTCAGCGTTGTCTCATTCTGTGACTCACCTTACATTCAAAACTGGAAAAAGAAATGTGGTGTATACGCAATGAAACAAAGACTTGCAAGGCAAGGGAATATACATTAAATGGGAGGACACTGAGAAGTGTAGAGGAACAAAGGGACCTTGGAGTGAAGGTCCACAGATCCCTGAAGGTAGCAGGTGGTTAAGAAGGCATACGGAATACTTGCCTTTATTAGCTGAGGCATAGCATACAAGAGCAAGAGGGATTATGCTTGAACTGTATAAAACACTGGTTAGGCCACAGCTGGAGTACTGCATAAGAACATAAGAACATAAGAATTAGGACCAGCCTGCTCCGCCATTCAACAAGATCATGGCTGATCTGGCCGTGGACTCAGCTCCACTTACCCGCCCGCTCTCCGTAACCCTTAATTCCCTCATTGGTTAAACATCTATCTATCTGTGACTTGAATACATTCAATGAGCTTGCCTCAACTGCTTCCTTGGGCAGAGAATTCCACAGATTCACAAGCCTCTGGGAGAAGAAATTCCTTTTCAACTCGGTTTTAAATTGGCTCCCCCGTATTTTGAGGCTGTGCCCCCTAGTTCTAGTCTCGCCGACCAGTGGAAACAACCTCTCTGCCTCTATCTTGTCTATCCCTTTCATTATTTTAAATGTTTCTATAAGATCACCCCTCATCCTTCTGAACTCCAACGAGTAAAGACCCAGTCTATTCAATCTATCATCATAAGGTAACCCCCTCATCTCCGGAATCAGCCTAGTGAATTGTCTCTGTAGCCCGTCCAAAGCTAGTATATCCTTCCTTATGTAAGGTGACCAAAACTGCACGCAGTACTCCAGGTGCGGCCTTACCAATATCTTATACAGTTGCAGCAAGACCTCCCTGCTTTTGTACTCCATCCCTCTCGCAATGAAGGCCAACATTCCATTTGCCTTCCTGATTACCTGCTGCACCTGCAAACTAACTTTTTGGGATTCATGCATAAGGACCCCCAGGTCCCGCTGCACCTCAGCATGTTGTAATTTCTCCCCATTCAAATAATATTCCCTTTTACTGTTTTTTTTCCCCAAGGTGGATGACCTCACACTTTCCGACATTGTATTCCATCTGCCAAACCTTAGCCCATTCGCTTAACCTATCAAAATCTCTTTGCAGCCTCTCTGTGTCCTCTACACAACCCGCTTTCCCACTAATCTTTGTGTCATCTGCAAATTTTGTTACACTACACTCTGTCCCCTCTTCCAGGTCATCTATGTATATTGTAAACAGTTGTGGTCCCAGCACCGAATCCTGTGGCACACCACTAACCACCGATTTCCAACCCAAAAAGGACCCATTTATCCCGACTCTCTGCTTTCTGTTAGCCAGCCAATTCTCTATCCATAAGAACATAAGAACATAAGAATTAGGAACAGGAGTAGGCCATCTAGCCCCTCGAGCCTGCTCCGCAATTCAATAAGATCATGGCTGAACTGGCTGTGGACTCAGCTCCACTTACCTGCCCGCTCCCCATAACCCTTAATTCCCTTATTGGTTAAAAATCTATCTATCTGTGATTTGAATACCTTCAATGAGTTAGCCTCAACTGCTTCCTTGGGCAGAGAATTCCACAGATTCACAACCCTCTGGGAGGAGAATTCATGAAGGGGAAATCATGTTTAACTAATTTACTGGAATTCTTTGAGGATATAACGATCATGGTGGATAGAGGTGTACCGATGGATGTGGTGTATTTAGATTTCCAAAAGGCATTCGATAAGGTGTTCTTATGTATCCATGTTGCGTCTGCTTGATTGCACTATTCCTATCTAGATGTCCCGCTATTTCTTCCTTAATGATAGCTTCAAGCATTTTCCCCACTACAGATGTCAAACTAACCGGCCTATAGTTACCTGCCTTTTGTCTGCCCCCTTTTTTAAACAGAGGTGTTACATTAGCTGCTTTCCAATCCGCTGGTACCTCCCCAGAGTCCAGAGAATTTTGGTAGATTATAACGCATGCATCTGCTATAACTTCCGCCATCTCTTTTAATACTCTGGGATGCATTTCATCCGGACCAGGGACTTGTCTACCTTGAGTCCCATTAGCCTGTCCAGCACTACCCGCCTAGTGATAATGATTGTCTCAAGGTCCTCCCTTCCCACATTCCTGTGACCAGCAATTTTTGGTATGGTTTCTGTGTCTTCCACTGTGAAGACCGAAGCAAAATAATTGTTTAAGGTCTTAGCCATTTCCACATTTCCCATTATTATTAAATCCCCCTTCTCATCTTCTAAGGGACCAACATTTACTTCAGTCACTCTTTTCCGTTTTATGTATCTGTAAAAGCTTTTACTATCTGTTTTGCATGCAGTTCTGGTCACCACATTACAGGAAGGACGTGATTGCAATGGAGAGGGTACAGGAGAGATTTACGAGGATGTTGCTGGGAGTGGAGAATCTTAGCTATGAGGACAGATTGGATAGGCTGAGTTTATTTTCATTGGAACAGAGGAGGCTGAGGGGAGATCTCATTGAGGTGTATAAAATTATGAGGGGCCTAAATCCCCAGGGCCTGATGGACTTCATCCCAGAGTACTTAAGGAGGTGGCCTTGGAAATAGTGGATGCATTGACAGTCATTTTCCAACATTCCATTGACTTTGGATCAGTTCCTATGGAGTGGAGGGTAGCCAATGTAACCCCACTTTTTAAAAAAGGAGGGAGAGAAAACAGGGAATTATAGACCGGTCAGCCTGACATCGGTAGTGGGTAAAATGATGGAATCAATTATTAAGGATGTCATAGCAGTGCATTTGGAAAGAAGTGACATGATAGGTCCAAGTCAGCATGGATTTGTGAAAGGGAAATCATGCTTGACAAATTTTCTGGAATTTTTTGAGGATGTTTCCAGTAGAGTGGACAAGGGAGAACCAGTTGATGTGGTATATTTGGACTTTCAGAAGGCTTTCGACAAGGTCCCACACAAGAGATTAATGTGCAAAGTTAAAGCACATGGGATTGGGGGTAGTGTGCTGACATGGATTGAGAACTGGTTGTCAGACAGGAAGCAAAGAGTAGGAGTAAATGGGGACTTTTCAGAATGGCAGGCAGTGACTAGTGGGGTACCGCAAGGTTCTGTGCTGGGGCCCCAGCTGTTTACACTGTACATTAATGATTTAGACGAGGGGATTAAATGTAGTATCTCCAAATTTGCGGATGACACTAAGTTGGGTGGCAGTGTGAGCTGCGAGAAGGATGCTATGAGGCTGCAGAGCGACTTGGATAGGTTAGGTGAGTGGGCAAATGCATGGCAGATAAAGTATAATGTGGATAAATGTGAGGTTATCCACTTTGGTGGTAAAAACAGAGAGACAGACTATTATCTGAATGGTGACAGATTAGGAAAAGGGGAGGTGCAAAGAGACCTGGGTGTCATGGTACATCAGTCATTGAAGGTTGGCATGCAGGTACAGCAGGCGGTTAAGAAAGCAAATGGCATGTTGGCCTTCATAGCGAGGGGATTTGAGTACAGGGGCAGGGAGGTGTTGCTACAATTGTACAGGGCCTTGGTGAGGCCACACCTGGAGTATTGTGTACAGTTTTGGTCTCCTAACCTGAGGAAGGACATTCTTGCTATTGAGGGAGTGCAGCTAAGGTTCACCAGACTGATTCCCGGGATGGCGGGACTGACCTATCAAGAAAGACTGGATCAACTGGGCTTGTATTCACTGGAGTTCAGAAGAATGAGAGGGGACCTCATAGAAACGTTTAAAATTCTGACGGGGTTAGACAGGTTAGATGCAGGAAGAATGTTCCCAATGTTGGGGAAGTCCAGAACCAGGGGACACAGTCTAAGGATAAGGGGGAAGCCATTTAGGACTGAGATGAGGAGTAATTTCTTCACCCAGAGAGTGGTGAACCTGCGGAATTCTCTACCACAGAAAGTTGTTGAGGCCAATTCACTAAATATACTCAAAAAGGAGTTTGATGAAGTCCTTACTACTAGGGGAATCAAGGGGTATGGTGAGAAAGCAGGAATGGGGTACTGAAGTTGCATGTTCAGCCATGAACTCATTGAATGGCGGTGCAGGCTAGAAGGGCCGAATGGCCTACTCCTGCACCTATTTTCTATGTTTCTATGTTTCTACAGAGTGGATAGAAAGGGCCTATTTCCCCTAGCAGAGGGGTCAACAACCAGGGGGCATAAATTTAAAGTAATTAGTAGAAGGTTTAGAGGGGATTTGATGGGAAATTTCTTCATCCAGAGGGTGGTGGGGGTCTGGAACTCACTGCCTGAAAGGGTGGTTGAGGCAGAAACCCTCACCACATTTAAAAAGTACTTGGATGTGCACTTAAAGTGCTGTAACCTGCAGGGCAACGGACCAAGAGCTGGAAAGTGGGATTGGGCTGGATAGCCGTTTGTCGGCCGGTCTGGATACCATGTGCCGAAATGGCTTCCTTCCGTGTTGTAAACTTCTGTGATTCTATGATTTATACAGCGCCTTTCATGACCTCAGGGTATCCCAAAGCGCTTTACAGCCAATGAAGTACTTTTTGAAGTGTGGTCACTATTGTAACGTGGGAAACACGGCAGCCAATTTGTGCACAGCAAGCTCCCACAAACAGCAATGAAATAAAGACAAGATCATGTGTTTTAGTGATGTGGATTGAGGGATAAATACTGGCCCCAGGACACCAGGGAGAACTCCCCTGCACTTCTTCGAAATAGTGGCCACGGGATCTTTTACATCCACCTGAGAGGGCAGAGGAGGCCTCGGTTTAACGTCTCATCTGAACGACTGCACCTCCGACAGTGCAGCGTTCCCTCAGCCTGGATTATGTGCTCAAGTCTCCGGTTTAAACCCACGACTCAGAGGTGAGAGTGAACTCACTGAGTTCTGGTGTCAATCTCCTACTACAGCTCCGATGACCTCCATATCAGTGAAGCACTGGCACCCTGGCACACCAAGTCGCCCATTTACTCCTTGCACTCTCTCACATCTTTGTGAACGAAGGTGTCTCACAGGACCACATAAGGCAGGACATTTTTATCTCTTCCTTAATGAGCCGTCTCTGGGCCTGAAGGCTCACCCGTGTCCTAACTCGCACCGAGTCCCACTCACCCATCACCCCCCCCCCACCCCCTGTGCTCGCTGACCTACATTGGCACCTGGTCCAGCAACGCCTTGATTTGAAAATTCTCATCCTTGTGTTCAAATCCCTCCATGTCCTTGCCCCTCCCTATCTCTGTAACCTCCTCCAGCCCCTACACCCCTCCCTATCTCTGTAACCTCCTCCAGCCCCCCCGCCCAAGATCTCTGCGCTCTTCCAATTCTGGCCTGCTGTAAATTCCTGATTATAATTGCTCCACCATCAGTGGCCGTGCCTTCTGTTGCCGGGGCCCCAAGCTCTGGAACTCCCTGCCTAAACTCTCCTCCTCTCGACCTCTCTCTCCTACTTTTATGAAATGCCTTAGAATCCTACCTCTTTGATCAAGCTTTTGGTCACCTGTCCTAATATCGCTTTATGTGGCTTGGTGCCAAATTTTGTTTGATAATCGCTCCTGTGAAGCACCGTGGGATGTTTTACTGCGTTAAAGGCGCTATATAAATGCAAGTTGTTGTTGTTGAATGTTTTGTTTTTATACGCCTCTATGGTCTCTTTAGCATTTGTCCTTCCCTTTTGTTATTTGTTCCTGGGATGTGGGCGTCGCTGGCAAGGCCTGCATTTATTGTCCATCTCTAATTACCCCTTGAGAAGGTGGTGGTGAGCCGCCTTCTTGAACCGTGTGGTGAAGGTGCTCCCGTGGAGCTTTCCTTTCCCAGCATGCAGTCTGACTACTGACTCCATTTTGCGGACACATTTAGTGCCAGTCTCCCGCGTTTCTCCCACAAGTCACCTCCTGCCGCAGGCCGATGGAGAAAAATTGCTAAGCGCTACAGTACAGAGAGACCTGGGGGTCCTTGTGCATGAAACACTAAAAGTTAGTATGCAGGTACAGCAAGTGATCAGGAAGACCAATGGAATGTTGGCCTTTATTGCAAGGGGGATAGAGTATAAAAGCTACAACTGTACAAGGTATTGGTGAGGCCACACCTGGAGTACTGGTATTTAAGAAAGGATATATTTGCATTGGAGGCTGTTCAGAGAAGGTTCACTAGGTTGATTTCGGAGATGAGGGGGTTGACTTATGAGGATAGGTTGAGTAGGTTGGGCCTATACTCATTGCAGTTCAGAAGAATGAGAGGTGATCTTATTGAAACATAATAAGAAAATGAGGGGGCTCGACAAGGTGGATGCAGAGAGGATATTTCCACTGATGGGGGAGACTAGAACTAGGAGACATAGTCTCAGAATAAGGGGCCGTCCATTTAAAACTGAGATGAGGAGGAATTTCTTCTCTCAGGGGGTTGTAATCTGTGGAATTCTCTGCCCCAGAGAGCTGTGGAGGCTGGGTCATTGAATATATTTAAGGTGGAGATGGACAGCGATAAGGTAGTAAAGGATTATGGGGAGCGGGCAGGGAAGTGGAGCTGAGTCCATGATCAGATCAGCCATGATCTTATTGAATGGCGGAGCAGGCTCGAGGGGCCAGGTGCCCTACTGCTGCTCCTATTTCTTATGTTCTTATGTAACGTGCGTGAGCGGCCTCTTGTGTTGTTTCTCCCGGGGTTTCCGCTGAAGTTATGGCGGGCGATCGGAATAAACCCTGGATCTTCCAGTCACTGACGCTTACCGAGTCTCTGAGCGACGATCCTACACATCGTCTGGGGAAGAGATGCAGAAACCGCGGGGAAAACACTCACTACGCCATTCTCCCAGGGGCTTTCCGCATCTTTTCAGCTGAAGTGAGCACAGGCTGGATCCTCTGCTGAAATTTGACCGACTCCCCCACTCCACCCTCTCCCCCCCCCCCCCCGCCCGAGAGATGCGATAAGCGCCACATAAAAAAATAATTGGTTAGAATATTTCTCGATCAGTTAGAGGATTATTGCTGAAGAAAGTTTTCGTAGATTGCCGACTGCTTGTATACCCCTGCTTTCTGGAAAGGTCACAGCCCGTAAACCCAGCAGCAAATAACAGTCCTTTACATCGAATGACATCGAATGTACAACAAGGAAACAAGCCATTCGGCCCCTCCGCTCCGTGCCGGTGTTTATACTCCACTCCAACCTCCTCCCACCCCTCTTCATCTGTCCCTCATTCCTTTTGTAATAATTTTTGACACTTCAAATTAGCTATTCTGAAGCATGACATGCACACTAAAGGCAGGACTATCTGATATATATATATATAAACAAAAATAAGAAGGTCACATATTAATTGGAAAATAAGAATCTATTTAGTGAATTGGCCTCAACAACTTTTTGAATTCTCTACCACAGAAAGTTGTTGAGGCCAATTCACTAAATATATTCAAAAAGGAGTTAGATGTAGTCCTTACTACTAGGGGAATCAAGGGGTATGGTGAGAAAGCAGGAATGGGGTACTGAAGTTGCATGTTCAGCCATGAACTCATTGAATGGTGGTGCAGGCTAGAAGGGCCGAATGGCCTACTCCTGCACCTATTTTCTATGTTTCTATGTTTAAATGGAATAGAGGAACAAGGGGATCCCGGAGTACCAATACACAAATCGCTAAAAGTTGTGACAAACGTTAGCAAGGCCATAAAAAAGCAAACCAAGCACTAGGGTTTATTTCTAGAGGGATAGAATAGAAAAGTAGGGAAGTTATGTTAAACCTGAATCAAACCTTGGTTTGACCGCGTACAGTTCTGCTTTCCATATTATAAAAAGGATATAGAGGCACTGGAGAGGGTGCAGAGAAGATTTACAAGAATGAGGGTATACCTATCAGGAAAGGATGAACTGGCTGGGTCTCTTTTCTCTTGAAAAAGGAAGGCCAAGGGGTGACCTAATAGAGGTCTTTAAAATGATGAAAGGTTTTGAGAGAGTGGATACAGAGAATGTTTCCACTTGTAGGGAAGAGCATAACTAGAGGCCATCAATATAAGATCGTCACCAAGAAATCCAATCGGGAATTCAGAGCAAACTTCTTTACCCAGAGAGCGGTGAGAATGTGGAACTCACTGCCACAGGGAGGGGTTGAGGCGAATAGTATCGATGTATTTAAGGGGAGGCTGTACAAGCATATGGGGGAGAAGGGAATAGAGGGTTATGCCGATAGATTTAGATGAGGAAAGATGGGGGAAGGCTCGAGTGGAGCATAAACGCTGGCATGGACTGGTTGGGCCGAATGGCTTGTTTCTGGCCGTAAATCCTGTGTAATCCTATGTAATATAAGTAAACATCCTGTAGCATTGCAGGAATGTTATATCCTACAACATACCAGCATATTATTTAAACACTGGCTGAGTTCACATACAGGCCAGTCAAGAGATTACAGACATTTTGGCTCCAGTACTTTCTGTCGTTACATCTCCCATTACAGAAAGGGTTTTAAGAGAAGTAATGGCAGGGATAGTGGATACATTGGTTGTAATTTACCAAAAATCCCTGGATTCTGGGGAGCTTTCAGCAGATTGGAAAACTGCAAATGTAACACCCTTATTTAAAAAAGGAGGCAGACAAAAAGCAGGAAACTATAGACAGTTAGCCTAACATCTGTGGTTGGGAAAATGTTGGAATCCATTATTAAAGAAGCAGTAGCAGGACATTTGGAAAAGCAAAATTCGGTCAGGCAGAGACAGCATGAATTTATGAAGGGGAAATCATGTTTGACAAATTTGCTGGAATTTTATGAGGATGTAACGAACAGGGTGGATAAAGGGGAACCAGTGGATGTGGTGTATTTGGATTTCCAGAAGGCATTTGACAAGGTGCCACATAAAAGGTTACTGCACAAGATAAAAGTTCACGGGGTTGGGGGTAATATATTAGAATGAATAGAGGATTGGTTAACTAACAGAAAACAGAGCGTCGGGATAAATGGGTCATTCTCGGTGCCGCAGGGATCAGTGCTGGGGCCTCAACTATTTACAATCTATATTAATGACTTGGATGAAGGGACTGAGTATAATGTAGCCAAGTTTGCTGATGATACAAATTGGGAGGAAAAGCAATGTGTGAGGAGGACACATAAACCTGCAAAAGGACATAGACAGGCTAAGTGAGTGGGCAAAAATTTGGCAGATGGAATATAATGTTGGAAAGTGTGAGGTTATGCACTTTGGCAGAAAAAAATCAAAGAGCAAGTTATTATTTAAATGGAGAAAAATTGCAAAGTGCTGCAGTACAGCGGGACCTGGGGGTACTTGTGCATGAAACACAAAAGGGATAGTATGCAGATACAGCAAGTGATCAGGAAGGCCAATGGTATCTTGGTCTTTATTGCAAAGGGGATGGAGTATAAAAGCAGAGAAGTCTTGCTTCAGTTATACAGGGTATTGGTGAGGCCACACCTGGAATACTGCGTGCAGTTTTGGTTTCCATATTCAAGAAAGGATATACTTGCTTTGGAGGCAGTTCAGAGAAGGTTCATTAGGTTGATTCCGGGGATGAGGGGGTTGACTTATGAGTAAAGGTTGAGTAGGCTGAGCCTCTACTCATTGGAATGCAGAAGAATGAGAGGTGATCTTATCGAAATGTATAAGATTATGAGGGGGCTTGACAAGGTGGATGCAGAGAGGATGTTTCCACTGATGGGGGAGACTAGAACTAGGGGGCATAATCTTAGAATAAGGGGCCGCCCATTTAAAACTGAGATGAGGAGGAATTTCTTCTCTCAGAGGGTTGTAAATCTGTGGAATTCACTGCCTCAGAGAGCTGTGGAAGCTGGGACATTGAATAAATTTAAGGCAGAGATAGACAGTTTCTTAACCGATAAGGGAATAAAGGGGTTATGGGGAACGGGCGGGGAAGTGGAGCTGAGTCCATGATCAGATCAGCCATGATCGTATTAAATGGTGGAGCAGGCTCGAGGGGCTGTATGGCCAACTCCTGCTCCTATTTCTTATGATCTTATGTTCTTAAATATCTATCAGACAGTATCATTGGGGCAGACAAAGAGTGAAGGTTTGGATCATATATGATGGATCGCCAGTCGCTGTGCTCAGAGTAAATCACATGAAATGCAGGAAAAGTGGCCTTGATTTTAACTGCCTCCGTGAGGCGGAGTGGGGGAGGGGCAGTTAAAATGGGGCTGGGAAACGTCCTGACGCCTTTCGCGCCCTGATAATCGACTGCAATTTTAAACTGCCAGTGGGGCCCACTTTAAATATGCAGATCGGGCTCCAATAAAACTGCCATTTTAACCCAAGCCCGAGTGGGGGGTGGGCGGTCCTGGCTTACCTTCACCCCACCCTCGCATCCCTGGCACCCCCCCATACCCCCACCACCACACCCCCGTATCCCTACCCCCACACCCCCGCCTCCCCACACCTCCCTGCCCCCATCCCCCCAACGCCCCACACACCTCCGTATCCCTATCCCCACACCCCCACCTCCCCACACCTCCCTGCCCCCATCCCCCCAACGCCCCACACACCTCCGTATCCCTATCCCCACACCCCCGCCTCCCCACACCTCCCCGCCCCCATCCCCACACCCCCGCCTCCCCACACCCCCGTATCCCTACCCCCACACCCCCGCCTCCCCACACCTCCCCGCCCCCATCCCCATACCCCCGCCTCCCCACACCTCCCCGCCCCCATCCCCACACCCCCGCCTCCCCACACCCCCGTATCCCTACCCCCACACCCCCGCCTCCCCACACCCCCGTATCCCTACCCCCACACCCCCGCCTCCCCACACCCCCGTATCCCTACCCCCACACCCCCGCCTCCCCACACCTCCCCGCCCCATCCCCACACCGCCTCGCCCCCATCCCCACACCCCCGCCTCCCCACACCCCCGTATCCCTACCCCCACACCCCCGCCTCCCCACACCTCCTCGCCCCCATCCCCACACCGCCTCGCCCCCATCCCCACACCCCCGCCTCCCCACACCCCCGTATCCCTACCCCCACACCCCCGCCTCCCCACACCTCCCCGCCCCATCCCCACACCCCCGCCTCCCCACACCCCCGTATCCCTACCCCCACACCCCCGCCTCCCCACACCTCCTCGCCCCCATCCCCACACCGCCTCGCCCCCATCCCCACACCACTGCCCCCCACACCTCCTCGACCCATCCCCACACCCCCGCCTCCCCACACCCCCGCATCCCTACCCCCACACCCCCGCCTCCCCACACCTCCTCGCCCCCATCCCCCCAACGCCCCCACACCTCCTCGCCCCCATCTCCCCAACGCCCCCCACACCGCCCCGCCCCCATTTCCCCAACGCCCCCCACACCTCCCCGCCCCATCCCCACACCACTGCCCCCCACACCTCCTCGCCCCCATCTCCCCAACGCCCCCCACACCTCCCCGCCCCATCCCCACACCACTGCCCCCCACACCTCCTCGCCCCCATCTCCCCAACGCCCCCCACACCTCCCCGCCCCATCCCCACACCACTGCCCCCCACACCTCCTCGCCCCCATCCCCCCAACGCCCCCCACACCTCCCCGCCCCATCCCCACACCACTGCCCCCCACACCTCCTCGCCCCCATCCCCCCAACGCCCCCCACACCTCCCCGCCCCATCCCCACACCACTGCCCCCCACACCTCCTCACCCCCATCTCCCCAACGCCCCCCACACCTCCCCGCCCCATCCCCCCAACGCCCCCCACACCTCCTCGCCCCCATCCCCCCAACGCCCCCCACACCTCCCCGCCCCTCATCCCCCCAACGCCCCCACCCCGGCATCTCTGCCCCCACACCCCTGTCCCCCATACCCCCGCCTCTGCAACCCTGCTCCCACATCCCCATCCCCCACACCTCCAACCCCCGCTCCCTACAACCTCTTCCCCCCTCCCCCTCGCCGCCCTTACACCCCCATCTCCACACCCCCACAGGGCGAGAACTTGCTTTGTTAAAACATTGTGGAGCAGGACTGGCAGGACTGATCTGCAGACCCCACCAGGAAACCTCTGACCTCCTTTCTCCCCTGGGCTTATGTTTCCCCCCCGCCCCCCACCCCCACCCCCACCCACCTCTGCAGTCATACTGCAGTCATATTACAGTCCTATTACAGTCATATTAGTCATATCACAATCATATTACAGTCGGATTGCAGTCTACAGGTTCTGTCTTGATGCAAAGTGCTAAAAATTCAGCATAGCCCTGTCTGAGGTGGTGACAGCGCCTGGTGGCTAACTTTAGTTAGCCGGGTGATGTTTACCGCCTCCGACTGGGATATTCGCTGTTAGCGCCCCAGGAGTGGGGGGGGGGGGGGGGGGGGCGGAGCGCTGAGGGAGGCGTTGCACACTCCTCTTCAGGCACTAACGGAGCGATAGGGCGGGGGCACTACTGAAGTGGATGCGCTGGGAGACCGATATCCTAGCGCCGAAGGAGGAGATGAGGGGGACCAGGCAAAAACCGGGAGGAAGTGGAAGGAACGTTAGCAGCAGCCTTCCAGAGGTCACAAGCGTCAGTTACTGTCAACAACGTGCAATCTGAACACTTAGCTGGCCAGACCTTCAGATAGCGCCCCGGGATCCTCTGTGCAGCGCTTGCACTCCCTGACGTCACCAAACAGACGGCGCTAGAGTGCACAGTGCTAAACCACCAGTGAAGTTCACGGCAGGCTATCGCGGCGCTCGGGCGGGAGGTGCTTCGCGGCCCATTAGCGCCCCGCTTGAGCGCCAGCGGGTGGCGCCAAGCCAACGGGTTTCTAGCCCCAAGTGCTTTCGCCTCCCTTTCAATGTAAAGAAAAATGCCTGCCATGAACAGCCAGAGATCAGAGTTAGACTGCTTCCCCCCCCCCCCCCCCACTGCCCACGGAGCAATGTGCAGCCAGCAATATGGGGCAGAAACTGCACAGCTGATGTGAACTCTCAATGGACGGAAGCAGGGAGCGGATTGTGCTATAACCCTGTAGCCCCGGTTCCTGCCCAGTCAGGCTCCTTGCCAGTATCCAAGCTCACAGCTCCTGCCCTTATAACCTTGGTGTGCTACCCCTGCACTGACTGGTATGTGTTTACAGTCTAGCCGTTAGTGGTGTCAGTATGAGCTGACAGATGTTTCATGTGTTTGCATGACCTTCCACTGTCCATGATTTTACAACCAGTATTAAAATAGGGAACAAATTGCCAGCGTGCTTGTTCAGGTAAGTCCCTGATACCTGATGTTCTGTCACAATCAAAGTGCTTCTCAGTGTTCTAACTTTAACTGATTGCGTACAATATCTGTTTTCCTTTCATACCAATCGGGTGTGTGGATTTGGTATTGGGTATGTGGGTGTGGTATTGTGTGTGTGGGTGTGGTATTGGGTGTGGTATTGGGCATGTAGGTGGGGTATTGGGTGTGGTATTATGTGTGTGGGTGGGGTATTGGGTGTGTGGGTGGGGTATTGGGTGTGTGGTTGTGGTATTGGGTGTGTGGGTGGGGTATTGGGTGTATGGGTGGGGTATTGGGTGTGTATGTGGGGTATTGTGTGTGTGGGTGGGGTATTGGGTGTGTTGGTGGGGTATTGGGTGTGTGGGTGGGGTATTGGGTGTGTATGTGGGGTATTGGGTGTGTGGGTGGGGTATTGGGTGTGTTGGTGCGGTATTGAGTGTGTGTATATGGGGTATTTGGTGTGTGGGTGGGGTATTGGGTGTATGGGTGGGGTATTGGGTGTGTATGTGGGGTATTGTGTGTGTGGGTGGGGTATTGGGTGTGTGGGTGGGGTATTGGGTGTGTGGGTGGGGTATTGGGTGTGTGGGTGGGGTATTGGGTGTGTTGGTGCGGTATTGGGTGTGTGTATATGGGGTATTTGGTGTGTGGGTGGGGTATTGGGTGTGTATGTGGGGTATTGTGTGTGTGGGTGGGGTATTGGGTGTATGGGTGGGGTATTGGGTGTGTATGTGGGGTATTGTGTGTGTGGGTGGGGTATTGGGTGTGTGGGTGGGGTATTGGGTGTGTGGGTGGGGTATTGGGTGTGTTGGTGCGGTATTGGGTGTGTGGTATTGGGTGTGTTGGTGCGGTATTGGGTGTGTGGGTGAGGTATTGGGTGTGTTGGTGCGGTATTGGGTGTGTGGTATTGGGTGTGTGGGTGGGGTATTGGGTGTGTGGGTGGGGTATTGGGTGTGTGGGTGGGGTATTGGGTGTGTTGGTGCGGTATTGGGTGTGTGGTATTGGGTGTGTTGGTGCGGTATTGGGTGTGTGGGTGAGGTATTTGGTGTGTGGGTGTGGTATTGGGTGTGTGGGTGGGGTATTGGGTGTGTGGGTGAGGTATTTGGTGTGTTGGTGCGGTATTGGGTGTGTGGGTGAGGTATTTGGTGTGTGGGTGTGGTATTGGGTGTGTGGGTGGGGTATTGGGTGTGTGGGTGAGGTATTTGGTGTGTTGGTGCGGTATTGGGTGTGTGGGTGAGGTATTTGGTGTGTGGGTGTGGTATTGGGTGTGTGGGTGGGGTATTGGGTGTGTGGGTGTGGTATTGGGTGTGTGGGTGGGGTATTGTGTGTGTGGGTGGGGTATTGGGTGTGTGGGTGAGGTATTTGGTGTGTCGATGTAGAATGTGGTGTGTCTGAGGGACACCAGGGGTTATAGTGTGTTAAATAGACAGTAGGACATAATGCTAAAGGAATGGTTCAGAAACGGGTAGGTGGAATGAGGTACAACTCAGCCATGATCTAATTGAATGGCGGAACAGGCTCAAGGATCAGAATGGCTTCCTCCTCTCCCTATGTTTTGCTGTTAAAGAGGAAATCCTCTTTAAGGAACTGTCAACATCACAAAAAAAACCAGATGATCTGGTCATTATCACATTGCAGTTTGTGGGAGCTTGCTGTGCACAAATTGGCTGCCGTGTTTTCTACATTACAACAGTGACTACACTTCAAAAGTACTTCATTGGCTGTAAGCTGCTTTGAGATGTCCTGAGGTTGTGAAAGGTGCTATGTAAATGCAAGTCTTTCTTTATCTAGCTGTATGAAGCCCCTGTGTCCAGGAGAGCCCCCAATTTCTGTGGGGATACATAATCCTGATTATGTTTTACTTTTTCAAGTGTTGGCACCTATGCCAAGGTTAAGGGGAGATTTGATGGAGGTGTTCAATTCGATAAGATGCCACATAAAAGGTTACTGCACAAGATAAAAGTTCACGGGGTTGGGGGTAATATATTAACATGGATAGAGGATTGGCTAACTAACAGAAAACAGAGAGTCGGGATAAATGGGTCATTTTCTGGTTGGCAAATGGTAACCAGTGGGGTGCCGCAGGGATCGGTGCTGGGGCCTCAACTATTTACAATCTATATTAATGACTTGGATGAAGGGACCGAGTGTAATGTAGCCAAGTTTGCTGACGATACAAAGATGGGTGGGAGAGCAAGTTGTGAGAAGGACACAAAGAATCTGCAAAGGGATATAGACAGACTAAGTGAGTGGGCAAACATTTGGCAGATGGAGTATAATGTGAGAAAATGTGAGGTTATCCACTTTGGTAGGAAAAATAAAAAAACAAATTATTATTTAAATGGAGAGAGATTACAAAATGCTGCAGTACAGAGGGACCTGGGGGTCCTTGTGCATGAAACACAAAAAGTTAGTATGCAGGTACAGCAAGTGATCAGGAAGGCCAATGGAATGTTGGCCTTTATTGCAAGGGGGATAGAGTATAAAAGCAGAGAAGTCCTGTTACATCCCTGGGGCCAGATTTTCGAGAAGTTTGCGACCTTGGATGAAGGGACTGAGTGTAATGTAGCCAAATTTGCTGATGATGCAAAGCTAGGTGGGAAAGCAAATTGTGAGGAGGACACAAAGGGATATAGACAGACTAAGTGAGTGGGCAAACATTTGGCAGATGGAGTATAATGTGGGAAAATGTGAGATTATCCACTTTGGTAAGAAAAATAAAAAAAGCACATTTATTATTTAAATGGGGAGCGATTACAAAAACCTGATCCTTGGGTACCTGTTTACGGCGGCACTTCCAAGTACCGCCGGGGAGAGGTGCGCTGACGGGTAACGACGCTGACTGTGTTACCGTCGTACCTTCGGCACTCTTCCGACCCATACGCCGTGCCCAGAACAACGACAGGTCAAACCTGTCGGTGCAGTTCTGCCAGCAGCGGTAAGTACCAAAATCTGCAAAAAAGGTAAGTTAACGTTTTTATTTTTTAATTCTTTTTCAGCAGTTTGCTGGCTAAGGGTTTTGGGAATGTTTTTGCAATGTTTTTTTGCAAATATTTTCCCTCCTCCCTCCGAATGCCTCTCTCGCAGCGCTCCCGGACCCAGACTAAATTTGGCGAAACTCCTGTTTTTGTGCCACAAATCCTCGTGTAACACTCCCCTTACCAGACGTAAAACCCAAAAGTTCAGCCTAGAAACGGTAGCGCAGCGATAACGGTAAGTTTCACGTATCATACTGTTTTCGCCGGAAAACCCCGAAAGCCAAAAATCCGGCCCCTGGAGTATTGCGTACAGTTTTGGTCTCCGTATTTAAGGAAGGATATATTTGCGTTGGAGACAGTTCAGAGAAGGTTCACTCGGTTGATTCCAGAGATGAAGGGGTTGACTTATAGGAAAGGTTGAGTAGGTTGGGCCTGTACTCATTGTAATTCAGAAGAATGAGAGGTGATCTTATCGAAACATATAAGATTATGAGGGGACTTGATAAGGTGGATGCAGAGAGGATGTTTCCACTGATAGGGGAAACTAAAACAGGGACACAGTCCCAGAATAAGGGGTCGCCCATTTAAAACTGAGATGAGGAGGAATTTCTTCTCTCAGAGGGTTGCAAATCTGTGGAATTCTCTGCCCCAGAGAGCTGTGGAGGCTGGGTCATTGAATATATTTAAGGTGGAGATAGACAGATTTTTGAACGATAAGGGAATAAAGGGTTATGGGGAGCGGGCAGGGAAGTGGAGCTGAGTCCCTGATCAGATCAGCCATGGTCTTATTGAATGGTGGAGCAGGCTCGAGGGGCCAGGTGGCCTACTCCTGCTCCTATTTCTTATGTTCAAAATCATGAAGGGTTTTGATAGAGTAAATAAGGAGAAACTGGCAGAAGGGTCGGTAACCAGAGGACACAGATTTACGGTGATTGGCAAAAGAACCTGATCGACATGAGACAAAACTCTGACACATCGAGTTGTTGTGATCTTGAATGCGCTGCCTGAAGGGGCACTGGAAGCAGATTCAATCATAGCTTTCAAAAGGGAGTTGGATAAGTACCTGAGTTGCAACAGCGACTACGCTTCGAAAAAAAAGTAGTTAATTGGCTGTAACACGCTTTGGGAAATCCTGAGATGGTGAAAAGCGCTGTATATAAATGCAAGACTTTCTTTGCTGCTTGTGGGAGCTTGCTGTGTGCAAATTGGTGGCCGCGTTTGCTACATTACAACAGTGACTACACAAACAGTGCTTAGAATCATAGAAGTTTACAGCACGGAAGGAGGCCATTTCGGCCCATCGTGTCCACGCCGGCCAACAAGAGGCTATCCAGCCTAATCCCACTTTCCAGCTCTCGGTCCGTAGCCCTGTAGGTTACGGCACTTCAGGTGCACATCCAAGTACTGTTTAAATGTGGTGCTGGGCACCTTGAGTCTCCAGAAGTCATGCAGAATACAAGCGCAGGCAGCGGAAGGAGCGTGCGGCAAACCAGACTCCCCACCCACCCTTTCCTCCAACCTGTGACAGAGACTGTAATTCCCGTATTGGACTGTTCAGTCACCTGAGAACTCACTTTTAGAGTGGAAGCAAGTCTTCCTCGACTGCCCATGATGATGCAGAGAACCTTGGTTAGACCACAAGTGAGAACTGTGAACAGTCTCCATATTATATAAAGGGAAAGGAAGCACTGGAGAAGATGCAAAGATTTGCTCGAATGAAACCAGAACTGACGTGGATTGGGTCTGTGATGGATCCATTGGTAAGGATGTCGTCGTGAAGCAGGCGAAGGATGATGATGTACTTTTGGGGGCATCCCAAACGGAAGTGCACGCTCCATAGACCCTCGCGGTTGACAGTGTCAAAGGCCTTTGCAAGGTCGAAGAAGGCCATGTATGAAGACTGGCTGTTCTCTGCATTTTTCCTGCAGCTGTCGCGCTGCAAAAATCATGTCCGTTGTGCCCCGGAGGGGACGAAATCCACACTGTGGTTCCGGGAGGAGCTCCTCGGCCACAGGGAGAAGACGGTTGAGGAGGACTCCAGCGATGACTTTCCCAGCGGCTGATAGCAGGGAGATTCATAAGAATTAGGAACAGGACTAGGCCATCGAGCCCCTCGAGCCTGCCCCGCCACTCAACAAGTTCATGGCTGATCTGGCCGTGGACTCAGCTCCACTTACCTGCCCCCTCATCCTTCTGAACTCCAACGGGTAAAGACCCAGTCCACTCAATCTATCATCATAAGGTAACCCCCTCATCTCCGGAATCAGCCTAGTGAATCGTCTCTGTACCCCCTCCAAAGCCAGTATATCCTTCCTTAAGTAAGGTGACCAAAACTGCACGCAGTACTCCAGGTGCGGCCTCACCAATACCCTATACAGTTGCAGCAGGACCTCCCTGCTTTTGTACTCCATCCCTCTCGCAATGAAGGCCAACATTTCATTTGCCTTCCTGATTACCTGCTGCACCTGCAAACTAACTTTTTGGGATTCATGCACAAGGACCCCCAGGTCCCTCTGCACCGCAGCATGTTGTAATTTCTCCCCATTCAAATAATATTCCCTTTTACTGTTTTTTTTTCCAAGGTGGATGACTTCACACTTTCCGACATTGTATTCCATCTGCCAAACCTTAGCCCATTCGCTTAACCTATCTAAATCTCTTTGCAGCCTCTCTGTGTCCTCTACACAACCTGCTTTCCCACTAATCTTTGTGTCATCTGCAAATTTTGTTACACTACACTCTGTCCCCTCTTCCAGGTCATCTATGTATATTGTAAACAGTTGTGGTCCCAGCACCGATCCCTGTGGCACACCACTAATCACCGATTTCCAACCCAAAAAGGACCCATTTATCCCGACTCTCTGCTTTCTGTTAGCCAGCCAATTCTCTATCCATGCTAATACATTTACTCTGACTCCACGAACCTTTATCTTCTGCAGTAACCTTTTGTGTGGCATCTTATCGAATGCCTTTTGGAAATCTAAATACACCACATCCATCGGTACACCTCTATCCACCATGCTCGTTATATCCTCAAAGAATTCCAGTAAATTAGTTAAACATGATTTCCCCTTCATGAATCCATGTTGCGTCTGCTTGATTGCACTATTCCTATCTAGATGTCCCGCTATTTCTTCCTTAATGATAGTTTCAAGCATTTTCCCCACTACAGATGTTAAACTAACCAGCCTATAGTTACCTGCCTTTTGTCTACCCCCTTTTTTAAACAGAGGCGTTACATTAGCTACTTTTCAATCCGCTGGTACCTCCCCAGAGTCCAGAGAATTTTGGTAGATTATAACGAATGCATCTGCTATAACTTCCGCCATCTCTTTTAATACCCTGGGATGCATTTCATCAGGACCAGGGACTTGTCTACCTTGAGTCCCATTAGCCTGTCCAGCACTACCCCCCTAGTGATAGTGATTGTCTCAAGGTCCTCCCTTCCCACATTCCTGTGACCAGCAAATTTTGGCATGGTTTTTGTGTCTTCCACTGTGAAGACCGAAGCAAAATAATTATTTAAGGTCTCAGCCATTTCCACATTTCCCATTATTAAATCCCCCTTCTCATCTTCTAAGGGACCAACATTTACTTTAGTCACTCTTTTCCGTTTTATATATCTGTAAAAGCTTTTACTATCTGTTTTTATGTTTTGTGCAAGTTTACCCTCGTAATCTATCTTTCCTTTCTTTATTGCTTTCTTAGTCATGCTTTGCTGTTGTTTAAAATGTTCCCAATCTTCTAGTTTCCCACTAACCTTGGCCACCTTATACGCATTGGTTTTTAATTTGATACTCTCTTTTATTTCCTTGGTTATCCATGGCTGGTTATCCCTTCTCTTACCGCCCTTCTTTTTCACTGGAATATATTTTTGTTGAGCACAATGAAAGAGCTCCTTAAAAGTCCTCCACTGTTCCTCAATTATGCCACCGTTTAGTCTATGTTTCCAGTCTACTTTAGCCAACTCTGCTCTCATCCCACTGTCGTCCCCTTTGTTTAAGCATAGTACGCTCGTTTGAGACACTACTTCCTCACCCTCAATCTGTATTACAAATTCAACCATACTGTGATCACTCATTCCGAGAAGATCTTTTACTAGGAGATCGTTTATTATTCCTGTCTCATTACACAGGACCAGATCTAAGATAGCTTGCTCCCTTGTAGGTTCTGTTACATACTGTTCTAAGAAACAATCCCGTATGCATTCTATGAATTCCTCCTCCAGGCTACCCCGTGCGATTTTCCTCTGTAGTTCCCACAGTCGAACTTGTCCCTTTTTTAAAGATGGTCACGATCACGGCATCTCTGAAATCTCCCGGCATGCTCTCCTCCCTCCAGATGAGAGAGATGAGGTCATGTATTCACGCCAACAGTGCCTCTCCACCATACTTCAGTGTCTCAGCAGGGATTCCATCCGCTTCCGTAGCCTTGTTGTTTTTTAGCTGCCTTATGTCCGGACCAGGGTCAAGCCGGGCTGCATCATCGCCCCAACCCCGTTCTCAATCTTCCTCGCTGCCATGCTCCACCTCACAGTCGACAAGTTCCCCTCTGGAGTGGAACTAAACTACAGAACAAGTGGGAACCTGTTCAACCTTCGCCGTCTCCAGACCAGGTCCAAGACCACTCCAACCTCTGTCGTCGAGCTACAGTACGCGGACGGTGCCTGTGTCTGTGCACACACAGAGGCTGAACTCCAGGATATAGTTGACGTATTTACTGAGACGTACGAAAGCATGGGCCTTACGCTAAACATCCGTAAGACAAAGGTCCTCCACCAACCTGTCCTCATCGCACAGTCATCAAGATCCATGGCGCGGCCCTAGACAACGTGGACCACTTCCCTTATCTCGGGAGCCTCCTATCAACAAGAGCAAACATTGATGACGAGATCCAACACCGCCTCCAGTGAGCCAGTGCAGCCTTCGGCTGCCTGAGGAAAAGAGTATTTGAAGACCAGTCCCTCAAAATTGTCACCAAGCTCATGGTCTACAGGGCCGTAGTAATACCTGCCCTCCTGTATGGCTCAGAGATGTGGACCATGTACAGTAAACACCTCAAGTCACTGAAGAAATGCCGCCAACGATGTCTCCACAAGATCCTACAAATCCCCTGGGAGGACAGACGCACAAACATTAGCGTCCTCGTCCAGGCCAACATCCCCAGCATTGAAGCACTGACCACACTCGATCAGCTCCGCTGGGCGGGCCACATTGTCCGTATGCCAGACACGAGACTCCCAAAGCAAGCGCTCTACTCGGAACTCCTTCACGGCAAACGAGCCAAAGGTGGGCAGCGGAAACGTTACAAGGGACACCCTCAAAGCCTCCCTGATAAAGTGCAACATCCCCACTGACACCTGGGAGTCCCTGGCCAAAGACCGCCCTAAGTGGAGGAAGTGCATCCGGGAGAGCTCCTCGAGTACCGTCGCCGAGAGCGTGCACAAATCAAGCGCAGGCAGCGGAAGGAGCATGCGGCAAACCAGTCCCACCCACCCTTTCCCTCAACCACTGTCTGTTCCACCTGTGACGGGGACTGTGGTTCTCGTATTGGACTGTTCAGCCACCTTAGAACTCATGCTAAGAGTGGAAGCAAGTCTTACTTGATTCCGAGGGACTGCCTATGATGATGACCAGAACTGAGAAGCTATATCTATCAGAAAAGATTGAATCATAGAAACTTAGAGCACAGAAGGAGGCCATTTCGGCCCATCGTGTCTGTGTCGGCCGACCAAGAGCTATTCAACCTAATCCCACTTTCCAGCTCTAGATTCGTAGCCCTGCAGGTTACGGCACTTCAAGTGCACATTCAAGTACTTTTTAAATGTGGTGAGGGTTTCTGCCTCTACCATCCTTTCAGGCGGTGAGTTCCAGACCCCCACAAACCCCCAGCTCCATTGGTTGCAAAGTGCTTTGGGATGGCTTGAGGTGGTAGGCCGTATTCTTTTTTCAAAAATATACTTTATTCATATAAAATTTTCACAATACATTGGAAAATAGTTCAGTATCTTGCGGTCAGGAATTCCATACAATTCGTTTGGATGTTGACAGCAGCTCCGTACAATGCACTAGCATGCATTTCATTTCAAGGTAAAGTTTTATACAATACTGGACCTGTATTCACTGGAGTTCAGAAGGATGAGAGGGGGTCTCATAGAAACATATAAAATTCTGACGGGACTGGACAGGTTAGATGCAGGAAGAATGTTCCCGATGTTGGGGAAGTCCAGAACCAGGGGTCACAGTCTAAGGACAAGGGGTAAGCCATTTAGGACCGAGATGAGGAGAAACTTCTTCACTCAGAGAGTTGTTAACCTGTGGAATTCCCTGCCGCAGAGAGTTGTTGATGGCAGGTCGTTGGATATATTCAAGAGGGAGTTAGGTATGGCTCTCACGGCTAAAGGGATCAAGGGGTGTGGAGAGAAAGCAGGAAAGGGGTACTGAGGTGAATGATCAGCCATGATCTGATTGAATGGCGGTGCAGGCTCGAAGGGCCGAATGGCCTGCTCCTGCACCTATTTTTCTATGTTTCTATGTAATCCGTAAATCACGTTACATGTAGTACTGTGCAAATGAGGGTATTACATGGGAGCAGATGGGAACAGGTTTTACATTACATTCCAGGATACATTTCAATACCGCTCACCAATCACGTTACATGTAGCACTATGCAGTGGTGCAAAAAAAAAAGGGCTGTGCACACATGCACAAGTGCTTTGATCGTGCATGCTGTGCCTGTGCAAGTTTGATTGGCTGGTGGCCAAGGTCGCCTTGGCCAGGCTGGGCGTGGGAGGAGGAGGAGGAGCAGGAGCAGGTGATCGGGGATCGATTGCGTTGACTGCGTCGACAACCCCCTGTGTGTGTGTCTCTCTCTCTCTCTCTTTCCCCGCCGTGGCGCGGGGCTTGCGTCGCTCGAGATGCGCGGCGCTCGATAGCGGAGCCTGGTTTCCGCGGCGGCGGCGGCGGGAGGAGCGCGAGCGGGAGCGGCGGACAACCACCGGCAGAGAAAGAAAAAGAAAGAAAGAAAGAAAGAGAGAGAGAGAGGGAGTGTGTGAGGGAGAGAGAGAGAGAGAGAGAGAGCGAGCGAGCGAGCGGCCCGGCCTCTGCAGGTAGGCTCGGCCCGGGAGCGGCGGGGTGCGGCGGGGGGCGAGGGAGAGAGAGAGAGCCCGGCCTGAAACCTTCCCCCCCCCCCCCCGCGCTCTCTCGCAATCTAGAAGCTTCCACAAGATGGCGGCCGGGCCTGCGGCCTAGCCGAGCCCGCGGGGGCGTCGAGTGTTTCACCTCACCGAGGGAGGGTGAGAGCCGGGCGGGCGGGGGGGGGGGTATGAGGGAGGGAATGGAGACCCCACCCCCCCCTTCTCCCCGGGGTGAGGGAAGGGGGGGGTCGCTGTATCGCCGGCTGCGTGGTTTGGTGAGGGAGTGTGCGGCCCGGGCCCGGGCCCCGCCTGGTCTGCCCCCGGGCGCCGCCTGGTCTGCCCCCGGGCGGGGGGGGGGGAGGTCTCGGCCTCGGCCTCGGCCTCACAGAATGCCAAACATCTTCGCTCAACGAGGGAGGGAGGCCCGGCGGGAGGCGGCTTCCTTTCGGCGCGGATGGACTTCCCCGGGTTTGGGGGGGGAGGGGGTTTTATTTCCCCGGGTTTGGGGGGGGGAGGGGGTTTTATTTCCCCGGGTTTGGGGGGGGGAGGGGGTTTTATTTCCCCGGGTTTGGGGGGGGGAGGGGGTTTTATTTCCCCGGGTTTGGGGGGGGGAGGGGGTTTTATTTCCCCGGGTTTGGGGGGGGGTTTATTTTCCCGGGTTTGGGGGGGGTTTATTTTCCCGGGTTTGGGGGGGGGGGTTTATTTCTCTGGGTTTGGGGGGGGGAGGGGGTTTTATTTCCCCGGGTTTGGGGGGGAGGGGGTTTTATTTCCCCGGGTTTGGGGGGGGGAGGGGTTTTATTTCCCCGGGTTTGGGGGGGGAGGGGGTTTTATTTCCCCGGGTTTGGGGGGGCGAGGGGTTTTTATTTCCCCGGGTTGGGGGGGGGGTTTATATTTCCCCGGGTTTGGGGGGGGGGAGGGGGGTTTATTTCCCCGGGTTTGGGGGGAGGTTGGTTTATTTCCCCAGGTTGGGGAGGGGGGTTTATTTCCCCGGGTTGGGGGGGGGGTTTATTTCCCCGGGTTTGGGGGGGGAGGGGGGTTTATTTCCCAGGGTTTGGGGGGGGGAGGGGGTTTATTTCCCAGGGTTGGGGGGGGGTTTATTTCCCCGGGTTTGGGGGGGGGTTTATTTCCCCGGGTTTGGGGGGGGAGGGGGGTTTATTTCCCAGGGTTTGGGGGGGGAGGGGGTTTATTTCCCCGGGTTGGGGGGGAGGGGGGTTTATTTCCCCGGGTTGGGGGGGAGGGGGGTTTATTTCCCAGGGTTTGGGGGGGGAGGGGGTTTATTTCCCCGGGTTTGGGGGGGAGGGGGGTTTATTTCCCCGGGTTGGGGGGGAGGGGGGTTTATTTCCCCGGGTTTGGGGGGGGGGGAGGGGGGTTTATTTCCCCGGGTTTGGGGGGGGGTTATTTCTCTGGTTTTTTTTGGGGGGAGGGGGTTTATTTCCCCGGGTTTGGGGGGGGGGAGGGGGTTTATTTCCCCGGGGGGGAGGTTGGTTTATTTCCCCGGGTTTGGAGGGGGTGTTTATTTCCCCGGGTTTGGGGGTGGGAGGGGGTTTATTTCCCCGGGTTTGGGGGGAGGGTGTTTATTTCCCCGGGTTTGGGGGGGGGGGGAGAGGGGGTTTATTTCCCTGGGTTTGGGGGGGGGGGGTTTACTTCCACGGGTTGGGGGGGGGGTTATTTCTCTGGGTTTGGGGGGGAGGGGGTTTATTTCCACGGGGTAGGGGGGGTTTATTTCCCTGGGTTTGGGGGGGGTTTATTTCTCTGGGTTTGGGGGGGGGAAGGGGGTGTATTTCCCCGGGTTTGGGGGGGGGAGGGGGATTTATTTCCCCGGGTGGGGGAGGTTGGTTTATTTCCCCGGGTTTGGGGGGGGAGGGGGTTTATTTCCCCGGGTTTGGGGGTGGGAGGGGGTTTATTTCCCCGGGTTTGGGGGGGGTGTTTATTTCCCCGGGTTTGGGGGTGGGAGGGGGTTTATTTCCCCGGGTTTGGGGGGAGGGTGTTTATTTCCCCGGGTTTGGGGGGGGGGGAGAGGGGGTTTATTTCCCTGGGTTTGGGGGGGGGAGGGGGTTTACTTCCACGGGTTGGGGGGGGGTTATTTCTCTGGGTTTGGGGGGGGGAGGGGGTTTATTTCCACGGGGTAGGGGGGGTTTATTTCCCTGGGTTTGGGGGGGGTTTATTTATCTGCGTTTGGGGGGGGGGAAGGGGGTGTATTTCCCCGGGTTTGGGGGGGGGAGGGGGTTTATTTCCCCGGGTTTGGGGGTGGGAGGGGGTTTATTTCCCCGGGTTTGGGGGGGGGAAGGGGATTTATGTCCCCGGGTTTGGGGGGGTTTATTTCCCCGGGTTTGGGGGGGGGAAGGGGGTTTATTTCCCCGGGTTTGGGGGGGGAGGGGGGTTTATTTCCCCGGGGGGGGTTGGTTTATTTCCCCGGGTTTGGGGGGGGAGGGGGTTTATTTCCCCGGGTTTGGGGGTGGGAGGGGGTTTATTTCCCCGGGTTTGGGGGGGGGGTGTTTATTTCCCCGGGTTTGGGGGTGGGAGGGGGTTTATTTCCCCGGGTTTGGGGGGAGGGTGTTTATTTCCCCGGGTTTGGGGGGGGGGGGAGAGGGGGTTTATTTCCCTGGGTTTGGGGGGGGGAGGGGGTTTACTTCCACGGGTTGGGGGGGGGTTATTTCTCTGGGTTTGGGGGGGGGAGGGGGTTTATTTCCACGGGGTAGGGGGGGTTTATTTCCCTGGGTTTGGGGGGGGTTTATTTCTCTGGGTTTGGGGGGGGGAGGGGGTTTACTTCCACGGGTTGGGGGGGGGTTATTTCTCTGGGTTTGGGGGGGGGAGGGGGTTTATTTCCACGGGGTAGGGGGGGTTTATTTCCCTGGGTTTGGGGGGGGTTTATTTCTCTGGGTTTGGGGGGGGGAAGGGGGTGTATTTCCCCGGGTTTGGGGGGGGGAGGGGGTTTATTTCCCCGGGTTTGGGGGTGGGAGGGGGTTTATTTCCCCGGGTTTGGGGGGGGGGAAGGGGATTTATGTCCCCGGGTTTGGGGGGGTTTATTTCCCCGGGTTTGGGGGGGGGGGAAGGGGGTTTATTTCCCCGGGTTTGGGGGGGGAGGGGGGTTTATTTCCCCGGGGGGGGTTGGTTTATTTCCCCAGGTTTGGGGGGGAGGGGGTTTATTTCCCCGGGTTTGGAGGGGAGGGTGTTTATTTCCCCGGGTTTGGGGGGGGAGGGGGTTTATTTCCACGGGTTTGGGGGGGGGAGGGGGTTTATTTCCCCGGGTTTGGGGGAGGGTGTTTATTTCCCCGGGTTTGGGGGGGGGGGTTATTTCCCCGCGTTTGGGGGGGGTTATTTCTCTGGGTTTGGGGGGGGAGGGGGTTTATTTCCACGGGTTTGGGGGGTAGGGGGTTTTTATTTCCCCGGGTTTGGGGGGGAGGGGGTTTATTTCTCTGGGTTTGGTGGGGGGGTTATTTCCCCGGGTTTGGGGGGGAGGGGTGTTTATTTCCCCGGGGGGGGGAGGTTGGTTTATTTCCCCGGGTTTGGGGGGGGGAGGGGGTTTATTTCCCCGGGTTTGGGGAGGGGGTTTATTTCTCCGTGTCTGGGGGGGGAGGGGGTTTATTTCCCCGGGTTTGGGGGGGAGGGGGTTTATTTCCCCGGGTTTGAGGGGGGGGTTTATTTCCCCGGGGGGGGGTTGGTTTATTTCCCCGGGTTTGGGGGGGGGAGGGGGTTTATTTCCCTGGGTTTGGGGGGGGGGGAGGGGGGTTTATTTCCCCAGTGTGGGGGAGGGTTTTTTTTTCCCCGCGGGGTGGGAGAGGGGTGTTTATTTCCCCAGGGTGGGTGGTGTTTATTTCCCCAGATGTGTGGCTGGGGGGTGTTTATTTCCCCAGATGTGTGTGGGGGGGGGTTATTTCCCCAGATGTGTGTGGGGTGTGTTTATTTCCCCGGGTTTGGGAGCGTGAATATTTCCCTGGGTTGATGGGGGAGGGTTGTATTTTTTGGCCTGGTGTTGGGCTTTCATTGGCACTGAATGGTCTCGGGAGGGTTTTTTCCCTTGTGCTGTTTTGTATCTTGTGCCTGCTGGGCTGTGCAGACGATGTGAGGGCGACTTTCCACAATATTATTGGGCAGCTAATTGGCTGTAGCCCTTAGCCCAGAAGAAAAGTCAGGGTTGAAGGCGCTCTTATATCGGTAAAATGCCCAAGTAAAAGCACCCTCAACATTAATTCAGTTTATGTAGTTTCATCCTGCAGTGCCACATATCCAGTATTTAGAAGTGAGGAATTTTACAGCACAGAAGATGATTCATTCCTGCACCGGTTCTGGGAGCTGTCCATGTTGCTCCTATTTTGGGTGTTAATGTAAACCTGATCTCTTAAATCTGTGTTTTTTCTTCACTTTGTACTTGTGTTTCATGATGCTGCTCTAGTCTGGTTATGGACTTGGGTAAGATGGCAACTTGAGCTCTGAGGTGCTGTTGCTTCATCCAAGTATTTGGGGGAAATTCAGAACGAAGAATTTGAAGAAAACAAATCTTCACACGGATTATCATCTAGTATTGATTCACATAAATAAATGCTCCTGTTCCTGAATTTTGGGAATAAATTCCATGCTCACTGAGTTGCCCAGGCATTTTCATTTTCTTGGCTGGAATAATGGCAACAAGCGACCTGTGTGTGCTTCGATTGTATCAGCTTGCACCTTGAAAAACACCAACCATGAAATCCAAAATGCACATTTTTCCTCTCTGGGAGTTTCTGAATGAGTTTTTTTGCAGTACTATTCATGATTTGACTTACAAATAAAAAAAAAAAGTCAATGCTTTAAAGAAGTGGTCTTAACAATAGGTCTGCAGTAGTTTCTCCTCCAACTCTTTTGGAGAAGTGATCACTGATCTGTGTGTTTGCTCTCTTTAAATAACTTCACCGCAGTCCAGCAGCCAACCGTTGCGCTCTAAGCAGTTTCCCATCTTAAAGCTGGATGGTCAATTGCTTTCTTGTCAAAGCTTCTGAGATTTTTTCCAGAATATTTTTCATCTACAAATTCCCACCAGCTCAGGAAATAAAAATTTGCTGTTTGTTTTAAATCTGGGTAGAGGGAGTAGTGTCAGACACTGACCCTGCAGGCTTGAACTGGGATCGGGAGTTTTAAGTTACTGCACCAACTTAAAGCATGGAAAATAACTGCTGCAAAATCAATACAGTTTACTGCAGCATTCATAGAAGTTTACAGCATGGAAGGAGGCCATTTCGGCCCAAAGAGGCTATCCAGCCTAATCCCACTTTCCAGCTCTTGGTCCGTAGCTCTTGTGGGTTACAACACTTCAGGTGCACATCCAAGTACTTTTTAAATGTGGTGAGGGTTTCTGTCGCTACCACCCTTACAGGCAGTAAGTTCCAGACCCCCACATCCCTCTGCGTGAATGAAATTTCCCATCAAATCCCCTCTAAACCTTCTAACAATTACTTTTAAATTTATGCCCCCTAGTTGTTGACCCCCTTTGCTAGGGAAAATAGGCCCTTTCTATCCACTATATCTAGGCCCCTCCTAATTTTATACACCTCAGTGAGGTCTCTCCTCAACCTCCTCTGTTTCAATGAAAACAAATTCAGCCTATCCAATCTGTCTTCATAGCTTAGATTCTCCACTCCTGGCAACATCCTCGTAAATCTCTTCTGTACCCTCTCCAGTGCAATCACGTCCTTCCTGTAATGTGACCAGAACTGCATGCGGTACTCCAGCTGTGGCCTAACCAGTGTTTTATACAGTTCAAGCATCATCCTCCTCTTGTATTCTATGCCTCGGCTAATAAAGGCAAGCATTCCGTATGCCTTCTTAACCACCTGCTACCTTCAGGGATCTGTGGACATGCACTGTAAGGTCCCTTTGTTCCTCTACACTTCTCAGTGTCCTACCATTTAATGTGTATTCCCTTTCCTTGTTAGCCCTCCCCAAATGCATTACCTCACACTATTTAAATATTACTGTAGAAATGATGATGGAATCATGATGCTCTACTAAATCATGGAATCGTGATGCTCTACTAAATTAAACATTTATAATTTAAATTGGTGAACTTTTAACATGAAGTATTTGGGGTCCCACCAGAGTACCTCTCTTGTGGTAGATAAAGAACAAATTACAGTTACACGTGCTCCTGATCTGTAGCCTTACTCAGCTAGCCTATCGTTTCAATAATAACCCTAACTTGTATAGTGACATGTTGAGGGAGCTGATTGAAATCAAATTTAGTGCTGGATTTTGAACATGGTGAGAAATGTAGAACAGCATTGGTTTTGGAAGGAAGTTCCAACATGCAAGCATAAACTAAATGTTCTGTCACCAGGGATCGAACAGAGTAGAAGGTTCTGGAGGGGATTGGGGAAGTAGGGTGTTACAAGGCTGTTGTTACAAGATGTGTGGATGGGGAGGACAGTTTAAAATCTGCTGGGGGGCAGAGATCTGATAGAAGCTGGGATAGCAGTGATTTGGAAAGTGGAAGTCGAGGTGAGTTGAAATTAGAGCTTAGTGAGAACGTGGAGACATTAGTCATGGAGGAGATGTGTGGATGAGGCAGGCCTTGTGGAAATAGGCAGTCTAAATAATGGACTAGAGGAAATTCTGGCTTATCCATGATGGCAACAGTCGTGGAGTCATGGGTGACGATGGAGAGATAACATTGGTTGTCAGTATACCTACGGAGGCCAACGTTGTATCCACAGATAAGGTCCCTGAGAGGCTGCGTGTATGTGAGGAAGAGGAGGGGCCAGCGATGGAAGCTTTGAGCACAATGGAGCTGACTGTTCGTGCATGGGAGAAAAGTCCGTTACTTTAGGGCAAGTGAGAATGGATCCACAAAATGGCAGTGCAACAGAGGTGGACCACTGAGACCAAGTCTGTGAAGAAAGATAGAATTGCTGACTGCACCAAAAATTGGAGAATGCGCCGTGGGTACTGTGACCAGAGGGAACCTTACTGAAGGATCTGAATAAAAGCTGGACGTGGAGTTGGTTGGTGATGAGGAAAGGAGAGTTTAGAATTCGGGGAGAGGTGCGTGCTCGATGATTAGTTGTTTAAGGAGGCAAGTGATGCCAGTAATTTTGAAGACTAATGAATAAACATAAGAACATAATGCTGGAAGAATGGCAGCAGGGACTAGCGTCCGCGAACATTGGGTCAAGGAATGGTGACTTTGGAAGTTGGGTTTGGAGAGGACTGAAGCAGAATTTGGGCAGGTATTGTGGAGGACATCAGCCTAATTAGTGGGGGAGAAAGTATGGAAGCTCCCAATTATTGAAGCAGGGGAGCTGATGGGGCTGAAAAGTGGCTCACAGAGGAAATTTGAGTTCCTCGGTTGAGGTTGGGAGAGGAGTCAAAGGGGCATGATATTGGTGCCGAGGACTTAGAAGTTGTTTGTGACCCTCGGATGTGAGGAGATGCCGACTGTTGTACTGGTCTGACCATAATGGACTGTCCAGAATGAGGTCATAAATTTGGAGAGCCTTGTTCACGGGGAGCAGTAAGAGATCCAGAAGGTGGGGTGGGAAAGAGGGACAGGTATAAGATGGGAGAGGTTTACCCTCGGAGGTAGAGGTGGAAATTGCATCATGCGGGGCACAGGAGTTCTTCTGGGAGAGATAACAGTAAATGCTGTGCTGATACGTGCATGAAGATGCATTATTTTTCAAAATCCAACATTGTCAAATATTTAAATCCTAAGATAAAGGTTACTCAGTGTCAGGATCTTAGTTTGTCACTTTCTCTTGTAATACCTAATCATGAAGTTTATTTCTGTCAATCCATTGTGGAAATACCTGTTCTGGTCCAAGTACAGTGTTGCAATCCTGTTGGAATTCAGTAACTATTTGCGGTTATTTTGTCACGGGGTTGGTGAAAGGTAAGTGCTGAAGGATTAATTAAGACTAACTTAATTTAACAGATCCACTTAACTCTTTCATTGTGAAGCAATATCTCTTGCGGTTCCTCTCGATGCCTCCGATCTTGCAATTGAGCTTTAGGTTCCCGCAGCTTGAACATAAGAGATAGGAGTAGGAGAAGGCCATTTGGATCCTCGCGCCTGCTCCGCCATTTAATAAGATCATGGCTGATCTGAGGCGGCGCCGAATGTTGTACTGGTCTGACCATACAGCTTGATGCCCTGTATTCCTTGTACTCTTCCTTTGACTCTGCATGCGTGAAGCAATGTGGGAGCCCAAATCTTTATAAAAATTTGCTATGATCTATATCTACAATGTGAAACTGAAAACCTGGCTTTGCTTAATGGAGTCCACTCGTTGAATATTTTACACAGCCTGGACTCTGGCCTAGTTCAGCCATGACTTCATTGAATGGCGGTGCAGGCTCGAAGGGCCGAATGGCCTACTCCTGCACCTATTTTCTCTGTTTCTAAATTGAAGTAATCAGGCAAATGGTAGAAAAGTGGGGTATAAATCTACTGTAGGCATGCAATTACTTTCAACCTGAACCTCTACCAGCAAAATAAGGCATCAGTAATTTGCAGCAAGCTTGATTTAACAAAAAAACATGTCCTGCCTAAAGAAATAGGCTACAAAGCTTGTTTTAGCATCCAAGAATATCGTTTTACCATCAACTTCCTCTACATTATGGTGCAATGCAGCTAGCTCAAAACTGGATTACTTGTCCTGCTGAAGAAGAAGTCTTGAAGTTTCAAACTGCAACTGTGGGAAGAACATAAGTAGCTTCAAGATCCAAGCCTGTTTTGTCGACATAGATATATGGGCTTGTTTGTGTCGCTGTGGTAGTGGTTTGGCTTTGTGTTTGCAAAACTAACTTCAGTCAATTTGTTAATTAACAAGAAGAGGTAGTTCAGAAGAAACTACTGAAGAGAGACGCTGCATTGATTAGAAAGTATAATTGAGTACTGACATGTTTCCTTGAACACAGTTTTGCTTTGTAATGTCTTGGGTACTGAATGTTCTCTCGGCAAATCTTGTACCTTTCAACAAAGTGAATGATTTCATGAAAATACCTCTCTGCACACTCATAAAAACCAAACAAACTCCTGCAGGATATATTTGTAATAATGTGGGCTGAATTTTTTGCCGAAGACTTTCTATGTCTTTTTTTCTACATTATAAAGGCGAGTGTTTACAGACGTTGTCTTGTCCAAGAACCTTTAAGGATTTTTGGGGATGTGGGCAATTCTAGCTCAGTCACATTTATTGCCCATTTCTACTTGCCCTGAGAGAGTGGTGGTGGGTCTTGAACCAATGCAGTGATGGTACTCCTGTGATGGTCTTGGGTAGGGAATTGTTGGAAATGAATTCCTGTAGTGTTCAAATTGTGTAACTATGTAGTGTATTTTGGGAGATTTTAATGAAGTGGTGATGTATTCCCTTTGCTTTACCTTTCATCAGAACTGCTCATTGTAATTAGGACTTTACAATTAAGAACCTAGCTTGCTTGATCTAGGATCATAACTTAATTGACAAAACGGTTAGGGTTGAAAGATGTTTGCTTCATTAAACCATTTAAAGGGGCTCAGCATTGGAGATGAAAAGAGGAAGAACAGAAAAAATGAGTTTGTGGAGCAGGTAGTACTGGAGGACTGTAACATCAGAAGATGCACATGTGAGCAGAATTGGAGAAGGCTAGCATTGTTCTGGCCAAGATCGGAGACTACAAGAAGCAGCCACATCAGCTATAAGATGCCACCAATGTATGTTCATGTAGGAATTGTGTCTAAAGGGGGATTGGAATAGAGAATTTTAAATGGAGAAATTTTAGGTGTCAAAAGATCATCCAGAATGACTAGGTTTGGATTATCCAGGATGGAAATGGGTTGTGGAAGTATCAGCAGCAAAGTGGATAGCATGGGAAGCTGCTGCAGTCAATCATGGTGCCAGAATTGTGTGTACGATCTGAGAAGGATGATAACCACGAGAAGGCAAAGCATGCAGAATCGGAGAGAGTTATTTATTGTTGAGTTTGTGGCATTAGACCAGAGGAGGAAGAATGTGTAAGTAGCAATCAGTTTTGTTTTTGCTCCTGAGATGTGGGTGATGCTGGTTAAGCTGCTTTTATTGCTCAAGCTGCTGTGCCCCGATAAGCTGATGGTGCTGGGAGGTGCTGTCGGAGTAAGCTTGGAATGTTGCTGCATTGCGCCCTGTAGATCTCGCATTCTGAAGTCACAATGCATTGGTTGTGAAGGTGAAGATTGAGTTTAGTGGCCGAGACCGATTAAAGTGGATTGTCTTGTCCTGGATGCTGAACTTGTTGCGGCTACACCCATCCAGGTGAGTATTCTTCAAACTCGAGTCTTGAGCTGGAGATGGTGGAGAAACTTTGACTGGCCAGGAGGTGCACCGTGCTTCAAAATGCTCGAAATCACTGCCTTGCTTTTGTATCCATGGTACGTGTAGCTGGTCCAATTAAGCTTCTGGTCAGTGGTGATGCCCAAGATGAAAACGTCATGGGGATGAGGATGGGATTTATCCTGTTGCAGAATGTCTTTGCCTGCCTGCCACTGGTCAGCTGAAGCCTGAATGTTGCTGAGGTTCTGCTCTTGGCTGATTCTTTATTAGAAGAACTGTGGAACACTGGAATCATCAGCAATACCCCACTTCTGGCCTTATGACGGAGGGACGGGTCATTGATGAATCGGCTGAAGATAGCTGCAGCAATGTGCTGGAGCTGGGAAATTGCCCATCTTCCTTTGTGTGAGGCCTGACTCGCTGGAGGGTTTTCCTCTTGACCCTGATTGGCTTCAGTTTTGCTTGAGCTCTGTGATGCCATACTTGATTTAATGCTTTCACGTCCATTCTTGAATTAAGGCTGTGATGAAGGTTCCGGTTCCACCAGAACCATGGCATATTCGTGAGCTGGTTATTGGTGAATAGGTGCAGCTTGATGGCACTGCTATAGACTCATTCTGTTACTTTACTGATGATTTGGAGGAGGCTGATAATTGGTCAAGTTAGATTTGTCCTTTTTATGGCTGAGTCACACCTATGCAGTTTTTTACATTGTTGGGTTAGCTGCCAACGACCTAGTTGCACTCAAAAAGCTTAGTTGGTAAGTGAAGGTGGCTCGGTCTAGTGTGCAGGTCTTCAGTGCTACAGCCAGGATATTTTCAGGGCTCCATCTACGTTGTGTGCAGTGTACACGTGTTTTTTAATGTCACATGAAGTGAACCAAATTGGCTGTCGTGGACAGTCACGTTTGCGACAGATAGGATGCTGTCGAGAACGAGGTCAAGTAGGTTCCTTCATCCCCCTGGCCCATTCTGGCAGTTATGTCCTTCAAGGCACAGTCAGTGGTGGTATTACTGATCCACTCTTGAGTGGACATTGAAGTCCCCTTATCCAGAGTACATTGTGTGACCTTGCTTCCCTCAGAGCTTCTTCCTACTCAACATGGAACATTTATCACTTGAGGGAGAGGTGAGTTCGATGGTTGGCATGAGGTTTCATTGGCTTTGTTTAACATCATGGAGTCCAGAGTCAATGTTCAGGACTTCCAGGGCCAAGCCCCACCTGCCTGTGCCATTATACATAACCAGAACACATCCAGGGATAGTGATGGAGAAATCTGGGATATTGACTGATAATAACCCATGTCAGGCTGCTGTTTGACTAGCCTCTGGGACAGCTCTCATCTGCCCCCAGGTATTGGTGAAGGGAACTTCTCAGGATTGATTTGGAATTAGCTGAGCCTTGCCTATGTCCGATGCTTTGATCCGTTCAGTATTTTTGTTATGTAGTGATAGTTTTACATCTGTGCTTTTCTAGGCCACTTGAGACTATATTAAGAGTCAACGTATTGCAGGACTGGAGTGTAGGTTGGACCGGAGAAGGGTAGCTGGTTCCCTTGCCTGAAAGACGGTTTTGATTATTTCTCCTGCTGTCAGTCCACAAAAAATAATTTTCACTACTTGGCATGGTGGGAGTTGAGCTCACAACCTCTGAATAGTGTGGTAAGATTGGAAGAATGTGGGATCAGAGATGGTCATCATTGGATACAGATCAGAAGGTTCAACAGAACAGACATGATTGATTGTTGAATAATGAAGAATAGTCTGCAGGATTGGTGGAGCCCAGTGAGCTTGGAGTTGGTTCATACGTTAGGGAAGGAGCAGTGGCACATACAGCAATGACCATCGTTGGAATGGAAGATGACAGCAGGCATTGCTTGGTAAGGAGGATCAAAAGGTGGGCTGTGGAGGTAGGTATGACCAAACTGAGCAGGAAGAAGCCAGAGATAACTAAGATGTTGTTGATCTGAGTATACACAGCAACTGCAGCGCTGAGTTATATTAAAAGCCGAAATTACATTCCTCTGATTTGGATCATTTTGAGCTTTTCTTGGAGTCTATTTGAGTTATAGCAATCATGCAGACAACTGGAGTTAGTGCGATTAGAATGGGAAATGTACAAATGTTTTCATATTACCATGTATTGTTTTAGGCTAACCCTTAAGTGATTAAGATTCAGAATTTTTGTTATAATTCTGATTAATTTCATGTGTACAATTTGTTGTGTTGGATCAATAGGGTCCGATTTGGAATAATATTTTTTTAATCATTGATTAAATAGTGATGGCAGTTATACGCTGTGAGATGTGATGGTCATTCAACTCGCAATTCTTTTTGACACTTCAACTTGGTAACTAGGCTAGCTTGTTAATGCTGTGTTTTGTCCCGATTCTGAAGAGGCAGACTTGCTCCAAGGCCTTTGCTGTGATTTTATGGCAGTGGAATTAATTTTAGAACCATTTGTTAAATGGCAGTTATCGGGCCATGGGTTTATTTGTAAAGGCAAGAATTTATTTTCATTACTAGTTGCAATGTGATCTTCATAAGAGTTTCATTGATTATAGGAAAGGGCTAGCTTCTTAAATGATTCAAACTGATCAATATGCTGCATTAAGTTGGAATTACAATTGCAGGTTTCTAGTTTTGTAACTTTGATATTGGGGCTCACACGCCCTCTGAGCAGCTTGATGGGGTATGTATTAATGCTGTATGTAATCGGAGTGCACGATTTAAAAGGGTTTGCACTGCAATGTTTCAGTTGAGGATCTGTTTTTTTTTTGCCTCTTGGAAGTTCTTTATTAGAAATACTTTTTGCTGCATGCTGGGCTGTTCCATGTGAATTGTAATGTGAGAGAGCTTTGTCTCCTGTGTGATCTCCCATTCCTGCACTTCCATTTTGAGTTGTATCAATTAGTTAAGTGGGAGAAGGAAGTTAATGTGCTACACGTTTCAATCTGGACTTCTTGATGCCACTGTACTCCAAGTCAGTTTTATTCAGACTTCAGTAATATTGCCTCATGACCTGCTATTGGCACCTGTTTGTTTATACATTAGACCAAGCCTTCCCTTGGGGGGAATCACATTTTCCGTTTTTTATGTCAACTGTTCCATCTGGTGTGCAGAAACTAAGACCTGAATCTCCTAACAAAGTGCCGAAGACTGCTTTCACAAAATCTCATTTTCTATAAACCACTATTTAAATAGTTGGGATGTTTTGGAAAGAATGGAGCCTTCATTAGCAAGGTCCCAGGTTAGTTAGCTAACAATACAGGTTTTCTTTTTGCTCCTGGAGCCATTTAGTGAAAAGCGGCCAACTATCTTGGCTTAGCCTAGATTGTTTGAATCCTGAAGTGGTTCTTTGACCAACATCCTTCTTGCTCCAGGGTAAGAGTGCTGCCACTCGAGCTAAGCTGACCGTTCTAGAAGGATCCTTCTGCTGAGAACCGAATAGAAAGAAGAACGTACGTCATTGATATAGGAGCCCAGATCACTGCAGTAGCTGCTGAGACACAATTCAAATATGCATTTATGTAGCACCTGTTATGTAGAAGACGTCATGGAGCACTTTACAAAGTGAAGACACTTTGTGCAGCTAGCAGGAAGGATTGGAGAGACAAAGACGCTGTGAAGAGAGTTTATGAAGAACACTTAATGAGATCAGGTCAGCGATGGAGATCATCTCTTTACCTGGCAGTGCCAAGATTAAATTGCATTGTCTCCTGTGGAAGATAACCACTGAAGAATGGCGGGTTACATTAGGTGCAGCAGTCCTTCAGTGTACATCTTTCTCTTCAACAACTTGCATTTATATAATGCCTTTGATGTAAAGCCTCCAATGCACTTCACAGGAGTGATATCAAACGAAACTTGACACCGAGCCAAATAAGGCAATATTAAAAGAGGTGACCCAGCACTTAGCTTTAAGGAGCATCTTAAAGTAGAAGAGAGAGAGAGAGAGAGAAAGGTTTAAGGAAGAAATTCCAGACAATAGGGCCTAGACAGAAGAAAGCTCGGTTGCCAATGGTGGAGCAATGAAAGAAAAAAGACTTGCATTTATATAGCCCCTTTCATGGCCACCGTCTGTCTCGAAGTGCTTTACAGCCAATTAAGTATTTTTTTTGTAAGTGTAATGAAGGAAACATGGTAGCTCATTTGTGCACAGCAAGCTCCCCTGCTCTTTGAAATAGTATCATGGGCTATTTTACTTCCACCTGAGGGGGCAGACGGGGCTTCCGTTTAACATCCGACAGCGCGGTACTCCCTCAGCACTGCACTGGAATGTTGGCCTAGATTTATGTGCTCAAGACTCGAGTGGGATTTGAACCCACAACTTTCGGACTCGGATGCTACCAACTGAGCCACAGCTGACACAGGGAATGACAAATAGAGAATGCATTCGAAGCCAGAATTGGAGGAAGTTACAGAAATGGGGAAGGGCGAGGCCATGGAGGAATTCGAAAACAAGAATGAGACACAAAACTGGGCGTTGACAGACCAATGTAAAAAAAGAAAGACTTGCATTTATATCGCGATTTTTCTGATCACTGGACGTTTCTTAATGCGCTTTACAGCCAATGAAGTACTTTTGGAGTGTAGTCACTTGAAATGTGGCTGCTAATTTGCACACAGCAAGCTCCCACAAACAGCAATGTGATATTGACCAGATCATCTGTTTTGTTATGTTGATTGAGGGATAAGTATTGGCCAGGACTCCTCTTCTTTGAAATAGGGCCATGGGATCTTTTACGTCCACCTGAAAGGGCAAACAGGGCCTCAGTTTAATGTCTCATCCGAAAGATGGCACCTCTGACTCTCAATTTCGTCAGTATTTGTAAACACCTGAAGCAATGCTGCTTCTATCTTTATTGGGCAATGCTGTAACACCTGCTAAAATTGCCATTATACTTGCCTTTCATTACCATTCATCATTCCCAACACTTGGCGTTGGCATTCTTGCCCTGTACGTCTCCGCAGGCCTTGCTGCACTCTTCCAGCCCTGTCTCTCCACCAACTTCAGCCCTGTCTCTCCTGTCTGGAGCTCCTGACCCAGGACTTTCACTTCTACCTGGTTGGCCTTGCCTCTGATAGCCTACTTGTCTTTGTGGTCTCACCTAACCATTTCCCTTACTGTTTGGCACCCCGTTGGTCTCTGCAGTTGCCATATCCTCCAACATGGTGCCTGCTGCTTCACCTTGTGCCCAGCCCCACCCTTTCCCTCACCAGCCAAGTTAATCATTTTCCCACTGCGCATCAGGCACCCTGGCCATTTTCATATTTTTTTTATTTGCCTGTTTTGGCTTATTCACA
This sequence comes from Pristiophorus japonicus, assembly GCF_044704955.1. Taxonomy (NCBI): domain Eukaryota; kingdom Metazoa; phylum Chordata; class Chondrichthyes; family Pristiophoridae; genus Pristiophorus; species Pristiophorus japonicus. The sequence continues at coordinate 5,197,701 of NC_091978.1, forward strand.
CGTTTTCCATAGTCTTGCATTTTTTTTTCTTTGTCCAGTCCTGTCTGCATGTTCTCATCGTGAGAGATGAGGTGCCATTAGGTGGGGAGTATGAGGGAGGAGAGCGACAGATTGTCAAGGTAGAGTTCAAGAGAGAGAAATTTAGAGTAACAGACATTCAGGCAGAGAGAAAATTGGGGGGTGGGGGGAGAGAGGGGGAACAAGACAGACCACAGAGGGGCATTGAAAAGGCCAGGAGTGATGGGGAGGGTGATCCTCTGATTTGCTGAGAAATGGCAGGGAAATCTGCTATTTAAAAGAATAATGCTGGGGTCTGATTCTTGTTCGTGAATGAGCACTTCTGTGACTTTTTCCCCCCTCTTAACAGTGCCCACCGCTGGTGTTTATATGAATCGTCAGTCATAAGCGGTGGACGATATAACCGGTATTTCTAAACTTAAATAAAGGCAGGAAAAAGATGATCCAGGCAATAATTTAACAGATATCTATGGATAGTGGCAAGATGCAATGAAAATGACACTGAAATTAGAACCACGCGTTCAAGCTGTTAAATGTCTATTTTTAGGTTTGCGATTCGGTATATACTCTGAACCGGAAGAATAAAAAGTTTGCTTTGCTTAGCTTTTAAAAAGGTAAGTACAGAAGATAGAGTAATTATGGTAATCACATTTAATATGTTGTAAGTGGCTCCTTTGTAATTGACTTCTATGGTGATGGCAAATGGTTATTGTTAATTGCCGTCTAGATGGTGCCCACCATAAGTGGGTCAGGTTGCCATTTTCTATGGAAGCCCAGATGTGGGGACCAGCCTTCTGACCATGGATGGTGTCACAGCTGAGCCTGAACCTAGTCCAGTTTGATGGTCACATTATCGGTTGCAAGTCTCCATGGTGGTAAGGTGGTATGAGATAACTGGCTACAGCGTGCTGTTTAAATACTGGGGACAGAGTTTGAATGCGCCAGTGAGCTGGGAATTAGAGTGGTATCAGTTTTATTAAAAGTAATTTGTCATGGTGCTACTTAGTGGCCTCCCCACCTCAGCTCTGTAACCTCCTCTAGCCCCACAACCCTCCTAGATACCTGCGCTCCTCAAATTCTGCCCTCCTGAGCATCCTTGATTATAATCGCTCCACCATTGGTGGCCGTGCCTTCAGTTGCTGAGGCCCTAGGCTCTTGAATTCCCTCCCTAAACCTCTGCCTCTCTACCTTTCTTTCCTCCTTTAAGACATTCCTTAAAACCCACCTCTTTGACCAAGCTTTTGGTCACCTGTCCCAATTTCTTATGTGTCATGGTGTAAAATTTTTTGTCTTGTCACACTCCTGTGAAGCACCTTGGGGCGTCTTACTATGGTAAATGCGCTTTATAAATGTTGTAGTGTGTTCATTAATCTGCGGATGTGATATAAATACTCGTGTTAATTGTTCAATTCGCCATAGATTGTACGTCGTATTTCAAAACCAAAATGTCCTTGACCTGTAAGAATAAACAGATGAGGAAGGCCATTCAGCCTATCTCAGCCAGAAAGATCCTACATTTCTTCTTTTGCAGAATATTAAATAATTCCTGGGTTTTCATCTCCACTTTTCTATCTGGAAATCTACTCCGTCACTAGGGATCAGCCTCATGGCCCACCCCTGAACTGCCTCCAGCACCTAGTGCTGTACTGTTTTATCACAATCTCCTCTGGCGTTCTTTTAGCTATATAGTTCAATATTCTATTTGCTTCAATGTAGCAAGCTTGTTTAAAACATTTTTGGGGGGTCCTCTGGTAATTTTCTCCCACCCTCTCTTCAAAATGCTACTCCTTGTTGGGAATGATTGGAGGGGTTTGGTTGCATTGTAGTACCACAACCAAGTGGCCAGTCTTCATAGTACCCTGTGGAATAAGTGAGCAGGTTATTCAAACATGGGGCATCGCAACCAAGCCCAATTCTATTCCTTCGAAGGCTTGTGGGATTCCAAAACAGGTCACTGGATAGTAGTAGCAACTGGCAGCCTTTCTCAGTCCCCAGCAGCTCCTTTTTGCTAAACCCAGGTGTGCTGAGGCCATTGCCCAGTACCTCTACTGCTGCATCAGCGTGGATGAGCTAACTCAGCAGCCAGGGGATTGAAAGTCTGATTTTCCTGATCTCTATAGCTCAGCTACCCACTGGATACATTCCCCAAGCAATCAGAAAACAACTTAAATTTATATAGCACCTTTTAAAGTAGTAAAATGTTCCACCACGCTTCACTTGAGCATTGTCAGAAAACCCTAAACTATGCCTTAAGGTTGTTTAGAGAAAGATTTAAGAAAAAGTGAAATTTGTGATTGCATGGTACAGACCTTTCATATAATATATTTTTAAGAACATGAAAGATTAAATGGAACTTGTCTTATCACATCATCTGGAAATTTCAAAACTCTTGAAGTACCGAAACAGATGTAGGCAAATGTGACAGCCAATTTCACACAGCAAGGCCCCACAAACAGCAAGTGGTAGCTGCTGAGAGAGGAATGGTTCCCTGGATATTGCAAAAAATGCTTTTTAAAGAGTGTTTATGATCTAAACAGGCAGCCGGCTCCTCAGTTTAGCATCTTTGAAAGAGAACAGCTCAATCAATGCAGCACCCCTTAGTACTGTACTGCAGTGTCACATATATTATGTGCTCAGTTCCTGGAGTGGTGCTTGAAACCACGACTTTCTGATTCCGAGGCATGGGGTTATCAACTAAACCAAGCTGGCAACATTTACAATTGTTAAATTGTTAAAGCTGCTGGTAGATGAGGCCAGAGACACTAACCAGCACTTTGCTACCTTGTTGTCTGTTGGGTATGATAACTGTCTGGCATTTAGTAATTAGCTTTGCAAAAAAAATTCTAATTTTTCGACCCGATCCTTTCCTAAAGGTGCTGCTTCCAGCTGCTGTACACTCTCACAGGTGCCTGCACCTTTCCAGTACAGGTTGTACTTCTCCAGTCCGGGACTCTTTAGTCTGGAAACATCCCTGGTCTGGCAGCAAAAAAAATTGTGGCTCCATGTGTTAACCGTATGCGTGATGCATTTTGGATGACAAATCTTGACGGGGCCTTACCCTGGCCAGCTGGAGGTTTTAGACATTGGCTGGTGCTGTGGTTTGACATGCGCTCTTCGCTGCCGAGGCCGTCTGTCCGTGCCTGATTGGTGACGAGCGTGCATGCTCTGAAAGCTGCAGCGCTGGGCTGAGCCAACATTTCCCCCCCCTCCCCGGGTCTCAGGGTTGTGTGTGTGTCTCGGCGCGAGGAGACTGCCGCTTCCACCAGTCAGGCTCTGTTCGCAGCTTACACACAGACTGGCGCTGGGAGCAGGATCATGGGTAAGGGTCGGCGTCTCTCCTTGACTTTATCCCCCACTTTATCTCCGATCTCTAGGGTTTTTTTTGTGTGTGTATGTATGTGGTTTTTTGAGGTGTTGGTGTTCATTAAGGTAAGCGGGCCAGGGAAGGGAAGGGCAGACAGCTGACTGAGGCACCGAAGCTGGGCCTGAGGATTTTAAAAAACGGAGTGATTCTGGACGACTAAATGCTGCGCTAGGCTTCTGCGCATGCACACAACGCGTCCGGATCATTGTCAGCAGCATTGTCACCAGTTGACCTCCCGTGGTTCAGAAAATTCTCTGCTTCAGTACTGGTCAGGTCCCAAGGGTGCCGGACCAGAGAGGTCAACTGTACCTCACCCTAATGGCCATTCCTCAGGTGTGAGCCTGATGGCACTCATTGTCATGGCTGTTATACATGGAGAGGATCACAGACCACTCGAGTCCTGTATGAAAGATGGCAGTTCCAACAATGTAACACCTACTCAGCACGGCACTGGAGTGTCAACCTAAAAGTGTTCAGACTCCAGCAAGAGTTGCACTAATTGAGACAAGCTGGTCCTGTCGTGGAGGTTGTATGTTCAAGTCCCAGGGAGGGTGGGGTTAGGCAGTAGGTTATTGGAGAAGGAAATACTTTGTGGACACTTTGACTGTCCAATAGGAAGATCAGGATGTGTCGAAATGGATCTATCTGCCTGGCCCCAGAACAGGTTAAATGTGAGAATTCATGAAGCATTTTAAAGGATTGGGCTGTTGTCTGTAGGACTGAACAGCCTTAGCTCATCAAACCATAGAAATGATAAAGCGGAAAGTCTGTGGTTCCACAAGAAGACTGAGATTTTTCATACTGTTATTTCATCGGTCTGAGCAGTCATCCTGTGTACCAAATTGTGATTTTAAAGTATAGTTACGTACTTGGAGAATCCATTGTTACCTGGTATAATTTATAAAAGGTACAACAGAATGGTATGGACTTGGGGCACTTTGCAGAAACAACCCCTAGGGTTATTGAGTGAATTCACTTGTAGGTTTCCATCTAACTTAAGTATAATCATCCCAGTAGATTTTGTTTTTAAATAAGCTTTTTGGAAGGCTGGAGTGTACCTCCCTATGGCTGCCTTAGCTGACATTATCATCAGCTTTGTATGGGGTGCAAGTGCTTCAGAAAGCTTCCAATGTTGGCCACTCTTTGTCTAGTCACACATTTCATCACGTCTTGGATGTTCTGATCTAACTGTCCTTTTGTTTAGTTTATGTTACTGCTCGCAAAAATAGCTTTTAAAACCCTTTAAATGCGGAAATTTCCTAAAACGTAAAAATCTAATGTTTGTGTTTTAACTTTCAGCTTTGCGTTATTCTTGGAAAATTGTGCTCCAGCAGTGAATTCATTGAACCTCGGCATTACCAATCCGCTTCTGTTAGGCTCAGCAAATTTACAGCTCGCCCAGATAAAGGCCCAGCTGGCCCTACAGCAGCTGAATTCTGTCGCCTCCTCAACTGTATCCAACACAGCTCTTGCATCTCTGAATCAAGCTCTTGTGAAGATCAGCATGTCAATGTTCAATGCCAGAGGGGCGTTTGGCCAGAATCCAGGCCCACCTAACCAGTATGGGCAGAATCCAGGCCCACCTAACCAGTTTGGGCAGAATCAAGGTCCACCTAGCCAGTTTGGGCAGAGTCAAGGCCCACCTAACCAGTTTGGGCAGAGTCAAGGCCCACCTAACCAGTTTGGGCAGAGTCAAGGCCCACCTAACCAGTTTGGGCAGAATCAAGGCCCACCTAGCCAGTTTGGGCAGAGTCAAGGCCCACCTAATCAGTTTGGCCAGAACCAAGGCCCACCTAACCAGTTTGGTATGAATACTGCAGGACCCTACATGGGAGGTGGAGGAGGAGGAGGAGGAGGCGGCGGCGGAGGCGGAGGAAGAGGAGGAATGGGATCTCAAGGAGGATCACAAGGCAACTTTGGTGGAATGAACATGGGAATGATGAATCAACCTGGGAATAATGTAGGCTTAGGTCAGTGGTCCTCCTTCCAGAGTCCTCCTTCATCTGGAGGTTTTCGTCCAGGGTTTGGGAACACTGGGACGCCTGCACCTCACAGTGGAGACCAGAGATCTGCAGTTCAGCGTTTTCACGACACAATGAAGGCTTCCAATATCTTGGCAAACTTTGGCCTGTCTAATGAAGATCTGGAAGAGCTCAGTCGTTACCCAGATGAGAAGCTTACTCCAGAAAACATGCCCTACATTTTAAGAGAAATAAGAACGCGGAAAATGAACAAACAACAACCATCCGGCAGTTATGATCAGCCGTACAAGTTACAAGATAAAGACTATAGAACAGAAGTGCAGAGCAGCGTGGTAGAGTACGGGCATGGGCAACAGTACGACTATCGGGATAGACCTATGGAGAGCCAGAGCCAGAGCATGCATTGCAGTCGTGAAACACTGAGAGAAGGTACCTGGAATGAAGATTTTAAACGTCCGCCTCAGAATTTTCCAATGGAGTCTTCGCAAGACGAGTCTACTCATGGACTCAAACGACCGGTTCTAGTGGTGAAGAAGGGATTGCCAAAACCCAAGTTGATGAATGATTACTATGGTGTCCCTGCACTGAGGTTCCCCCACGTGTGCAGTTTGTGTAACGTAGAATGTAGACAAATGAGGGTGAGTGTTTGTTACATAGTTCGCCTTTTCTTATTATTTGCTTCCTTAACAGGCATATAGCGTTTGTGGGTCGCAACCTTCTGTAGTGTGCCTGCAAGGTCACCATTGGCTGGATAGCAGTCCTGTGGCAAGGCATGTTTGTCTTTTTATTTGGCAAGTGTGCATTTAGGAATTTAATTGACTATTTCTGCACATGCAGAGAACATAAAGCCGTGATGCTGTATAGTCTTCCAACTAAGTATTAATGTGGATAAATATTTCATTACTTAAGCTCCCTTTCCCCCCCCCAATTATATTTTTAACTAAAACAGAATAAAAATAATTGTATTAAATCTTCCAGTCAATCCTTGTGGAGTCCTGCTAGTCCTGCCACCAGCTGAGCCTGGTGTCTCATGGTCATAACGGCATTGTGCTGAGGTGCTCCGTCTTCCATGCTGGTACTCAGTTGAGGGGGTGAAAAGGATCGACAGGCGCGGGAAATCTATTCAAATCACCACCTATAGGTTCTTGATAGCAGAGCGGCTGAAGGTAGCTGTGGTGACGTGTGGGAAAACCCTTCCAAGAAACTTAAAGCATGAAGATAGAAATGGTAGATATTTTTCAGCTGTGCATTTCGCCTTGCTGGTGAGATTCAGTCGGTGGTTTCCCAGAAGCAAGACCGCTGATTTAATGCGAAATTGAAACTGGATGAACTTTCTCAGACCTGCTGCTCTGATTTGAAATGCAGAAAGTTCATACTACCATCAGTGCAGGTTCCTGAATTGCATTACAGTTCGAAGGCAGGGCACTGTTGTCACTAAGGTTTCAATAATGCATCCTGGTGGGCAGATGAAAATGTCAAAACTGTGCTGCTACATGTGTTTCTAAGCACTCAGTAGTCTTGATTCTTTCACTAGACTACCTACTAGGCAGCAGCAGAATTTCTGATGCGGCTTTCGTCACTATTTGTTTTTGTTCTGTTATGGATGACTTTTTTTAGAAAAGCGTTTAACTATTAGATTTAATCCGCTGTTGACTGACTACTCCCAGCTGAGTAGCAGTGATAGTGTGCAATATGTTGGTTTCTTAAAAACCCCCCTCACTTTTTCTTTTGGATCCTTATGTATCACTATGATGAGCCCAGGTTGCCCAATTGGGAGAATCAAAAAGGTAACTGTTATAAGATAATGTGGAAGGTTAGTGTGCTGACTTGCTGTCCTACTTCGCTTATCTCCACTGCCGTTCCCAGGATCTGCAGCTCATCCAAGATGGTGAACGTCATTGCGTATCTCAATCTTTTTCTTAAGGACTTGAAGAGAATGTCGAGCACTGAACTGTGTTAACCAGCCACCTTGTTCTTTCACAGCCAAACCTGTTGAAACACCACATTTTACATGCCTGTTATTCTAATTCACAAGCTCAGGAAAATCGGCCAATTTGATGTGGAAGAGTCCTTGAAATCCACAAACCGTGAAGACAAGCTAGTTAGGTCATCATTTTGGATCCTGAAGATATTTTTTTAAACCATCTAGCCACTGGCTAGTTTATTTTCCATGGGTTCTATACATTGTAGGGTGTGTCTACTGTACACTGGTGAGTATGAAATAATAATCCAGTTTTGTACATTCAGATAGGAGTCCTCGGAAGTATTGTTAACAGCAGGGTTACATACTTGGGCTCATACCTGAGAATTTACAGGACTGCACCTTTTAAAGGTATAAATCATCAGAATGGTCGGTTCCATCGACATCAGAAATGGTGATTGCGAGGTGAGTACAGCCTGTTGCTGAAACTACCATGCTGCCAACAATGATCCGATTCCACCCCTGCCTTCACACTGCCCTAAGGTTAGTTGTGGTGAAGTTCTTACTGGTTTCAACTACTGAGCTCAACCTAGCTTCAGGCTGTAGGGCCATGAAGGGCTCCAGAAGTACAGTATGTCTTGTGGAATCTCCAAACTATTTTTGGACATTTTGCCTCTGCTGCAATACCTTGGTGCAGGGCAGAGATAAGTCTTTCCTGTGACTTACGAGATATGTGGGACTGTGCCCAGGGTTTATGGCACGTCAGATCTCCAAACACCTCATCAGCTGCAAGAAATTCAGGAAGGCTGTCAAAAGAACTAGAATATCTCAATATTGCCAATAAATGACATTAGAAGATCATGAGGTGGTAAGTCATTGGAGCACAGCCAATCCCAAGTTTAGTCCCGGCACGTGGAAACTGACCTATTTTTCAGGATACGAGGGGAAAAATAGACAAGAAAAGCTGGAAAAAGTGAGAATCTGCTACTTGTCAATGCAGTATTTACATTGAATAAACTGTCTGGCAGTCTGTCATGCAAACCCATCTAAAAGCCCGCACCAAGTTGGACTTGACGACTTCTACACCAGCGTCTGTAGAATTTTGCCTGGTTGTTATTTCTTCGCGGCTGTGACCAGAGCAGTAGAACCAGAGGTGTTGCTTGTTCTTAAGGCAGGCCTCATCTGTTTATCAAGACCACAGCTCCTTGCAGTTGTACCTCAATGTTGCACGTCTGAAAATTCTGCGCAGAAAATTAGTGACGGAGCTTTAAACACCTCCTCACCCCGGTGGCATTATCACCGTAAACTTTATTTCTGCTGTGCAGAGTTCACCCTTGCTTGCGGAATACTAATTGTGCACTAAGTTGCCCTTTGGTACCACAGAATAATTGCTCCCAAGTGTGTGTGTCCTTGGCCACCATCAGAATCAAAGTTGTATGTCTTTGTTTACGCTTGGTTACATTAGTTCAATCACTAGTCAGGTGCAGGCTTTATAAAGTACTGAAATTCTTCCTAATATACAAAGTCCAGTGCCTGGGTCAGAGACTATTGAGATATCAAGCCACTTCAGAGGGCGTGCAATACTATTACATCAAGGTGCTGTGTTATGAGCCCATGCAAAAGAGGAGGTGCCTGCAGATCAGGATTCAGAACTGCATTCTACCTAACAAATCGGGGAACAGTTGAGCAATCTGCAGCATCTGAACAGAATCTTGAAGTTAAATCAGACGTTTACGGCGCAGAGGGACACCATTCGGCCCATTGTGTCTGCTGTTTGAAAGACCTATCCAGCCTAATCCCGTTTTACAGCTCCAGGCCCCTCATAATTTTATACACCTCAAATAAATCTGCCCTCAGCAGCCTCGGTTCCAAGGAGAACAACCTCAGCCTATCCAATCTTTCCTCCATAGCTAAAATTCTCCACTCCTGGCAACATCTTTGTAAATCTCCTTTATCCTTTCCAGTGCAATCACATCCTTCCTGTAATGTGGTGACCAGAACTATCGCAATACTCTAGCTGTGGCCTAACTAGTGTTTTAAAGATAGTAACTGATTCTTATTACAGGTATCGTAGGTCAAGAGGCTATTTGGTAATGGGGGGGGGTATAGTATAGGCAGTCCCTCTTAGCGAGGATGACCTGCATCCACACCAAAAAAGGGTGAGTTTACAGGTTACATTAGTTCATTCTAGGTCCCAAACTCCATGCTGAAGGGTGGAAGATGCCTGTGTGTGGATTCTTTTAACGTGGGGTGTCCGTTGCACACAGGCCACCACACGGGCTTGATAGAGCTAGGTCTTGATCCAGTGGCAAGGGTTAACCAAGACGACTGGAGACTAAGCTCTGCTGCACAGACCTAGTGCACACGCATGCTCCTACTATCCATAGATCGCAGTGTGGGCTGGCCCAAGCTGCCCCGGGCCCTCGCCTCTCCTCGACCCCGATCACGATCACGACGCTCACTGCTCCTCAGCGCCATTCAAAAATAGAGCAATCAGAAACAGGACATCAATTAGTCTCTTATCTTGGAGACATCAAATATCAACACTGTTATTTGAAATATCAAAACATTAAACTCCAGCCTAGTTGAAGGATTATTAACATCAACAGAAACAAACACCAACTAACAGAATGAACACAGTGAGCTCGCTGGTGTGTCAGCAGGTCGGATGAACAAGTGAATCCCTCCCCACACTTTGAGCAGGTGAACGGCCTCTCCCCAGTGTGGACTCGCTAGTGTCTCAGAAGGGTGGATGACTGAGTGAATGCCTTCCCACACTCCAAGCAGGCGAACAGTCTCTCCCCAGTGTCGACTCGCTGGTATGTCATCAGGTTGGATGAACAAGTGAATCCCTCCCCACATTTTGAGCAGGTGAACGGCGCCTCTCCAGTGTGAACTCGGTGTCTCAGCAGGATGGATGACTGAATCCCTTCCCACACTCTCAGCAGGTGAACGGACTCTCCCTGGTGTGACTGCACCGATGAACTTCCAGATCAGACGGGCAATTGAATCTCTTCCCACAGTCCCCATATTTCCATGGTGCGGGTGTCCTTGTGTCTCTCCAGAAGCCTCATCCACACATACAACACGTGAATGGTTTCCCCCCCCACTCCCCCGTGAATGGTGTGCTGTTTTTTCAGGCTGTGTAACTGGTTAAAGCTCTTTCCACAGGTAGTGCACTGGAACACTCTCTCTCAGGTGTGTGTGTGTATTGGTGCTTTTCCAGTCACATTGATGTTTGAAATCTATTCCCACAGACACAGTTGGCAAACATTTCTCCTTCCACATTCAAAGGCCTATGATCAGGTCTTGATGAATCGAGTCATTCCATAAGATCTTGACGGAATGGGGGGAGGGGGTTATCAAATACACGTCACAGGAAATTCTGGAGGTTGGGGAGGGGAGGCGGGAGAGAAAGAGTTATCAATATAGGGTACTTCACTTCACTTGTACTTGGCCTACTGTCCACTCCACTAAAGTTATGGTGTGTACATGCCTGTCTGTACTTGGGTGATTGCCTCATCTGGTCTTCCTCTTGATGCGGTCATCTAGAGCATACTTGCTGTGTTCTGTGGGGTAGGTCTGCTTTGGCTTTCTAAAAAAAGATGCTCATCAAAGTGCTTGGGAATGAAACACGGGCATGCACCATCAGCATCAAGCACTATAGTACAGCTGCAACTTCAGTAGACACTACACCACGATCAGAATGAACACCTTCCATACCAGCCATCCTGGGACTCACTCTGAGATTACCAATAGACCTGCATTAGATCCAGTTTTGTGCTATGGGATCCTGCTTTCTAGGGACTGGATTAAGATTGCCCACACTGATTTCATATAGGACTTTTACATCCACTAGGCAGAGGAGACCTTCCAACTATCACTGTGTGTGGGGTTAAAACCCAAGACCTAGAGGTGAAAGGCTAGTGTCTAACTCGCTGCACTGCCGGTTCCTCCCTTCTTGTCTTTCTATTTAGAAAGAACCAAACATATTCTGAGGCCAGTTATCTCTGAATCTCGTGCATAAGAATAGTCCATATCCAGACAGATACCTGCCAAGTGGTTGGTGCTGCGAAGTCCTCTGCTGTTATGTGGCTGGCAGACAATGTGGAATGTTAAGCCACTTAAGGAATCAACGCTAGAACATTGCTGTAGAAAACTTGTGTAAAGTTGCTATTCAAGTCACCTTTATATTGAAGGAGTACCGTCAACGGCAGATACTGGTGATCACACCATTAGTGGCGATAGTATAAAGCAGGGAACACCTGTAGCCGGCGGTAGCTGAAGATCCACACTTTTAGTTAATCCTTTAAGTTGCCATTGGATCTCCATTTGCCTCTAAACATTCGGTGCCAGGTGCCGTTGGGCTGTAACTATCGGGGCTCCAGCTTCCAAAAGCCTTCGATGTCCAGTGCTGATGACACGGAAGATAAATGGGAGAGAGCAGTGCGCCGGAAAAGTCAGTCTTCGTTTGAGCACTGGGTTTCTCCTACAAGTACCTGCTGAGCAATCTTCACACCTATAATGTTGAAGAAATGAAAATGAAGAATAGAGGACCAATTTTGTAGGGTGGTCTTCATTCTTCGAAATTGAAAATACGTCGAGTCATCCAGCTGCTGCTCCATTCATTTCAGCAAAACAGATAGCGTTCTGAAATGTGATATATTTTATTTGCACTTGCATTTTGCTGCATGCTTCACTTTACCGGGAAAAGAAGATACTGTCTGCGGTGTGGAGCTTTGAGGCATAGGTACAAGAGGTCTGTGTCAGGCCATTCATGTCAATGTGATCATAGTGATGTTGCTCAAGAGATTCTCCTTGTTGGTAACCTGGGCTTATCCTACTGATAAGGTGGTGGGTGTTCTTCAAAACAAGAACGAAGGTGCTGTGGCGATTTGACTGTCCAAAGAATTGTTGTTCACAGTTAGTTTCCCTCTACTTTCTCTCCTAAGGCTTGAGTATTTCTGTCATACGTTTAAGGACCCAAGTAGCTGGTCATGTGTGAGCCTCGATAGTGAGTTGGACTGTGAGGACTCCTCGTCTGATTTACTCATACTTTTCAGGAGGGGTCCCTGACAATTGTGAGGAGGACCCCTCCATGGTTTCCCTTCCCTAACTCAGGCCAATTGTACCGTCCCTACACCACCTTGGTTGAAATCGGCTAACTTAATACAGTCAAGGAATCGAGCCTGTGACCTTCTGGCGTATGTGGCTGTTGAGTACTTCCATTAACAGCTGGGTCATCTGGGGAGCTGCAGTGGGTTTTAATGTAATCCAATGATTGGGCTGCTGCTGAGCTGGGCAAACATTAAATCGGGCACTGTGCGCAGGATACTAGCATGCTGGCAGTGGAAAATGCGAAGAAATTAATCCCCAAATAAGTGCACTGGGTTTTAAAATATCTACCAATAGAATTTACATATTTTTCAAGATTTAATTGGATTAGCACATTTATTCATAGTACCAATGAATGGCCATGTGAACTCTCAGTATAGAATCACCTTTTCCCTAACTTTTGTATTATGAGATTTGAATCTCCCAAAGGATGACCAAACGCTTTAGTTGTAAAAACCCTGTTGTCTCTTTATTAAAAAGGTGAGATGTGCCATTGGTAAATGGTGGTTGAGGGAAGTGTGGAGTTACTGGGGAGTTTGCGATGCAGGAAAATGTTCCTCAGTTGAGGTTCCTAACCAAATGCATCTATTGCAAACCTATGGGATTGTACTGTTCCAGTGTACGTACCTGGGTGTGTTTATAACCTGCTGCTGTAGACTATTAATATACCAAACTACCTTTGTTTGCTCAACCCATTTAATTAAAAATGTTTTCGAGGTTGTTTGTCCCCCCTGATATCCCAATAGTGATTTGTGACCTTTGGTATCCCACCCAGCTTAATTTCCCATCTCATTGCCTCATTTGGTTGGGTTTTTCAGCTGGGGAATCCTGCTTAACATCCCATCCTGCAGCCAAAGTGATCCTACACAAGTGATCCTTGTGAGTAAGTGGCTTGCCATTAATGACCAATCTACTCAGCTGATCTACAGCTTCCAGCAATGCTTGGGAAGTCAACAGGAGCCTGTGTCAGTGATTGGCCCACGAAGAGAAATGGACACTCCCACTTCGGCTGGTCTTGGATTAAAGGCTCGATGCGGGAAACCTTTTGACTAATTTCAAATCGTACCTTGATCAGCTAACCTTTCCGGTGTGGAACTTGTGTTCAGGTGGCTGCTTGGTGCAGATCACTGGGTTCAAAGTTATTCTTGTTTTAAAAAGTGTCAGTTTGTAGGTCACTGCAGATTAATTCAGTAGCAGTCGTAGTGCCGCAGTTTTTCTTCTAGAAATAATATATTGGTTTGGTTTGCCAGCCTGCTGTAGATGATGTGCTGTGGCTGGACTGCATAATCGAGCTATGGACTTTGCTGATCACGGTCCAGCTACAGGCTCGTTAAGTGTGCAGTAGTTCCATTGTATCCAATCCAAAAATAATTAAAATCTTGCTAGACTTGGTATCTCTAACTAAACAGCATTGCTTCTAAAGTGTCCGAGCGCAGTATACAGAATGTTCCGCTTTCACAAATTTAGGCTAACTGGCTGTTGTCAAATATTTGGAGTCTCTGCGAATGGTGTTCATAGAAGAGCAATTCATCACGTTATTACTGCGAGGTATGTCGATCAGTTTTCACTCTGATTACAGGTAGGTTCTAAGCGCTTGTGTATACCTGTTCGGTGTTGCATCCAGTCCTTGCTGCAACCCATGGAAATCGCCCGTCATCACAGGATGGTGCCTCTTGGAGCTGTGCGGAGTGGACATCAGCTGGTACAAATGGCACCACAATATACTGATTAAATTGAACGAATCATCTGAGGATTTATCTGTGCACATCGTTGGGACATTTTTGTAGAACCGTTAGTTTTCCCATTGTATAATGCTAAAATGTTTTTTTTTCTTTTCTTTTGTTTTTACAGGATTGGGATCGTCACAACCAAACATCTGTCCACAATGACAGCTGCCGGCTGTTGCTCAAAGAGTAAGGATTTTACCTGAGTTGCCAATTATGAAGAGCTGGTTTGAAAACTGAGGCTATCCAGTGTATCTATTTTCTTTCACCTTTCTCTTCCAAAGGCACAGGCTTCTTGCTTGGTACAGCAGCCCTCCAGTACCTTGCTGAAGTAACCATTCTTTGTGTGAACCCAGATAGTGAGTGCCAGAAAGCGGTTTGTTTGTTCATGGAGGGCGTGATAGGTGATCCCAATTTGCCTTCCACCCCATCCCTCTCCAGAACACATTTAGTGACATGGCTGAGATCAATAACTTTGTTTGGGATTGCAGGCAGGAATACTGTCCCAATACTCTTCTTCAGCCATGTTTTTCCTCTTTTTCTCGCCCGTTCCCCCCAATTTATATTTACATCTTTCGTGTAAGAAAAAAACAAATGCAGGGAATGTACGGCAAGATAATCAGTATCTCGCCAGTTGTGATAAAGGCTTACACGTGTATCATTTCTCTTTGATGTCGACTGGCCTGTGCACTTTCAGCATTTTCTGTTTAATTCAAATTGTAGCATTCTCTTTGAACTAAATGTATTCATTCGCATGTCCTACTTGGTACATTTTCAGTGGTAAGTTTGATCTGGTTAAATTCGGTTAACGTGTTGGCCACATGCTGAAAATCTATCACACCCCCTCGATTATCAGCAGCAGCTAGACAACTTGTTTTTAACCCACCAGAGAAAGCTCCAATACCTAGAAATTAGCATCAAATATTGTGTTCTACAAACCGTCAGAACAAAGGTTTCCTGCGCACTGACTCCTGAGGAAATGGTTAGCCTTTTTAACCAAATGCTCTGAGTTGGACCAAGTACCCACTTTTTCGATCAATACTTTTAAGGAAGTTTCCTAATAAATGGTTGCTAGATTGTGGAACGGGATGAGTTAAGACAACTGCCGATAACCTTGCTTAAGCCACAAGGAGGGTACCAGTGTTGGACGTGTGTGGGGTTAAGTCATCTGTTTGAGGAATGGAAAGACTTTTATATCCTGCCCTGGAAGTGCTTATTTAAAAAAAAAAAATTCTTGGAATGTGGGCATCATTGACCAGGCTGGCATTTATTGCTCTTCCTCGCTTTCCCTCTCTCGATTACTCTCCAGTTGCTTACCTTTTGCATTTGCACTTGGAATATGATGGCATCTACTGTGAGCCTAAAAAACTAGGAATGGGAGCTAGTTATTAGGGTGCTCCAGTGAGCTGTGCAGAGCCCACAGGTGCGATGCCTGTTTCAGTCGCTAATAGTTTTAAATGTTTTGTGTTGCAGGTATCCAGATTGGGACCCAGATGCTGTTCCTCCAACAAAGTACGTTCCATTTTACAAAATTCTCTCCACCAATATTTTGGGGAGTTGTATATTGAAGCCTTTGAGCTTTGAACTTTTGTGGTGGGATATAGAGTTGAATGTTCACTATTGTACTTGTGGGGACTTTCTTGCCTTGGAAGTAATTTTCGTAACCAGAATTAGGAGCAGGAGTATGCCATTCGACCTCTTGGGCCTGCTCTACTCAGAACTCCTTCACGGCAAACGAACCAAAGGTGGAAAAGCTACAAGGACACCTTCAAAGCCTCCCTGATAAAGTGCAACATCCCCACTGACACCTGGAAGTCGCTGGCCCAAGACCTCCCTGAGTGGAGGAAGTGCATCCAAGAGGGTGCTGAGCACCTCGAGTCGCAACGCCGAGAGCATGCAGAAATCAAGCGCAGTCCTCAACTCCACTTTCCCGCCCGATCTCCAAATGCCTTGATTACCCTATATCATTGTTGACTCTCTTGGGTGTGGCTGGCTTAGAAAGTGGAGAGAATGGACTCATCACTCTTTGATTCGGGCTTTATGTCAGCTTGGGTTGTCAGCAAGGGGGTCACTGGTTGACGAAGGAGAGCAGGAAACCAGGCCGAATCTTCCTCAAATCCGTAGACCGTGGAATGGGTCGTGGAAATAGATTCAATAGTAACATTCAAAATGGAATTGTGTAAGTACTTGAAGCGGAGAAAATTGCAGGGCTATGGGGAAAGGACTTATTGGATAGTTCTTTGAAAAGCCGGCAGAGGACAATAAGCTGAATGGTCTCCTTCTGTGCTGTAAGATTCTATGAAAAGGTTTCAGCCACAATCAGAATTGTGTTTATAATTTTCACTTAGCACTGATGTTGTATTAAATTGTTTGCCCTTCGAATTCACTTCAGTTTACTTTGCTCACAGAGACGATCTCGCGAAGAAAGAGAAAGAAGCAGCCATCACAGAACAGGCCTCAGCACCCTTCAGCTCGGCACGGTTGAGCCCAAAGCATTTAAGCCCCCGGCGTACGAGCCCTCACAGATCCAGTCCCAGGCGTTCGAGCCCTCGCAGGACCAGCCCACGGCGTTCGAGCCCTCGCAGGACAAGCCCTCGCCGTTCGAGCCCTCGCAGGACAAGCCCAAGACGCACTAGCCCATACCGATCCAGGTCCAGTCCGAGACGCACCAGCCCGCACCGGTCCAGATCCAGTCCCAGGCGCTCCAGCCCACACAAGTCGAGGACAAGCCCAAGGCGGTCCAGCCCTCACAGGTCCAGACCGAGACGCTTGAGCCCACACAAATCCAGGTCAAGCCCCAAGCTTTCAAGCCCACGCAGGCCCAGCCCCAAGCTTTCGAGCCCACGCAGGCCCAGCCCCAAGCGCAAAATGCAGAAGGAATTGCCCGCTAAAAATTCCAACCAGAAGCCTGCTTCAAGCCAGTCGGCCAACCAGAAGCCTGCTGCAAGCCAGTCGACCAACCAGAAGCCTGCTGCAAGGCAGTCGACCAACCAGAAGCCTGCTGCAAGGCAGTCGACCAACCAGAAGCCTGCTGCAAGCCAGTCGACTAACAAGAAGCCTGCTGCAAGCCAGTCGACCAACCAGAAGCCTGCTGCAGGTCAGTCGACCAACCAGAAGCCTGCTGCAGGTCAGTCGACCAACCAGAAGCCTGCTGCAAGCCAGTCGACCAACCAGAAGAAACCTGCTGCAAGCCAGTCGACCAACCAGAAACCTGCAAATCAGAAGGCTACGAAGCGGCCTGCACCCACCGCGAAACCCTTTGCTGCAGCAAAAAGCACTGCAGGTATTGTAGCCCTCGTGTAACGCACTGTGTTTGTGTTGTCTGTGTCTTGCTGTGTCGCGTGGGCTCCTAAATAAGAGTATAAGAAATAGGAGCAGGAGTAGGCCCTACAACCCCTCGTCTCTGCTTCGCCATTCAGTAAGATTACGGCTGATCATTGACCTCAACTCCACTTTCCCATCCAATTTCCATAACCCTTGATTCCCCTAGACTCCAAAAATCTATCTCTCTCATTGTGACTCTCATGGGTGTGGATGACTTACAAAGTAGAGAGAATGGACCCATCACCCCTTTGACTCTGGCTTTATGACAGCTTGGCTTGAAATGTTCACCAGAACGTGGCAGCTTATTACCTCTCATCGATAAGTGTTTTATTGAGGCAGACAAGGGACTCTTGGTAAAGAGCTCTTTCTGAAGAGAATGTGTGCTTTTCTTTTCTTTTTGTCTCCATCTTCTGAAACAACTGATTCTTGCTGAGGTCCAGTTTTCAATCCCGATGGTGCTTGGGAGCATTCCCCAAATAGCCATCCGACATGCATGATTCGCAACTCCGAGTGTCAGGAGGCTGTTCCTCCATGGGGGGGGGGGGGGGGATCACTGCTGGTCTTCGGCTGATGATTATACACAAACAATGTTTTGTAATTCCATCTTTTCCCCCCTTAAGCCTAGGGAAACAGAGACCAGTTCTAGCACTTCAGCTATTGCCCTGACTGTGATCATAAGAATTAGGAGCAGGTGTCAGCCATTTGGCCGCTTGAGTCTACTCCGCCATTCAATAAGATCATGGCTGATCTTCTACCTCAACTCCACTTTCTTGCACTGTCCGCATATCCTTTGATTCCCGTAATAATCAAAAATCTATCGATCTCTGTCTTGAATATACTCAAAATATGAGCATCCATAGCCCTCTGGGGTAGAGAATTCCAAAGATTCACCACCCTCTGACTGAAGAAGTTTCTCCTCAACTCGGTCCTAAATGCCCGACCCCTTATTCTGAGACTGTGACCCCTGGTTCTAGACTCCCTAGCCAGAGGAAACATCCTCCCTGCATCTACCTTGTCAAGCCCTGTATGAACTTTGTATGTTTCAATGAGATCACCTTTCATTCTTTTTAATTCTCAGGAATATAGGCCTAATCTACTCAATCTCTCCTCATTGGACAATCCCCCCATCTCGGGAATCAATCTGGTGAACCTTCATTGCATTCCCTCAGTGGGAGATCAGCTAACTAGTTGCAGGCTGGAATTTAAAATTGAAGTGTACATTAAGAACATAAGAAATAGGAACAGGAGTAGCCTATATGGCCCCTTGAGCCTGCTCTGCCATTCAATAAGATCATGGCTGATCTGATCATGGACTCAGCTCCACTTCCCTGCCCGTTCCCCATAACCCCTTATCCCCTTAGTGTTCAAGAAACTGCCTATTTCTATCTTAATTTTATTCAATGTTCCAGCTTCCACAGCTCTCGGGCAGAAAATTCCACAGATTTACAACCCTCAGAGAAGAAATTCCTCCTCATATCTGTTTTAAATGGGCGGCCCCTTATTCTAAGATAATGCCCTCTAGTTCTAGTCTCCCCCATCAGTGGAAACATCCACCTTGTCAAGCCCCCTCATAATCTTATACGTTTCGATAAGATCACCTCTCATTCTTCTGAATTCCAATGAGTAGAGGCTCAGCCTACTCAACCTTTACTCATGTCAGCCCCCTCATCCCCGGAATCAACTTAGTGAACCTTCTCTGAACTGCCTCCAAAGCAAGTATATCCTTTTGTAAATATGGAAATCAAAACTGCACGCAGTATAAGGGATGGTTTTCTAGGCCAATATATAGAGGAACCAACTAGCGAGCAGGTCATCCTAGACTGGGTCTTGTTTAATGAGAGAGGATTAATTAGCAATATTGTCGTGCGAGGGGAAGAGTGACCATAATATGGTAGAATTCTTCATTAAGATGGAGAGTGACACAGTTAATTCAGAGACTAGGGTCCTGAACTTAAAGAAAGGTAACTTCGATGGTATGAGACGTGAATTGGCTTGGATAGACTGGCGAATGATACTTAAAAGGGCTGATGGTGGATAAGCATTTAAAGATCACATGGATGAACTGCAACAATTAAACGGCCGTCTGAGGACAAGAGTGTTTGAAGACCAGGCTCTCAAATCTACCACCAAGCTCATGGTCTACAGGAGTGTAGTAATACCCGCCCTCCTGTATGGATGAGAGGCATGGACGATGTATAGAAGGCACCTCAAGTCGCTGGAGATATATCACCAACGATGTCTCCGCAGGATCCTGCAAATCCCCTGGGAGGACAGGCGCACCAACATCAGTGTCCTTGCCCAGGCTAAGATCCCCTGTATTGAAGCACTGACCACACTCCGATCAGCTACGCTGGGCAGGCCACATAGTTTGCACGCCAGATATGAGACTCCCTAAGCAAATGCTTTATGCGGCGCGCATTCATGGCAAACGAGCCAAAGGTGGCCAGCGGAAACGTTAGAATGAAACCCTCAAAGCCTCCCTGGTAAAGTGCGACATCACCACTGACACCTGGGAGACCCTGACCGAAAACTGCCCGAGGTGGAAAAAGTGCATCCGGGAGGGCGTTGAACTCTTCGAGTCTCAACGCAAAGAGCGTGACGAGGTCAAGCGCAGGCAGCGGAAGGAGCGCGTGGCAAACCAGCCCCGCCCGCCCACCCCTTGTCTCGACGAATGTCTGTCCCACCTGTAACAGGGTCTGTAGCTCTCGTATTGGACTGTTCAGCCACCAAAGAACTCACTTTAGGAGTGGAAGCAAGTCTTCCTCGATTCCGAGGGACTGCTTATGATGATCATGACATCCCTGTCTAGCGTAAAAATAAAAAGGGGAAGGTGGCTCAACCATGGCTAACAAGGGAAATTAGGGATAGTGTTAAAGCCAAGGAAGAGGTATATAAATTGGCCAGAAACAGTAGCAAACCTGAGGACTGGGAAAAATTTAGAATTCAGCAGAGGAAGACAAAGGGTTTAATTAGGAGGGGGAAAATAGAGTACGAGAGTAAGCTTCTGGGAACATAAAAACTGACTGCAAAAGCTTCTATAGATATGTGAAGAAAGAGAAAAAGATTAGTGAAGACCAATGTAGGTCCCTTGCAGTCAGAATCAGGTGAATTCATAATGGGAAACAAGGAAATGGCAGACCAATTGAACAAATACTTAGGTTCTGTCTTCACTAAGGAATACCCTCCCGAAAATAATAGGGGTCTCGCGAGAAGGAGGAACTGAAGGATATCCTTATTAGGCAGGAAATTGTGTTAGGGAAATTAATGGGATTGAAGGCCGATAAATCCCCAGGGCCTGATAGTCTGCATCCCAGAGTACTAAAGGAAGTGGCCCTAGAAATAGTGGATGCATTGGTGGTCATTTTCCAACATTCTAGACTCTGGATCAGTTCCTATGGAGTGGAGGGTAGCTAATGTAACCCCACTTTTTTTAAAAAAGGAGGGAGAGAAAACGGAATTGTAGACTGGTTAATCTGACATCGGTAGTGGGGAAAATGTTGGAATCACTTATTAAAGATGGAATAGCAGCACATTTGGAAAGCAGTGACAGGATTGGTCTAAGTCTGCATGGATTTATGAAGGGGAAATCATGCTTGACAAATCTTCTAGAATTTTTTGAGGATGTAATTAGTAGACAAGGGAGAACCAGTGAATGTGTGGTGTATTTGGACATTCAAAAGGCTTTTGACAAGGTCCCACATAGATTATTGTGCAAAATTAAAGCACATGGTATTGGCGTGGATAGAGAGCTGGTTGGCAGATAGGAAGCAAAGAATAGGAATAAACAGGTCCTTTTCAGAATGGCAGGCAGTGACCAGTGGGATACCGCAAGGTTCAGTGCTGGGAACGCAGCTATTTACTATACATTAATGATTTAGACGAAGGAATTGAGTCTAATATCTCAAGTTTTCAGATGACACTAAGCTGGGTGGCAGTGCGAGCTGCTAGGAGGTTGCAGGGTGACTTGGACAGGTTAGGTGAGTGGGCAAATGCATGGCAGATGCAGTATAATGTGGATAAATGTGAGGTTATCCACTTTGGTGGCAAAAACAGGAAGGCAGAATATTATCTGAATGTTGACAGATTAGGAAAAGGGGAGGTGCAACGAGACCTGGGTGTCATGGTACATCAGTCATTGAAAGTTGGCATGCAGGTACAGTAGGTGGTGAAGAAGGCAAATGGCATGTTTATTAGTATAGGAGTAGGAGGTCTTACTGCAGTTGTACAGGGCCTTAGTGAAGCCACACCTTGAATATTGTGTTCAGTTTTGGTCTCCTAATCTGAGGAAGGTAATTCTTGCTATTGAGGGAGTGCAGCGAAGGTTCACCAGACTGATTCCTGGGATGGCGGGACTGACATATGAAGAAAGACTGGATCGACTAGGCTTATGTTCACTGGAATTTAGAAGAATGAGAGGGGATCTCATAGAAACATACAAAATTCTGTCGGGATTGGACAGGTTAGATGCAGGAAGAATGTTCCCGATGTTGGGGAAGTCCAGAACCAGGGGCCACGGTCTTAAGGATAAGTGGTAAGCCATTTAGGACCGAGATGAGGAGAAACTTCTTCACTCAGAGAATTGTGAACCTGTGGAATTCTCTACTACTGAAAGCTGTTGAGGCCAGCTTGTTAGATATATTCAAAAGGGAGGTAGATGTGGCTCTTACGGCTAAAGGGATCAAGGGATATGGAGAGAAAGCAGGAATGGGGTACTGAAGTTGCATGAATCAGCCATGATATTGAATGGTGGTGCAGGCTCGAAGGGCCGAATGGCCTACTCCTGCACCTATTTTCGATGTTTCTATTCCAGGTGTGGCCTCACCAATACCTTGTGTGGCTGTAGCAAGACCATCCCTTTTTATACTCCATCCCCTTTGCAATAAAGGCCAAGATACCATTGGCCTTCCTGATCATTTGCTGTACCTGCATACTATCCTTTTGTGTTTCATGCACAAGTGCCCCCAGGTCCCGCTGTACTGCGGCACTTTGGAATCTTTCTCCATTTAAATAATAACTTGCTCTTTGATTTTTTTTCTGCCAAAGTGCATGACTTCACACTACATGAGACTCCATCTGCCAAATTTTTGCCCACTCACTGTCTGTCCTTTTGCAGATTTTTTTGTGTCCTCACACATTGCTTTTCCTCCCATCTTCTTATAGTCAGCAAACTTGGCTACGTTACACTCGGTCCCTTCTTCCAAGTCGTTAATATAGATTGTAAATAGTTGGGGTCCCAGCACTGATTCCTGCGATACCCCACTAGTTACTGGTGGCCAACCCGAGAATGAACCATTTATCCCGACTCTCTGTTTTCTGTTAGTTAGCCAATCCTCTATCCATGCTCATATATTACCCCCAACAAAGTACTGTTGCGAAAGTGGGCTGCTTACGTTTTGATATTTTTACTCCTTTGTCATGTTGCACATTGGCCAGAAGGGTGGATGGGTGACATGGGCACTGTGTTGCTCAGTGTATGGTGTTAGCTTCTAGGACTCACGCTCCCATCCACCATGATTCCTATACAGGACTCCTCTGGGGAACATTGTTTTATTGTCCATCAATAAACATTAAATGTAGCATTCTCTTTTACGTTTGTGTTTTAGCGCGGTTGAAAGTAGCCACAGCATTTGCAGAATGGGGTGGGTTTTAACTGAGTTCAGTAGTAAAATTGGTTATTAAGTGCTGCTATTGACCAGGTGGTCATAGACTCGATCCCTGCTATTTGCTAAGTTAGCCAATCTCATTCGAGGCAGGAGGGGTGCTACAGTTGTCTGCGTCATCCCCGAGAAGGCAGAGGTGATATCGGGGGCTGGGGGGGGGGGGGCTTCCAGGATGAGGACAGGTTTGGGCTCTGCTCTGATGTCCTGTCAGGCTGAGATAGCCAGCTGACCGACGAAGGCTGGCTATTTGAATATGGCATCTGAAGGTTCCCAGCGTCTCAAGACTGCACGCCATCTGGCAACAGTTAGCCAAAGGAAATGGGAAAGTGGTAGACAGCTCCACAGCCCCACAAAGGTGTAAAACTGGGAGTCTATTATCCCACTGCGGGTTGATGCTGTAGCAATTTATAATTTTGTGGAATCAAAACACAAAATGCTTGAAATTCTCAGCAGGTCAGGTTTTCAGGCAACATCTCTAGAGAGAGAAACAAAGTTAACGTTTCAGCTCCGTGACCTTTCACCAGAACCTGACCTCCTGAGGATTTCCACCATTTTCTGTTTTTATTTCCGATTTCCAGCATCCACAGTGTTTCGCTTTTTATATTTCCGTGGGTTCGATTTGCAAATATCTCCCTCAGCTCCTCGTGCTGCCTGTGTTGTGCTTGGCTTTAAATGGGTTGTGGCAGATGCACAATAGCAACCCAGGGTGATTGATTCTCCAATGTTGCCATCCCTGAATAATGATGCACCCAAAATGGGTGATGTGCAGTTGCTGCTGTAGACTGGTGCCTTAAACTCCACCCAGATTCAGTAGGTTTATTACACATAAAGCAGTTGATACTTCCTTTTACAGTATCAACGATTTCTGACAGTAGTTTAAAAATCTGTGCTGCTCTGTAGCAAGATACAAAAAACACCCAGTCTTAACTAAACAGATTATTTAAGATTTAGAGATTTTTAAAAATCTATTCTAAGGATGTGGGCATCTCGCAAGGCCAGCATTTATTGTCCGTCCCTGTTTGCCCTTGAGAAGGTGGTGGTGGGCGGCTTCTTGAACCGCTGGTAGCAGTTTGATACAACTGGGTGACTTCCTCGGTCACTTCACAGGGCAGTTAAGAGTCTCACATATAGGTCAGATCAGGTAAAGATGGCAGGTTTCTCCCTGAAGAACGTTTGGGTTCAGAATGCTTTGATGCTACATTGATGCATCATTGAGGATGAACATGTGAAGTTTGTGTTTGTGACAGTGAATTGGGGTTGGATCTCACTGGATTCTGTCTGCAGGTAATGCTGCTGCTGCCGCGACAGTGGAGAAACTTACTGCTCAACAAGAAGCAAACGCTAAACTGGTGAGTCCCAGTTAATTTTTCTCTGATGGAAAAAGGGGCATGAAGTTCTACATAGTCTGACACTGCTTGTTTTAATTGATCCTGTTAAGTTAGATGTTGTCTTGTTGGGAGGTGGGCCGCCCGGGGAGGTGGGCCGCCCGGGGAGGTGGGCCGCCCGGGGAGGTGGGCCGCCCGGGGAGGTGGGCCGCCCGGGGAGGTGGGCCGCCCGGGGAGGTGGGCCGTGCCGTTTGCTGTCCATTTTCTGTTGGAGGGCTAACTGTTGTGTTGCTTTTGAAGATGGAGGACATGAGGAAGAGTGGGCGTGTGGTTCACATCACTGACCTGCCACATGATGGCTACACTGAGGATGACCTCTCAAAACTGACCCAGCCGTTTGGAAAAATCACAGGCATTAAGCTAGTGCGCATCAAAAATGAGGTAAAGTTGCACAGAAAATTTGGTGGTCTTGTGGGTTAAAATACCATTTGTAACCAAACGAGAATATCTGGGGTTCATTTGCCAGCCTGTGCTGCTGTCGGTTGGATGGTGAGTGGCCCTGCAGTTGGATTCAATGCCCTAGGGTAGATAACTCCCCATCACTATCCAGTGACCCTTGTTAGAAGTGCATTTGTGTGTATGTCAGGTGAGGACAGGTTTACATTCATTACTGATATTTTGAGGAGACTGCCGGGCAATTAGGATCAAGGTTCACTCCCCTATTGAGGCTCACAATAGCTATTTAGGTGATGTGTGGGAGGGTAACCATCACTCATGGAACTGTGTTCCAGCAAGGAGCCTGCAGCGGACGGGAGAAAACATGGCCAATTAAGGCCCTATATACAGGACACCACCGTGGTTGAAGAGTAGTAGGGATGAGGTGAATCAAGAAATTTCTTGAGAGGTTATACCTATTGGGAAAGATTGAACAGGCTGGGACTCTTGTCTCTAGAAAATAGAAGACTGAGGGGTGACCTGGTAGAGGTCTTTACGATTGTGAAAGGATTTGATAGGGTAGATGCAGAGAAGATGTTTCCACATGCGGACAAGACCAGAACTAGGGGCCATCAATACAAGATAGTCGTTTATAAATTTAGGCCGGCAGGGACACGGTGGGCCAAATGGCCTCCTTCCATGCTGTAAATTTCTATGATTCTATGAAATCCAATGGGGAATTCAGGAGAATCTTCTTTACCCAGAGAATGGTGAGAATGTAGAACTCGCTACCACAGAGTGAATAGCATAGATGCAATTAAGAAGAAGAAGAAGGAGCTAGATAAGCACATGAGGGAGAAAGAGCAGAAGGCTATGCTGGGGAGGGGGGAGGCTCATGTGGAGCGTAAGCACAAGCACAGACCTGTCTGGCCGAATGGCCTGTTTCTGTGCTGTAAATACTTTGTAAAGTAGAGGTTAGGTGACACTAAGCTTGGGGTTTAAAGATCCAGAACAAGGGAAGACTGGGAGATAAGTTCCAATTACTGAGGCCTGTGTTATAAAACTGTTAACTACTTTTTTAAAATAGGCTTTCCTGGAAATGGTTTATAAAGAAGCTGCTGTGGCAGTTGTGGAGTTTTACAGCATCACCCCGGTGGAGATCAATCATCGACAGGTGACCATGACGTTGATGGGACAGAAGAAGCAAATCCCCAAAATGGTAAGCCCGTGGTGGTTTATTTTCCAGTGGATGGAATGAGAGCGGGATGCCTTGTGCGTACTGTGTTGATGCAAATCTGGATCTGTAGAGCCTGCACATAAGCTGAACTACCTTGAGGTTTAGCTGGTTTAATGCAGTGAATAGCCAAGCTGTACAGCAACCTGTATTTCTATAGCACCTTTCATGACGTCCCAAAGCGCTTTACAACCAATTAAATACTTTTTGGAGTGTAGTCACTGTTGTAATGCAGCAAGTGCAGCAGCCAATATGCATACAGCAAGCTTCCACAAACAGCAAAGCGATAATGACCAGATCATCTGTTTGTGATGTTGCTTGAGGGATAAATATTGGCCAACATTATTTCATTTGTTTTTGGTATATTGATTGAGGGATAATCATTCATCTCATTGTTATGAGTGGGATGTTGCTGAGTCCAAATTGGCTACTGTATTTTCTTGCTTTATAAGTGTGATTACACTTTAGAAGTACTGCATTTCATTGGCTATCACCTTTTGAGATGTCCAGGGGGATATGAAAGGTACTATATCAATGCAAATGTTTCCTTTAAGCAAGACGAGAGATAGCAAGGTGGAGGGGGGATTTTAAAAGGCTGTTTAAGGACAGGGTGATGGAGGGATTAACGAGGGGTAATCTGATGTACAGTGCGTGCTAGCTTGTAAAGCAGAGGGGAAGTTGCAGAGATAGGGTGAGGCGAATCCATGGATGCATTTGAAAATGAGGTTGAGCATTCGGACGAACGCCTCCGACCCGAAATTTCTCTGAATGTACCTGGTAGTCCCGGAGGCGCCTTGGATCCCGGTCGGAAGTTTTCTCTTCCCGCGTTTCACAGCGCGTCCACGTCTTCTAGATACGGATGGAGAAGCTGGGGTCACGTGGGTCTGGACAACCAATCACTCTGCAGTATTCTCATTGATAGTAATGGGAACTCCGATTTTACGAGTTCCCATTACTATCAAAGGGAATAGCCCCTTAAAACACCTAAACACAACCTGATAAATTTTAAAAACACCACACATTTAAAATTAATTGAAATTAAAGTTAATTAAATGTTAGAAAAAATATATATTGGGGATTTTTAAAAAAATGTGTTTCATTTAGGGTTTAAAATCATCTTGGCTCAGTGGACAGGGTTTTTACCATAAAAATGTGCATTTAAATTTTATTTGCATGTTTTAAAACTCTTACGCTGGTAAAAGTAAGCTATGTGTCTGCTTTTACCAGGCATAAGAGGTTGAAGGACATTCACTGGGCAAGAGAAGGGTAAATAGCTCAATCTCGCCCGCGCAGATATCCTTCTCCCAGGGATGCGGAGGATCTGTCAAGAGATATCTTGACAGATTGGAAAAGCCAGTTTTTGGCACATTGCGTGCGAGGCCTCGCTGGGTCCGTACATATTCTGTACGGAATTTCAGGGCCATTATCTCATCTTAAAAAGACGGCTGGCGTCGGTTTTACCAACATTAATTTGAAAGGAAGTTACATCTCATTCTTGGGGTGTGGGTGTCGCTGGCAAGGCCAACATTTATTGTCTGTCCCCAAGTGCCCTGAGAAGGTGGCAGTGAGCCGCCTTAAACCATTGCAGCAGTTTTTATACAACGGAGTGTCCTGAGTAGGCCACTTCAGAGGGTGAGGTGACCCAATGAGTCATGGTTAGTGATTTTGACCAGTGCTGTGGACAGGCTGGAGGATTGGAGGATCTGAAATGGCCATGTGTACTTGAGAGTTCTGGACTTTGGCGAGAAAGGGAAGGTTGGAGATTGGTCGATAGTTATAGAGAATGGAAAGTTTCACTTCCTGGCCTGAACATAGCCAGGACAAATTTGGGGTGCAAAAATTTGAATCAAATTTACGGGAAAGAGAAAAGCCACCCAAGATTCGAATCGAATAACTAGAACTTTAAACTAAATATTGCGGGGGAGGAAGGCTCCGGTGAACGGAAATTTTACAAAGTCAGAGAAAGGAAGTGCAGGGTAGCGATAAGGGTAATAACCAGAGTGTGACGGGAAGGTACAGAGCGTATACACACAAGACAATATTAAAAGCTCTCTATTCAGACTAAGAGGTCGCCCATTTAGAACTGAGATGAAATGAGAAATTTCTTCTCAGTCGTGAATCCTTGGAATTCTCTGCCCCAGAGAGCTGTGGAGGCTGGGTCATTGAATATATTTAAGGTGGAGACAGACAGATTTTTGAATGATAAGGGAGTAAAGGGTTATGGGGAGCAGGCAGGGAAGTGGAGCTGAGTCCGTGATCGTATTAAATGGCGGAGCAGGCTCGAGGGGCCGTGTGACCCACTCCTGCTCCTATTTCTTATGTTCTTATGTAAGATTCCCTGCCTTTGATCACTACTCAATGCATGAGTGGATGTTTGGGATCGGCTGTAATGCCTCCTATGCTCAAACAACCGACTTTGATTTGCAATTGAGTTGCTACTTGGGTCAGTTGCATCAAAGTGTACCCAACAGTGCTGTCTTGAGGGGGTTGGGTAGAAAACTGGACAAGGCTGGGAGGTGGAGCTTTTGGTCCTAATATGGGCTAACCAGAGTTAATCTGTGACTATAAAATGGCCAACAAATCTCTTCAAGAAAGGCAAAATACCGTGGATTCTGGAAATCTGAAATAGAAACTGAAAATGCTGGAAATACTCAACAGGTCAGGCAGCATCAGTGGAGAGAGAAATTAACCTTTCTGGTCAAAACTGGAAAATGTTAGAAATGTAACCGGTTTTAAGCAGGTACAGAGGCTGGGAAAGGCGGGAGGGGAGGTAAGAACAAACGGGATAGTCTGTGATGGGGTGGAAGGCAGGAGAGATTAAATTACAAAACGGATAATGGTGCGAGACAAAAAGGGATGGTAATATGAGAAGTTAAGAAACTAGTTTCTTTCTTCCTTTTTCATTATAGAAGACCAGAAATGTATATTGCTGGCAAGCTGCAGACTGTTGCTATTGGTATGTGAGCAGAGACTAGTGATTTGAGCTCATGTCCATTCTAGTTGTCCCAGTTAAACAGCCGGTTACCACAGGTACAGCCACTTCTATATGTGAGCTTCACTGGTAGTACTTTCACCTCTGGCTCGGATGTTTGTTGGTTCGAGCCCAATTCCAAGCTCTGAGCACAGACTCGAGGCTGACACTTTTACTGTCCGATCTGCTGTCCTCTGGGCACTGATCGAAGAGGAGAAGGGCATTCTCCCAATATCCTGACCAACATTCCTTCAACAAACATTGCCAGAAGCAGGTAAATAGTCATTGCTGTGTGGAATGTGTTTGGCTACAGCCAAAGTAATTCAGTATATATAAAGCATGCTGGAGCGTTTGCCAGCTGTCATGAGATGGGATATAAATGCCAGTCTCCTCTGTGCAGCAAGCAGGGATTTGGAGACCGAGTGTACCATGGTCCTGATGCACTGTACTGGACACTGTAGTGTCTCAGCCCCTAACTTCACAAGAGCATCCCTGTCTACACCAGTAAAAGTGGAATATTCTCCCCAGCGTTGTATCCTGTGGCTCCTCGGAACATTTGTCAACTCTGATACCACATGGGGGCGGATTTGTGCTGCTTGTCCACATCTACCGGGACTTGGCTTCGAAACTGTCTCCAACACATCTAGCGTAGAGAGCAGACTTTCCTCCATCATCTGGCCTAGATTTGAACCCAGGTGACAGAACATCACCTAGTTAACACTGTCCTGTCCAGGCCCTTACAGAGATGGATAGGCTGTTCTAAAGCATTGTGGATTCGAGCCTGCTACAACCTAGGAGCACTATCTGCAGGATGAATAACACAGATTGTTAATGTCCTGTAGTTTTCGTGGAGAATCTGATTTCAGTTTTACTATGATCATCAGTCCCTCTTGGAATTAATTAGTGACCACAACATGGAAACAGCAAACTTGCTGAGCAGCTTTCCATTGGGTTATTGGGCACTGATCAGAATTTGAACGGGGGCTATAGGTGTATACCTGAAATACACGCTTTCCCTATGGATATCTTGCCGATCTTCTCTCGTGTGCTCTCCTGGTTAGTACCGACCCCCCTTGCTTCTCCACTGCTTGGTATAGCAGGATGACAAAATGCGACTGGAAAATCCTAACACTTTTTTTTTTTCTTTCAATAGGGTCAGAAGGAGCAGTCACAGAGCCAAGCCTCCTCCGCTGCGCAGTAAGTATTTGTTGGTCTCTGCAACCAAGGGAATTCTGGAACTATTCTGCCTGACTACGGGTGGGTACAGATTGAGTGTCAATCCCAGAGCTGTCGGAACTGCAGTACTTTCCATGTGACCCAGTATCGTCAGCTGATCCGTTGGGAGAGGAAATTAATTGTTTTATTAACGTGTAGGAGCAACTGTTTACTCTCCCTCCACATGAGGTGGAAAGTACCCTGTTATTTTACGAATATTTTTGTGCATAAAACAAAGAGTGAGTTTCTGTGTTTTGCTTAAATGACGACAGCATTCCCCAACCTCCAGTGAGGTGAGTGTCAGCAGTGATGCTGATTGGCTATTGCTCTTTGCAGTTCAGCACGTTTATCCTACGACAGAGAGAGATATTTCTGGACTCTGCCAACTCTGGGTAAACTCTACCTGCCATGGTGTCACTCGACACGAGTGAATCAGAGGTTGAAATCTGAGTGGGCGACAGCTATTGAGGGA
The DNA here is from genome assembly GCF_044704955.1 of Pristiophorus japonicus. NCBI lineage: Eukaryota > Metazoa > Chordata > Chondrichthyes > Pristiophoridae > Pristiophorus > Pristiophorus japonicus. Next base: position 5,228,461 of record NC_091978.1, read on the forward strand.
ACATAGGACAAACTAACAAACTGCCAGACTGAAAGCTTCACACCTGCTGTCCAGGCCTCTGTCAGAACTGCTGTTTGGCTGAATGCTGGGGGATGCGTGGTTCTCTTCCTCTGCTGGTTTCTGCCAGGAACCTCAAGGCAAGGGGGTAAATTCAACCTGCACCCACTGTTGCCCTTGTGGTTGCACGTTGGTGATTCAGCATCTCTGTGACATATTAGTATGTTTGCACCGTGTACGCTCAGCTTAAAGAACTTTATTAATAAATGATTGCACAGCCAGCAGTGTTGTCACTAGGCTTACTTCGTATACTGGTACCAATATAGGAAAACAAGACGACTGCATGTGATGTTCAAATTGTTACCAATGACAGACCTGTAACCATTAATACTATTTCCCAGTTCTGAAAGCTCTTGAAGGCAAACCCCACATTTGGAAATACAGAATCTGTAATTGTACAGCTGGCGGTTTCTCACAGAGCAGAATTCCATGATAATGTCTATTTTTCTCCCTCTCTCTCTCCCTCGCCCCCCCTCTCCCTATGAGGAAAGAGTTGGCTAAAGTGGACTGGGGAAACAGATTAAAGTGTAAGATGGTTGATGAGCAATGGCGGACATTTAAGGAGATATTTCATAACTCAACAAAAATATATTCCAATGAGAAGGAAGATTTTAAGAGAAGGGATAACCATTCGTGGCTAACTAAGGAAATAAGGAATGGTATCAAATTGAAAACAATGGCATACAAAGTGGCCAAGATTAGTGGGAGACCAGAGGATTGGGAAACTTTTAAAAACCAGCAAAGAACGATTAAAAAATTAATAGAGGGAAGATAGATAGACACTAAAACAAGCAAGAAATATAAAAACAGATAGTAAGCTGTGAGGAGGATGCTAAGAGGCTGCAGGGTGACTTGGACAAGTTAGGTGAGTGGGAAAATGCATGGCAGATGCAGTATAATGTGGATAAATGTGAGGTTATCCACTTTGGTGGCAAAAACACGAAGGCAGAATATTATCTGAATGGCGGCAGATTAGGAAAAGTGGAGGTGCAACGAGACCTGGGTGTCATGGTTCATCAGTCATTGAAAATAGGCATGCAGGTACAGCAGGCGGTGAAGAAGGCAAATGGCATATTGGCCTTCATAGCTAGGGGATTTGAGTATAGGAGTAGGGAGGTCTTACTGCAATTGTACAGGACCTTGGTGAGGCCTCATCTGGAATATTGTGTTCAGTTTTGGTCACCTAATCTGAGGAAGGACGTTCTTGCTATTGAGGGAGTGCAGCGAAGGTTCACCAGACTGATTCCAGGGATGGCTGGACTGACATATCAGGAGAGACTAGATCAACTGGGCCTTTATACACTGGAGTTTAGAAGGGTGAGAGGAGATCTCATAGAAATGTATAAGATTCTGACAGGACAGGACAGGTTAGATGCGGGGAAAATGTTCCCGATGTTGGGGAAAATCCAGAACCGAGACACAGTCTTAGGATAAGAGGTAGGCCATTTAGGACTGAGATGAGGAGAAACTTCTTCACTCAGAGTTGTTAACCTGTGGAATTCCCTGCCGCAGAGAGTCGTTGATGCCAATTCATTGGATTTATTCAAGAGGGCATTAGATGTGGCCCTTACAGCTAAAGGGATCAAGGGGTATGGAGAGAAAGCGGGAAAGGGGTACTGAGGTGAATGATCAGCCATGATCATATTGAATGGTGGTGCAGGCTCGAAGGGCTGAATGGCCTACTCCTGCACCTATTTTCTATGTTTCTAAGAGTTTCTACAGGTATATAACCAGGAAGAGAGTGACTAAAGTAAATGTTGGTCCCTTAGAGGATGAGACTGGGGAAATAACGGGGAACAGAGAAATTGCAGAGACGTTGAACAAATATTTTGTATCGGTGTTCATGGTAGAAGACACTAAAAACATCCCAATAATGGATAATATAGGGAGGGAGGAACTTAAAACAATCACCATCACTAAAGAAGTAGTACTCCGTAAAATAATGGGACTAAAGGTGGACAAGCCCCCTGGACCTGATGGCTTGCATCCTAGGGTCTTAAAAGAAGTGGATGCATTGGTTGTAATCTACCAAAATTCCCTGGACTCTGGGGAGGTCCCAACGGATTGTAAAACCGCAAATATAGCGTCCTTATTTTAAAAAAAGGAGGCAGACAGAAAACTGTAGACCTGTTAGCCTAACATCTGTCGTTGGGAAAATGCTGGAGTCCAGCATTAAGGAAGCAGTAGCGGGACATTTTGGAAAAGCATAACTTAAGTCAAGCAGAGTCAGCATGGTTTTATGAAAGGGAAATCATAGAAACATAGAAAATAGGTGCAGGAGTAGGCCATTCGGCCCTTCGAGTCTGCACCGCCATTCAATGAGTTCATGGCTGAACATGCAACTTCAGTACCCCATTCCTGCTTTCTCGCCATACCCCTTGATCCCCCTAGTAGTAAGGACTACATCTAACTCCTTTTTGAATATATTTAGTGAATTGGCCTCAACAACTTTCTGTGGTAGAGAATTCCACAGGTTCACCACTCTCTGGGTGAAGAAGTTTCTCCTCATCTCGGTCCTAAATGGCTTACCCCTTATCCTTAGACTGTGACCCCTGGTTCTGGACTTCCCCAACATTGGGAACATTCTTCCTGCATCTAACCTGTCTAAACCCGTCAGAATTTTAAACGTTTCTATGAGATCCCCTCTCATTCTTCTGAACTCCAGTGAATACAAGCGCAGTTGATCCAGTCTTTCTTGATATGTCAGTCCCGCCATCCCGGGAATCAGTCTGGTGAACCTTCGCTGCACTCCCTCAATAGCAAATTTGTTGGGAGTCCTTTGAGGATGTAACATGCAGGATGGATAAGGGGGAACCAGTGGATGTGGTGTATTTAGATTTTCAGAAAACATTCGATAATATGCCACATAAAAGGTTACTGCACAAGATGAAAGTTCACAGGGTTGGGGGTGTAATATATTAACATGGACAGAGGATTGGCTAATTAACAGAAAACAGGAGAGTCGGGATAAATGGGTCATCAATGGCAAACAACAACTAGTGGGGTGCCACAGGGATCGGTGCTGGGGCCTCAACTATTTACAATCTATATTAATGACTTGGATGAAGGGACCGAATGTAGCCAAGTTTGCTGATTATACAAAGATGGGTGGGAAAGCAAGTTGTGAGGAGGACACAAAATCTGCAAAGGGATATAGACAGGCTAAGTGAGTGGGCAAAAATGTGGCACATGGTGTATAATGTGGGAAAGTGAGAGATTATCCACTTTGGCAGAAAAAAATAAGAAAGCAAATTAGAATTTAAATGGAGAAAAATTGCAAAGTGTTGCAGTACACAGAGACCTGGGGGTCCTTGTGCATGAAACACAAAAAGTTAGTATGCAGGTACAACAAGTAATCAGGAAGGCAAATGGAATGTTGGCCTTTATTGCAAGGGGAATGGAGTATAAAAGCAGAGAAGTCCTGCTACAACTGTACTGGGGACCGTTTTGGTCTCCGTATTTACGGAAGAATATACTTGCATTAGAGGCAGTTCGAAGGTTCACGAGGTTGATTCCCGAGATGAAGGTGTTGACTTATGAAGAATGGTTGAGCAGGTTGGGACTGTACTCATTGGAGTTCAGAAGAATGAGAGGTGATCTTATTAAAACATAAGATAATGAGGTGGCTCGACAAGGTAGATGCAGAGAAGATGTTCCCACTCATGGGGGAATCTAGAATTAGGGGCATAGTTTTAAAATAAGGGGTCGCCCATTTAAAATTGAGATGAGGAGGAATTTTTTCTCTGAGGGTTATAAATCTGGAATTCTCCTCCCTCGCCTCTCCCTCGCCCCCCCTCTTTCTCCCTCGCCCCCCCTCTTTCTCCCTCGCCCCCCCTCTTTCTCCCTCGCCCCCCCTCTTTCTCCCTCGCCCCCCTCTTTCTCCCTCGCCCCCCCTCTTTCTCCCTCGCCCCCCCTCTTTCTCCCTCGCCCCCCCTCTTTCTCCCTCGCCCCCCCTCTTTCTCCCTCGCCCCCCCTCTTTCTCCCTCGCCCCCCCTCTTTCTCCCTCGCCCCCCCTCTTTCTCCCTCGCCCCCCCTCTTTCTCCCTCGCCCCCCCTCTTTCTCCCTCGCCCCCCCTCTTTCTCCCTCGCCCCCCTTTTTCTCCCTCGCCCCCCCCCCATCTTTCTCCCTCGCCCCCCCCCCCATCTTTCTCCCTCGCCCCCCCCCTCTCACATTCACTTGTGCCATTGTGATCAATCGCAACTTGTCGCGCCACACAGATCATAGTGAAAGCACTGCAACTGTTCAGTGTTCGTCAGTATTGGGAAATCTTTAACCTGGATGTAACTATTTTCCTGTCTGGTTAGATGTTTGTTGCACACGAATGTCCTGTGTTATTGTAGCTATATGTCACATTCCCTTTTTCTTTGTCCCATTCAGGAAGGGTATGAATGCTCCAGGGACCAGTGGTGTTCAGGGTACTTCAGGAACTACCCCCACTTCAGCTAATGCAAGTAAGCTACTATGAGAAAGATTTATAAAATGTTTTAATTGCTTAAATGTGATCGATTGTTTCCTGGAAGGCGGATGTGGTACTTGGAAAGTTGCTTTTGAATTCAGCTCAAACTGAGATAAATCTCTGAGCCCTAATTGAGATGAGTTTGATGCAGTTTCAACCTAGTTGCGAGTGGTATTGAGTCCACAAAGCAGAACTTCCCATTATGCAGCATCAGTTGACCCTGCATTCAGTCTCGAGGCCATGGCCATAATCCTATGATCAGGCAGAGTCAACATGGTTTAATGAAAGGGAAATCGTGTTTAACAAATTTATTAGTATATTTTGTGAATATAACTAGCAGTGTAGATAAAAGAGAACCAGTGGATTTCCAAAAGACATTTTATAAGGTGCCACATAAAAGGCAAGATACGAGCTCATGGGGTTGGGGGTAATATATTAGCATGGATAAAGAATTGGTTATCAGACAGAAAACAAAGTTGGGATAAACGGGTCATTTTCTTGTTGGCAGGCTGTAACCAGTGGGGTGCCGCAGGGATCAATGCTGGGGTCTCAGATATTTACAATTTATATCAATGACTTGGATAAAGGGACCGAGTGCAATGCATCCAAGTTTGCTGACAATACAAAGCTAGGTGGGAAAGTAGGCTGTGAGGGCACACAGAATCTGCAAAGGGATATAGGCAGGTTAAGTGAGTGGGCAATAAGGTGGCAGATGGAGTATAATGTGGGGAAATGTGAGGTTATTCGTTTTGGTGGGAAGAATAGAAAAACAATGTTTTAAATGGTGAAAAAATTTTAATTGTTGGTGTTCAGAGAGATTTGGGTGTCAGCACAGGAAACAAAGTTAGCATGCAGGTACAGAAAGCAATTAGGAAGACAAATAGCATGTTGGCCTTTATTGCAAGGGAGTTAGAGCACAAGAGTAAGAATGTCTTTCTACAATGTTACAGGGCTTTGGTGAGACCACACCTGGAATACTGTGCAGTGTTTTGGTCTCCTTATGAGGAAGGACATGCTTGCCTTAGAGGAGTTGCAACGAAGATTCACTAGATTGATTCCTGGGATATGAGGAGAAATTGAGTAGATTGGGTCTATACTCTCTGGAGTTTCGAAGAATGAGAGGTGATCTCATTGAAACATATACTGAGGGGGGGATTGACAAGGTAGATGCTGAGAGGTTATTTCCCCTGGCTGGAGATTCTTGAACTAGGGGGCATAGTCTCAGGCCAAGGGGGTCGACTGCAATGATGAGGAATTTCTTCTGAAGGTTGTGAATCTTTGGACTTCTCTACCCAAAAGTGCTGTGGATCCTGAGCTGTTGAGTATAAGGCTGAGAGAGATCGATTTTTGGACTGTAGGCAAATTAAGGGATAAGAACATAAGAAATAGGAGCAGGAGTGGGCCACACGGCCCCTCGAGCCTGCTCCGCCATTCAATAAGATCATGGCTGATCCTCGACCTCGACTCCCACTTTCCCGCCCGATCTCCATATCCCTTATTATAAGCTTCTTTCAATCTAATGCTATCCTTAACTACTTTAGTTAGCCACGGGTGGATCACTTTTCCCATGGCATTTTTGTTTCTCAATGGAATGTATTTTTGGGGATTCGGCGGGAAAGCAGAGTTGAGGTCAAAGATCAGCCGCGATCTTATTGAATGGCGGAGCAATTGAGGGGCCGTATGACCTACTCCTGTTCCTAATTCTTACGATTTTATAAGGAAATCGTTGAGTTAGTTTTTGGACCAGAGTAGAGCGAGCTTCACTCTATCGGGCACTCCTGGGTTCAGCATAGCATAGCTAGGTACTTTTAGTGAGTTAATCCTTAATCCTATCAGTCCTTTACTGCTACTGCTTCTACATGCATTTATATAGCATAGTAAAACGTCCCAAGGCACTTCACAGGAATGTTATCAAACATAATTTTGCACCAAGCCACATAAGGAGATAATTAGGACAGGTGACCAAAAGCTTGGTCAAAGAGGTAGATTTTAAGGTGCGTCTTGAAGGAAGAGAGAGAGGTTTATAGCCCACTGCTCTCTCCAAACAATTATAACTCTTAATAGCGTGCATGAACATGTTTCTGATCAACCCCTAGAGCTAAACTGCTATATTCACAATACTGGCTCTTTTTAACACATTGCACCTGTAATTGATTCTCAATGTCCCAATGTCTCCGAAAACTGGAATTGATCAAAAACGGACATTTTGGGAATAGCTGATGGAGTCATCCGGAATCGTTATCTGAAAACCAGACATTTTTCGGTCGAGGATTCCGGATTTCAGACAAGAAAATTAAATCCGGATTTCGAGTTTCGCCAGATTTTGGATCTTGCCGCTCAAAACCCAGCAGGGATTTGGTCGAGGATTCCGGATTTCAGACAAGAAAAACTGAAACGGATTCAGTCCCAAGGATTTCGGATGTTGTACCTGTATATCATTACCAGAATCGCGAACTTTAGCTGGTTATTTGGGATAAAGTGGTATATAGTTTTAAATCTACCGTATATTAATTCTGAACTGGAGAGTTGCAGAATGTCTCGCTTTGAAAATCTGTCCTTTGTTTAGTTTAGTTACTTGCAGCTTTCTGATTACACATTACTGTTTCAGAGATCGGTGGGGGTGAAGGCGCTGCAGTGGACCAGGCCCAATCCGAGGTCAGTGTCACTCATTTGTTAATGTTGCTGAGCAGGAGAGTATTATACCTCGCTATTTATTGGCATTAGAAAACAGTATAAACAATAATCTAATACTTTTAATCGGCTGCCGCTCTCACTGTGAGCCTACGGTTGTCACGTCACAATTGTTGCACTTTCGATGAAGATACCTCCTACGCTGACTGTGCTGGACACTAGACTTGCCACCAGCAAAACAAAACAAATAGCCCAGCCCGCCGTATATATACTCCATTTCTTAACTGGTGTGAATTCATCAACAACAATTTGATCTTTTCAGGGCAGGGGTCAGATTACGGTTTACTCCATCCTTGATTTAGATTCCAACCGTGTAACACTCGCTCACCGAATTCATTATCTTAATAACCCAAGAGGGTCTGAACTCAAACACGCAGGATGGCCTGGACTTGGTGAATGTTGGAAAATTGGGCAGCTTCCTTTACTGGTGTGCACTCCCAAGCCAATTGATTTTTGGACATTTGCTGCATCTAGGTGTGGAGCCAGGACAATTTCCCCTAATAAACGTGTCAAACTGGGAATTCACACATCTGTTTTGCAGGGATCTTACCCACCTCTCTCCATGTCCCTCAATTCGGTCTCTCCCAAAATACTTTTAAATTCTTGAACCAGTGTCACTACAACAGTGGCTTTCCCTATCTAATGCCAATGTTGGGAGCAGCATCACCACAGAGAAGGTGCATCACTGCCTTCTCAGCCTTGCAAGCACGCTACATCCTGAGAACAAACAAAAAAAATCTATGTGTCTCTTACTCTATATGGTACACTTCCTTCTAACTTCCCAGTTTTTAACCAGTTGCCTAAAATGTTAACCATTTTCCAGGCTATCTCTAATCTTGCAACTTCAGTTCACTATACAACTTGCATTTATGTAGCGCCTTTAACACAGGAAAAAAAAGTCCCACAGCGCTTCACAGGAGCAATTATCAGACAAATTCTGACATCAAGCCATATAAGGAGATATTAGGACAGGGGCTTGGTCAAAGAGGTAGGTTTTAAGAAGTGCGCACAGAGAGAGAGAGAGGCGGAGAGGTTTAGGAAGGGAATTCCAGAGCAATAAGGGTCTAGGCAGCTGAAGGAACGATCGTCAGTGGCAGGGTGAAACAAATCGGGGATGCACAAGATGCCAAAATTCGAGGTGCACAGATATATTGGAGGGCCGTAGGACTAGATGAGGTTAGCAATAGGGAGGGGTGATGCCATGGAGGGATTTAAGGATGGAAATTTTTACATTGAGGCTTTGCTAGACCGGGAGCCAATGCAAGTTAGCGAGCATAGGATATAACAACTGAACCTGAGTAAATTTCAACCTGTAACCCTTTGTTTAATTTCTATATATGTTACATGTCAACAAACAGTGCAGCTTACTTCAAAATTTGCATGCTCTGTGATATATTCTTACAACATCAATAACAAACACACTGTATAAAATGGTTCCAACTGTCATCATGTGACTGTCACATGACCCTTTATTGTATTTACATCAATAGTTGCATTGCCACAGTAGTACACAAGGGGGACCATTACACTCCCCACAACATGCTCTTTTGTGAGACTGTCTCCAGTGAAAGCCAGGCACTTTTCTACCGGATCAGACCGTAAAACTGGAGTGGTGTTGACAAGAGGTCTGATTGTGCCCAGCCTCTTAGTCTGGCTAATTGCAGAGCTATGGGGTGATTCCAAGAAGGGAGGTAAAGTGCGAAAGAAAGAATGAGATTTTTTTTTAAACGAGAACATTTGAAAAAGGCCAAGTTGCTTATCTCTTAGCAGCATAGTCGACACCTGAAAGGGTGCGATCCCCATCAGCCGTGTAAAGTTGAACACACTGATCATTTGATGCGCATTTTCTGTTATTTTAAACTGCATCTTGTGGTATTTGGAGGAATGTTTTAACTTAAATGAGGCCCCTGTGGTTTTCCCATCCTTTCTGTAACCTTGTTATAACCTAGTTGGTTTAGTGGTTTTCCTTTTGCTTTACAGAATGTAAATGGAAAAGGACGAGTTATTCGAATTAACAATCTTCCAGCTAAAGGTTATAAAGAGGATGACCTGAAAAGGCTGGCAAAGCCCTTTGGACAAGTGTTGAATGTAGTTATCACATTCTCCAGACACCAGGTGAGTGTTGCTCGCTGCTTAATATGTGGTCAACCTGTGCGTGCTGCTTGTATCGGGGTTCGTAACATCGTTCAGGTGATTTTTTTTTTTCCTTGGCCGTTCCTGGTCACATTCTTTGTTGGCAATATTGATTTAAATCAAGACAGACATGGGTAGTGCTCTTAGTTTATCCCCGTTCCTCCTGCATGTTCTGCCTTGTCCCTTTGTTTCCATTTTGGTTTCTGTTCCTTTGCTGACACGGTGAAGATTGCCTGCTGTCAGAAAATAATTAATAAATTAATGTTGCCAACTGAATGTCAGTGGTGTGTTGTGGGAATTATGTAGATCCTATTCTGTGAGGTGAAAGGACGATAAGCGAGACGAACACTGAGCTGCACAGACAAGTTACCTTTGTATACTGGGGCCTCAGCTTTTCAATGACTTGTTAACGACTTGATGAAGAATAGAGTTGCATGTCCAAGTTTGCAGATGACACTAAATTAAGAGGCACAGTAAGTTGTGTAAATGGGAGCAGGAAGTTACAAAGGGACATGGTTAGACTGTGGCAGATATATTGGCTTTGGAGAGGTTACAGTGAGATTCACCAGAATGATACCAGGGCTGAAAGGGTTAAATTGTAGGACCGTTTGCACAAACGTGGCTTGTATTCCCTTGAGTTTAGAAGGTTAACAGGTGATCTAATTGAAGTGTTTAAAATAATAAATGGATTCATTAGGGTGGATATAGAAAGCAATTGCAGATGTATGGCAGCAATTTGAATGGGCGAATTAAGCATGTACAATAAGCATGTCACACAATACAAAAGTGAATTGGCAAGTGTGTTTTTTCCCCCTGCAGTGTAATGGTGTTAATACATTAAATAAGCCTGGTATATAAAACATTTTAGGGTTTCAGTGTTACCTTTTCTGTTACATGATACCCGTTCCAATTTCCTCTTCCTTAAAACATTTTATTTTAATTGTAAGGCGTACCTGGAAATGGCCTGTTCGAAAGCAGCGTCGAAAATGGTGGAGTTTTACAGCCTTTCCACAATCAAGTTGAAAGGAAATGCAATCAGCATGAAAATACTACATCAGTATGTGGATCTGAGTGACATGGTAAGGGGAACCGAAAGGAGTGAAAGTGTTTGAGCCAGTGAGAATCCGACTGCTGGTCTGTTACTGAATGAATAACTTGCATTTATATAGCGCCTTTCACGACCTCAGGACGTCCCAAAGCGCTTTACAGGCAACTAAGTACTTTTGTAGTTTAGTTACTGTTATAATGTGAATGTAAGTTGTGAGGAGGATGCAAAGAGGCCTCCAGACAGGCTCAGTGAGTGGGCAAGAACATGGCAAATGGAATATGATGTGGAGAAATGTGAAGTTAATCCACTTTGGTAGGAAAAATAGAAAAGCAGAATACTTTTTAAATGGTGAGAGATTGGAAAATGTTGGGTGTCCTTGTACACGAATCACAAAGTTAACATGGAGGTACAGCAAGCAATTAAGAAAGCAAATGGTATGTTGGCCTTTATTACAAGAGGATTTGAGTATAAGAGTAAAGACGTCTTATTACAATTATATAGGGCCCTGGTGAGACCACACCCGGGAGTATTGTGCACAGTTTTAGTCTCCTTACCTAAGGAAGGATATACTTGCCATAGACGGAGTGCAACAAAAGGTTCACCAGACTGATGCCTGGGATGGGGGGGATTGTCCTATGAGGAGAAATGGAGCAGACTAGGCCTGTATTCTCTACAGTTTAGAACAATGAGATGATTTCATTGAAACACAAAAAATACTTACAGGGCTTGACAGGTAGATGCAGGGAGGATGTTTCCCCTGACTGGGTGTCTAGAACCAGGGGTCACAGTCTCAGAATAAAGACTCATTTAGGACTGAAATGAGACTTGAACCCACAGCTGCCTTACTCAGAGGTGAGAGTGCTATCCACCGAGCCGCAACTGACAGGTCAAATATCTGGGGTGATTTAAGGACCTTGGAAATTGGAGACTCAAAGCTCTTTAGTAATGTTCCAAGTAGACAGTATAATTACTGATACAATTTATTAACCATCATGAAGATTTTGAAAAAGTGTCACACGTGAGACTTAAAAGGAAAACACGATCCATAGTAGAATGTGGGACTGGGTAAAAGGTTAAATGAGAAGTGGAGTAAATGTAATGTCAAAAGCAAAATACTGTGGATGCTGGAATCTGAAATAAAAACAGAAAATGCTGGAAATACTCAGCAGGTCAGCCAGCAGCTGTGGAGAGAGAAACAGGGTTAACGTTTTGGGTCGATGACCTTTCGAGAGAACTGGCAAATGTTCGAAAAGAGTGCATTCTTCAGCACTGAGCGGGGTGGGGGGGAGATAGAACAAAAGGGAAAGTCTGTGATCGGGTGGAAGGCAGGAGAGATTAGAGACACGAAAGGGGGATGATGCGCCGAATTGAAACCTAGAAAATAGGTGCAGGAGTAGGCTATTCGGCCCTTCGAGCCTGCACCGATGGGAATGATAGAGGTTAGAAAAAGGTTAATCTGGATAGGGTGTGAATGGCGTAGTAATGACCAGCTGCCATTATAGACAAAGGGAAAAAAGGAGAAGAAAAACCTAAGATAGTGGGGGAGGGGGCAAGAAAAGGGAGCCAAAGATTATGCACTGAAATTGTTGAACTAAATGTTGAGTCCAGAAGGCTGTATGAAAGATGAGGTGTTGTTGCTTTATAAATGTAATGTCAAACTGTGTTGAGCTGCTGCGTGGAGTCCCATATGGGCCAGTACTCAGACCTGGATGTCCAAGGCAATTTTTTTCTTCATTCATGGGATGTGGGTGGCGCTGGCATGGCCGGCATTTTTTGCCCATCCCTAATTGCCCCTTGAAAAGGTGGTGGTGGTGGTGAGCCGTCTTCTTGAACCGCTGCAGTCCGTGTGGCGAAGGTACTCCCACAGTGCTGTTAGGGAGGGAGTTCTATTATCCCAGCGACAATGAAGGAATGGCAATATAATTCAAAGTAAGGATGGTGTGTGACTTGTAGGGGAACTTGGAGGTGTTGGTGTTTACCTGCGCCTGCTGCCCTTGTCCTAGGTGGTAGAGGTCGTGGGTTTGGCGGGGGGGAGGGGGTGGGGTTTGCTGCTGAAGAAGCCTTGGCGAGTTGCTGCCAATGCATCTTGTAGAATCGCCAGCTGCCGTGGTGGGATTTGAACTCGTGTCTCTGGATCATTAGTATAGGCTTCTAGATTACTAGTCTAGTAACATAACCACTATGCTACCGTACCCCGTTCTGATCTCTGTGCAACGAAACGCGATGTCGCTGTGTTGGCGAGGGTGCAGAGGGTAACGTGAATGATGTTCAGTGTAACGGGGGATAACTTTCTCCTCAAAGGATTATACATTTTTGGATGAATCTGGCAGGCAGGGTAACTGTGAGAAGGATGGTCTAAATGTATTTGGTTGCTAAGCTGGGAGATTCACGAGTCTGTGGAGCTATACCTCAGCAAGAGTCAGTGGGGGTGAAATTGGTCCATGCCGGTAGTGCAAAACAGACTGATAACGAATTGGCAGTCCTGTTTTACACTCTGCCCTGAAGTCGATGGGAAAGAAAACCGTGCGCAGAATAAAACAGGGCTGCCGATTTGCTATCTGACTGTTTGGCATGAGTGGCGTACACCAATTTCAGTAGATGGGTGATAAAAAGGGAAAGGAAACTATAAACAGTAGATATTTTTATTGTGAAGAAAACCATTAAATGAACATGGCAAACGACTTTACTAGGCTTGAAGCTGTATCAATTACAGCCATGGTGACTGCAAATTGGTCAGGTTATTCATACTCAATTCTTACCTTTTTCTGTCTTCTCCAGGAAGTTATATTTAAAGATATGATTGAAGAATCTGGGTTTAAACCAGATGTAAGTATCTTGCTGCTTCATATGTTTTCAGGAGGGCGGGACCTGACAGTTCAGGGGAGCATTCCCTTAATTTGGTCCATGTATAGGAGATTGCAAATTGATTTTCTTAAATCACAGAATGGACAACAGTGGAAGTGGCCTTAGCAGGCCCAATTGGGAGTGGGGGGTGGGTGGGGGGGTGAGAGAAATAAATCAGGCAGATTCTACAATTGATTGCTATTCAGCAACTGTACTTGGAAAATTAGGATTGGATTGGGATTGTCTGAGACATCTACAAACAAAAGGTCTGCCACCAATCACTGTTTGGACTTGCGCGTGAAGAGTGACCAGAAAGCTGGTGGAGGCGGTGGAAGTGTGCCCTGACCACAGAAGGGACACTGTATGCTTGAGTTGGGAGGCAGCGAAACCTGGTGCCCTGCATTGTCTTAAAATTCCTGATACAAGCTGTATTGCGACTGCACCGTGTTGCTCATCACCTCTTGATTGTTTACCTCGTTTTATTTCCTTGGTCTCCTCGTTCTCTTTACGTAGGCCGGGTGCACTATATATGACCATTTAGCTCACATAAGCAATCTACCCGAGGACGGCTATACAGAAGTCGACATCCTGTGTGTTGCTTTTCGATTCGGAAGGGTGAAGGATTCCATGTTCCTGAAGCCACACAACAAGGTAAACGCCTCCACGGCTGCATCATTTTTCTGTGCATTTGTTTCTTTTTGTATCCTCCTTGGAAGGGGTTGGGGTAAGTTAGAAGGGCTTCTTGGGGCTGTGTTGACTGTACAATGACACATGATAAATGCTTATTGATGAGGCGATCTGCTGTGGCTGGCTGACTCATCCAATACTGAGCCAGGAAGGTCTACAGTACCCCAGGGTGCTGTGGATTGACCAGCTGGCCTGGCTTGTTGCCAGGATCTGGTCGCTGGAGTTGTGGCTCTTGCCACTTGTGTTCTGTGCTGGCCGGCTGTGTCATTTACTGCCAGTTAAATTCCAGCTGTGCTCCTGTGCACGCTTGTGCGGCCCAGTCAAGCCGTGGCTGTTGCCAACCTGAGCTAAGTTTAGGTTTAAGTGAACCGTGACCCCTTTGGGGAGGAGCAATGTGCATTTCCACATCCGACAATGGAAGCACTACCTCTGTGAATTTCTGAGTAGCAGAGTTTGGAGGTCTCAGGCGTAACAATGAGTTGACTGTGTCAGACCTTACTTCTAGGGGGATCAAGGGGTATGGCGAGAAAGCAGGGATGGGGTACTGAAGTTGCATGTTCAGCCATGAACTCATTGAATGGCAGTGCAGGCTCGAAGGGCCGAATGGCCTACTCCTGCACCTATTTTCTATGTTTCTATGAGATGGAATGGAAGCAGTAGGACCTGATTTGTTGCAAACTGAGTACCAACCAAGTTAAATAGGAGGCTATTCCGCTCGGTGTAGTTTTGAGGATGACTCCTGTTACATTATGATGATTAACTACCATAAGAGGCGAAATGCCCTGCAATCTGAATTGCAGCCTTACTAATGACCATCATTGGCAGCGGTGCTGCCGTGCCTGTTTCTTTAGCCATCAAACTGATTAAAAAATATATATATATATATGTTTATACAATTGGAAGCCTACTCAACTTTGAGATCGTTCCATCAAATTCTGTAACTGCAAGAAAAGTGTCTGAGCTCCCCTGGTGGCTCAGTTAGTAAGGATGCTGCACAGTGTTGAATTGAGCCATACAGACCAGGGGTCACAAGTTTAATGCCTGGTTTGTGTTGTGGTGACTGATCGCCGCCAGTGTTAGTCAGGTTGCTAAGATTGGCCTCCTGTCTGGTCTAAGGATTGGAAAAATCAGCCAAGGTTCCTGCTCATGATCCCGATCCAGTGACCAATTCTGGGAACTGTGCTGTTTGGGGCCAGGTGTACTGAGGATAGCGTATGCAGTGTGAGGGTCCCATGGTGCTGTAAATTGATGATTTGCATTAGGGGACTTCGAGTTGGATAAAATCCTAATTGTAACTCGCTGTCCTGTCGACACTGTTTAACCCTGTCTTGTGCTGTGTTTGCTGCAGGTCCTGCTACAGTTGGAGAGTGGGAATGCTGCCACATCTATGTGCAACTTTTTCGGAGAAATTCCTCATGACTTCCATGGAAAAACTCTGGAATTCTCTCTGTCTCCGAATGCAGGAATACAGCCAGAGGTATGTGTTTTGAGGGTGTTTAACCACATTTGTTTAATAGAGATGTAGACAGCGCTGCTTGATTCTTTTTTTTCCCCCAGGAGAGGTAGGAAAAAGAACAGGGGATTGGCAGGTTGGTGGGAGTCTGTGATAGAATAATCACGCGTGGACTCTGCATAGAGTGGGCTTGATGGGCTGAATAGCCTTCTCTCACTCCAGGCTTAACTCCTGAGTGTGTGTGTATATGTGTGCGTGCGAGAGAGCAGCTGTTCCAGGTAGATGTGACGAACAGCCACTTTAAATCTCCCAAGTCATTCTACGCCTGCGTTTGTCCAGTATACTCAGTCAGTGAGAAGTTGCCAGAGAGCACATCCTAAGAAAACTGTATCCAAGCTGAAGCCTTCCTATGGCTGGTGCCTTGTGTTGTGACTTCTTGTATTGCCTGTAATCTGTTGAACTGCATTTCTGAAACGCTGTAGCACTTGCTAGGCAAGCATCTGATGATGTTTCATTTTTATTTTTGACAAGGTAAATGTGGATTTACTGCTGACGTGAGGAGTCAGTTGAGTAGCCCAGTTGGGTGATGGTCTGTGGGGAAGAATGTGTCTCTGAATGGGATTCTTGAGGAAATGTCAAATCCTTAAGAGTCAAGAGATTATTCCTCCTCCTCCCCAAAAACAGGGATTGGGCAGGTTGTAAACTAGACTCTTCCCTTTTTAGCCTTTGATGGCTGACCTCTTGACCTTGCCGTAAGTATAGCTTTCCATTTCTATACCATTTCGGTCACAGCCAATAAGAAGTCTCTGACTCATTTAATCTTTTATCTTCATTACAGCTTGACTTCACCAGCGACAGTCAAACTGGATCATACATCGAATCTCCTCTAGTTCAGCAGCCCCGATTGGACAACCCTCCAAGAAATCCTCCACAGGATCCAAATTCAAAGCCGAGTGCAAAACCTAGCCCATGGGTTGGAGCACAGTCAGTCAGCAAGGAACCAAATCCCTGGTGGGGGTGTACCGGACGCTCAATACAATTCATGCCACTTCCCATTGCTAAGCCAATCCGTCAGAATGTGGCACCGGTTCCAGAGAAGTCCACATTTGAGACTATATTGTATGCCACAAAGGCAAAATGGTCATCTGAGCTCCTTCGCTGGGCCGGTGGGCCCCTGAAGGGTTCCCTCGATGACAGGAGTTTCAGCAAACCCATGATCTTCCGAGAGACACCACTAGAATGCCATGTTCTCGTGCCCTTGGCGTTCCGTCTTCCACTGAGTCCGGAACACCAGAACCGTCTCCGATTCCATGTGGGCATTCCTAACATCCCTGCTGTTCTTGCTCCTGAGCTCAACCAGCCGATATTTGATATGCTTGTCTCAAAGCACATTGTCTCCTGCAGAGAAGATCTTGACAAGTTGTTGGGTGTGGTGGAAGCAACCCGTTCCATCCAGTCAAGGGTGACTGAAAGTGTAAGCCCCCTCATTTTAGCCGCCCAGAATTTCGAGCTGGATAAGCGGAAGGGTGTTTTTGACTCCCTCTCTCCTAACCAGCTGAAGGAGAAGTTGCTGTCCATGATCACTGCATGTCGTCTGGCGGTAGTTTTAGCTGGGCAGACCTGCACTCTCCTCTCTGAGTTGAGGTCTGATAGGCTGTTACGGGCAACTGGCATGGAAAATATTGCTTCTCGTCCTGTGGATTTTCCCAACCTGTCCACTGGAGACTTATTAGGTCCTCATTTTCTGGACGATCTGACGTGCCGCATGCTAGCAGCGAAGCAAAAGCAACACAAGCCGGCAGCTGCAAAGGAGATGCCACAGAAAAGAACTGCTCCGCCCCAAGGCGCTGGGCCTCAATTTGCGACCCGTGGTAAGCCCTCACCTTCTCCACTTAAAACATATTAGAGTTAGCTTGTGTATTTCTGATTTAGGCACTTTGTTGCTTTTGATTCTCTTCCGTTCGCAAAAGAAACACCTCCAGACAGATGGGCGACTCTGTTCAAACAACAGGAGAACTGAAAGTTAGTGGAGAAGGTAGCTCTCTGGAAAGCACGATCACTGACGGGTACTTGTGGGCTCCTGGCTTGGATGCTTTCAAAATCAAGACTCACCCCAGCAAGTACAGATACCCCAAGACAGGTGTTTGTAGGGTAACTTGTGGGGCACCATTGCTGTTCACCATAGACGTTTTAGGCAGGGGAAAGTTATTTTCTGGCCATGGGAACTTTAAGGGTACCTGTCAGTGATGGCATCTTGAAGAGTTAGCTTCTGTACTCTTCGCCCTGGAGCAAACTGAACTTAATCTCACAGGCACCAACTTGTCAACCAAAATGGCTGTAGCTACAGTAGGGGTGTAGATTCTGATTGTAACTAAGAATATGCTTGGATTTATGTTGGGAATTAGGAACTCGAGTGTGCTTCATCTTTAGCCTTTTGCTGTCAGTGCTTCAGCAGGGCAAATTTTTTTTTAAAGGCGTAAACTAGATCAGGGTCAGTTTCTTTGAAGACTGCCCTTATTCCAAATCTGCTGTAGGAGAAGGACATATCCCCATTTTGTAGGCCTGGGCCCTGGAGGTGAAATTCCAGTGGACAGGGACCAGTTATTGTTGTCGAATTCTTAACTCTTTAAAACCTACCAATTTGACCAAGCTTTTTGTCACTTAGCTTAGTATCTCCTCCTTTGGCCCAGTGTCAGTTTTTTTCTGATTACTGTGAAGCTTGGGGACGTTTTCCGACATTAACAGTGCTGGATAAATGCCAGTTATTGATGTGTTGACTTCCTAAAAGATTGCTGGTATTCATTTATTGGCTAGGTATGGTCAATCGCTTACTAACACTCAGCCCATGCCTCACCAAGTGTCCATTGATTTCATCCCATTCTAGAAGTTTACCTTCATGCGAGGTAAGACTAAGAATCATAGAATGATATAGCACAGAAGGAGGCCATTCTGCTCATCATGCCTATGCTCTCTTTGGTAGAGTTATCTAATTAGTCCCACTCCCCTGCTGTTTCCCCATAACCCTGTAATTTTTTCCCATCAAATATTTATCTGATTCCCTTTTAAAAGTTACTATTGAATCTGCTTCCACCACCCTTTCAGACACTGCGTTCCAGATCACAACAACTCGCTGTGAAAAAAATGTTTCCTCACATCGCCTCTGGTTCTTTTGCCAATCTGTGTCCTGTCACTGGAACAGTTTCTCCTTATTTGCTTGATCAAAACCCTTCATGATTTTTTGATGTCAAATCCCATCATTTCAAGGCTTATCCTCTTCCCTTCTTATGAGAGGAGACGTAACATTGCCAACCTTAAGTTTTTTGGCACAGTTCCCATCTCCTCCAAAAGTTTGTTTACAATTCTAGTTCGTTCCTGCACTATCTCAGCCCAAGACCACCTCTATTCGCGGATGATACCAGATCTGGGGTCCTCTATTTTCAGTCCCGTTAATTTTTTTCTGATACAATTCCATTTTAACTCTAGAAATAGAACCACAGAAGGAGGAGCCCCACCTGCCCATAGTGTCTGCGCCAGCTCTTTGCTAGAGCAATTCAATAGTTCTATGTTTTTTAAATTCTCCGCCCTTGCGCTGACCCCGGAGCCCTATATCTTGCTTTGCTTCAAATATTTATCCAATTTTCTTTTAAAAGATGAAGGGCTGGATTTTCGGCTTTTCTATTTTCGGGGCGATAATGGCGATGGGACAGGAATAGTTTGCGCTTTAGTACTTTAGTATTTAAGTTTGATCATCTCGGCCCTGCGTCGGGGGGGGTGGGGGCGCGCAGTGCTAGGGGAGGCGTTGTACACCTCTCGACGCAAGGAAGGGAAACTCCCAAGCTAAACAGCACTCAGGCGTGGGGGTGGACCCCGCTAAAACATTACCCAGGCCACTGCAACACAAATCGCACAAAAATTTAAAACAAAAAATGCTCACACTTACTTTTGGAGTGCATTACCTTCCTCTCCACCACCGGCATCATGGGACCGCTCTGATTTCCCAGGCGGTCACTGCAGGCGCACTTCTGGGCGGACGGGTCGGGCAGGTGCTCAAGCTCTCGCCAGGGGCGTTGCACACCCAGCGCAGCTCTTCCCGGAGGTGCTGCACGTCGCCGCCGCAAAACCCGACCGGAGGATCGTGATGGGGCGCTGGAGACATCACCGCCACCTTTCAAGCCTCTCCGGGGCAAAAGCCGGAGCGCAAAGGACCAGAAAATCCAGCCCGAAGTGTTCTCTGCTGCACCCCTCTCTGCGGCAAAGTATTCCATGCTCCAACAACCTTCTGTGTAAATACATTTCTCCTGGCCCCTCTCTATGATGATTTTAAGTCATGACTCCTTGTCACTGACTCCCCACTCAGAGGAAATAGTCTTTCCCTGTTCACAAAACCCGTAATAATTTTAAAAACTTTTAAAATCTACTCTTAACCTCTGCTCCAGTGGAAATAGCCCCAGTATCTTGAGTTTTTCGTCATAACTATAGTTCCTCATCCCTGGTGAATCTACACTGTCTGCTCTCAGTGACTTTAATATGTTTTATGTAATAAGGCTCCCAAAACTGCGCACAGTCTCTAACTGGCCTAACCAATGTTTTGTACAAATTAATTATTAATTCTATACTCTTGTACTCTATGGCCCTATTTATAAAACCCAAAATCTATTGACCTTTTTTATGACTTTATCAACAATCACACTTGCATGGAATTCTATTTTTTGAACCTCTGGATGTCTCAGTTTCCCTTCCCATTATAAATGTATATTTCCATTTATCTCCAGTTAAATATTTATCTCCAGTATTGGCTCTTCCACAACCTTCTCTGGTATTCTACAGTCACTCTCTCACCTTCCTCTGTAAACAGTGAGGTGAAATATTATTAAACACCTCTGTTCCCTAATTCCACTGTAGGATGGACCTCATTGTCTCTCTCTTGGAGATGAAGGGGGCCATATTGTACTGAAACTATCCTTTTCGCATGTGCCGATAAAGGCTCTTGCTGTTTTGCTTCATGTTGAATGCCAACCTTCTTTCACGCCTCCCCTTAATCGCTCCCTGTTCAACCATGGAGTGGATTACAGCCAGACCAATCTTGCCCTCACCCAACCCTGCACACACTGCTGAATGAGACAGTAGTAGCCCTGGAAGCGTTTTGCCTTCCTTCCTCGGACACTGAAGCCAATTGTAATGTTCCCACATTCAGATCATTCAGATTCACCACAGGCCCAAGATCCAACCTTGTGACCACCTTGGTCTGAGTGGCTTACATTGGAGAGACGATTGGAGGCTCCCTTGGAATCAACACATTCACAAGGAGGCGTGCACTGTAGGACTGAGTTTACTGTTTTTTTTCTCCCCCAGTGTAGGTAGCACTTTGCTTCCTTCCCTGATATCCTTAGTTCAGCATGCTGTGCGGAGAATCATGGGCTTTAACTCTCGTGCCGTTAATAGTGTCGCATTTAGATAAATTTGAGACTCTGCCCCGGTGGGAGCCTCGTTCGATGGGAATGCCAATATGGGAATCGGGTGCAGGAGCCAGCATGCTGGATTATGGGCACCCCCAAATTTTCCAGTTCATTTTAATGGACAAAAATTGGGAGTGCAGTGAACAGAGAACATGTTCGTCTGAATCTCATGAGTTTGAAGATTTACCCTCTTGGAACGTAACATGTGAAATATGAGCAGGCGTAGGCCATACGGCCGCTCGATCCTTCTCCAGCATTTAATAAGATCATGGTTAAACTGCATCAATTCAACTTTCCTGGCCTGTCCCCATATTCCTTCATTCCCTTAGTGCCCATAAATCCATCAATCTCGGTCTTGAATATACTCAACAATTGAGCATCCACAGCCCTTTGGAGTAGAGAATTCCAAAGATTCACAATTCTGAGTGAAGAAATTTCTCCTTGCCTCAGTCCTAAATGGCCGACCCTCTTATCCTGACACTATGCCCCCTGGTCGTAGACTCTCCAGCCAGGGGAAACAACCTCCCAGCGTCTACCCTGTCAGTCCCCTTCAAAATCTTGTGTTTCAGACTTCTCATTCTTCTAAACTCCAGAGAGTATAGGCTCAATCTCTCATAGGACATCCTCTCAACCCAGGGATCAATCTAGTGAACCTATTGATTTGACAGATCGGTATTAAGATTTAGAAAAAGAACAGATTATTGCTTTGATTATGCACAAGTGCTGCAGTGCGGTGGGTATTGTTAGTTGAGCTGTTGCTACAGACCGCTGGTGGATTTTGAGATCTGTTCATTTTTCATGGGTGTTGGTGCATTCTTGTCATTGAAAACTGCTTTTAAATGACAAGATCCAGGTGATGCAGTGAATTCGTCACTGACCTGGGTTCAAGTTCAGCCCAGACTAGGAAAAAAATGTCCTTAAACTGCTGGCTATAAGTATCTTATCTGAATTTACAGTGTCAGTCCAGTTCCTAGTGAAGATGTGTACACAGCACAAATTGGGATTATGGCACTAACTTGACGGTGTCTGGCATTGGAGGTGGAAGAATGCCACATGTACAGTAGATACTGCCTCCTCTGGAGGAGGCACTCAGGCACATTGTTGGAACAATGTGGCTGGAGCTTTACTCTGTATCTAACCCATACTGCACCTCGCCCTGGGAGTGTTAGGGACAGTGTAGAGGGAGCTTTACTCTGTATCTAACCCATACTGCACCTCGCCCTGGGAGTGTTAGGGACAGTGTAGAGGGAGCTTTACTCTGTATCTAACCCCGTGCTGTTCTTGATCTGGGAGTGTTTGATGGGACAGTGTAGAGGGAGCTTTACTATGTATCTAACCCTGTGCTGTACCAGCCCTGGGAGTGTTGGGGACAGTGTAGAGGGAGCTTTACTCTGTATCTAACCCATACTGTACCTGCCCTGGGAGTGTTTGATGGGACAGTGTCAAGAGAGCTTTACTCTCTAGGAATCTAACCCATGCTGTCCCTGCCCTGGGAATGTTTGGGACAGTGTGGAGGAAGCTTTATAACTGTACTTAAGCACACTTGATGCCTGAAATGGACAGTTTTTGGTTGCACACCACCAACATCCTCACCTTTATTAAACAGTGTTTGCAGAATCTAAACCTCAGTGAGCCCATCAACCTCTATTCAGGCAGGGACCCATCCAAATCTTCTGTTACATTTTGTCTGGAGGTGTTTCAACACAGCTGCATATGGTTAGACATGGTGCCGACCGTCTTCAGGCAGCTCGCTACTGTCGCAAATTCTAAGTAGAATGGATTTGTTCTTCGTGGTGCGTTTAGGTCTCATCATGATTCTGAATCTCTACTTACTTCACCAGATTGTCTAGTGGGCTGCACTATTGGAAGACAGTAGCTTTAGTGGGAAATGGCCGTGTGACAATAGCTGATGTGAAAATAAGATGCTTGGTGCATCTTCCTTGCTGCCATTAAAACCTGCATTTATCACACTGAAGAATTCAAGAGTTGTTCCCAGCGAGCGACTGGCAACCAACTGCTGATCTCACAAAATCTCTGCCCTTCAAGCCAGCGGTGTGTTGAAACCACTTCCACCTTCAGGAACTATGCTTCACTACAACCCTGACTGAGGTGACGAAAGTCTCCTCTCTCTGCTGGTTGGAAGGGTCCCAAACAAAATGAATTTCTGTCATTCTCATTCCAGGTTCTAGTGAGTACAAGTCCATGCTACGCCATTGCCCAGCATTGGGCAGTCTCGCTCAGAGAGGCCACAGTGAAATGGCTGGTGTGAGAAATGGACGTGTCACACTGGTGCACTAGAGTGTGCTCGCACGAGTTGGTGCAGAATGGAGGGAGCTTTACTCTGCGTCCAACCAACTGATAACTGGCCTGGAATTACTTGATGTGTGACACTGGGTGCAGACAAGAATGGGGACTGCTGCTGACAGAGTGACCAGCACTGGCAGGACACTGGCTGCCAAAGTGTAAACATCTTGCAACATTGTATTTGAGAAAAATGGGGATTTCACGCATATCACATCGTGGTAAACCTCTTCTCCTGGAATGCAATGTTGAGCACAGTTCCTTCCCCCAGTCATTTTATCTGTGTTTTCCTTTCTTCAGGGAAAAAGGCTCGTAAATGAGGCTCTTGCAGCAGTGATGAAGATGAGAAACTCGCAAAACCCATGCACATTCTGTGAGGAACCAGGGCTCAACAAAAAAGAAAACTCTGCTCAAGTTTTTTAAAACTAACCATTACCCTGTCTAATAAACAGGCAGTCTGGACAGTTAGTACAGGCAAATGCTGTACTCGACACACTAAGGATGTAATGTCGTGAACTTCAAATTATCCTGAATTGATAGGCTGGCTACAGTCCGTTATAATTGTTGCAGTAATTGTCTTTTCGTCAGTTAGCGATGTGCATTTTGGGTTATGCTCCTTATTTACAGAATTTGCATTAATGTATTCCTTAGTTCCAATGGTTCTAAAATAAACGACCACCTTAGACAATGGTTGCTCCAATTCGTCTTGCTTTCACTGCTAATTTGGTCTGTTTAACCTAGAGGCACTTTCTAGACATTAAGGTGGTCCACTTGCTGAGCACATACTTGATGTGTGCATTAGAGGGAATGAGTAAAGTTAATTGTTTTTTTTCTGCTGCTGGTTTATGCGAGGAATATATTATGTGAAAGTGACTTTCATTTGTTCCTGAGTTATGGGTGACGCTGGCAAGGCTACATTTATTGCCAATGTCTTGTGTCCCGAAGAAGGTTAGTACTGGGCCTTCTACGTTGCAACTGTTTGTACAACTGACTAACTACTGGACCGCTTTAAAAGTTAGCCCATGTAGTGTGGGGCCAGTGTCTGTGTAGGTCCGAATCGATAGGTGTAGCACACTTCTGTTTCTGAAGGGCATTGGCTAATCACTTGGCTCTGGACAGCAGTCTGGCAGCTTTTATGTTTTTTTTTCCTCTGGTGCCCGCTCAGAAATTCAGATTTATTGAGTTCAATTTCACTACTTGCCATGTTGGGATTTGCTACTCTAGTAGCATAATCACAATACCAGACCTATAAATCACTTCCCATTACCTGGTTAGGAATCGCAAGCAAGTTGCCTGCATTATTCAATCAGGTGCTGAACTGTTCAGATTGCATGGGTAGGTCATAGTTAACCGGTAACAAACCTCAAACCTCATGCATACAAAAGCCATGAAAACCCTTGTAGCTATGCTTCCTAATATAATCTTTGCAGTATAATCCACCTTTCATATGAGACGTTAAACCGAGGACTCGTTTACCCCCTAGGGTGCATCCCATGGCATTATTCAAAGTTTTCCCCGGTCACCTAGACAATATTTATCCCACAATCAGCATAATTTAAAAAAAATGATCTGGTCATTATCTCATTGCTGTTTGTGGGACCTTGCTAATAGCTAATTGGCTGTGACGTTTTCTACATTACATCAGTGACTACGCTTCAAAAGTACTTCTTTGGCTGTAGAGAACTTAGGGAAGCTCTAAGGTTGCAACAGGCATTTATACGTAATGCTCCTGTGAAGCACCTACGTTAAAGGTGCTATAAAAGGTGGTGTAAATCTGTGGAATTTGTTGCCTCAGAGACCTGTGGAAGCTGGGATATTGAATAAATTTAAGACAGAAACAGACAGTTTCTTTAACAATAAAGGGTTATTTATGGGAAGCGGGCAGGGAAGTGGACCTGAGTCCATGATCAGGTCAGCCATGATCTTACTGAATGGCAGAGCAGGCTCGAGGGGCTGTATGGCCTACTCCTGCTCCTATTTCTTATGTTATATAAATACACGTTATAAGCTCTGGAAATCCCTCACTAAGCCTCTCCGCCTCTCTACCTCTCTTTCCTCATTTAAGACACTCCTTAAAACCTACCTCTTTGACCAAACTTTTGGTCATCTGCCCTAATTTCCTATGTGTTTCGGTGTCAATTTTATGTTTTCTAACACTTCTGTGAATCGCCTTGGGACGTTTTACTATGTTGAAGGTGCTATATAAGTACAAGCAAGCTGTTATATAAATGTAAGTCATTTTTTCTTTGCTTATAGTATCATAACTCAAATCTGAATAAGCAAGGTAAAATTAAGAAATCTTAATGAAAAATCAAGAGGAATTCCTCCCACCACTCCCCCAAAGGTTAAATAAAGTTAAGGAATAAATTACCAAAGAGGGATAGTGAAACACTGTAAATAGTTTCATGAGGCATTTAGACGGGTTCATGTTCAGAGGAATATGTTTTTTTTTAAATGAGGGAGCAAAAGGGTAGGTCGGGTGGACTGTTCAGCCAAGGACTAATTGAGATACGGAATAAGTTAAATCATAGAAAGAACATAGAAATTTACAGCATGGAAAGAGGCCATTTCGGTCCATCATGTCCATGATAGCCGACCAAGAGCTATCCAGCCTAATCCCACTTTCCAACTCTTGGTCCGTAGCCCTGTAGGTTACGGTGCACATCCAAGTATTTTTTAAATGTGAGGGTTTCTGCCGCTACCACCCTTTCAGGCAGTGAGTTCCAGACCCCCACTAGCCTCTGGATGAAGAAATGTCCCCTCACATCTCCTCTGAACCTCCTCCTTTCCCCCCCCCCCCCCCCCCAATTACTTTAAATCTATGTCCCCTGGTTCTTGACCCCTCTTCCTATCCGCTCTATCCAGGCTCCTCTTCATTTTATACACCTCAGTCAGGTCTCCCCTGAGCCTCCTTTGTTTCAATGAAAACAAACCCAGCATCTGCAATCTTTCCTCGTAGCCAAAATTCTCCATTCCAGGCAACATTCTTGTATATCTCCTCTGCACCCTTTCCAGTGCAATCACATATTTCCTGTAATATGGTGACCAGAACTGCACACAGTACTCCAGCTGTGGCCTAACCAGTGTTTTATACAGTTCAAGCATAACCACCTTCCTTTTATATTCCATGCCTCGACAAATAAAAGCAAGTGTTCCATATGCCGCCATAACCACTTTATCTACCTGACCTACCTTTAGGGATCTGTGGACGTGCACTCCAAGGTCTCTTTGTTCCTCTACACTTTTCAGTGTCGTGCCATTTAATGTGTATTCCCTTGCCTTGTTAGACCTTCCTAAATGCATTTCCTCACACTTATCCAGATTGAAATTCATTTGCCACTGTGCTGCCCACCAAACCAGAACATTGATATCTTCCTGCAATCCGCAGCTTTCTTTTTCTTTATCAACCACACAGCCTATTTTAGTGTCATCTGCAAACTTCTTAATCATACCCCCAACATTCAAGTCCAAGTCACGGGGTAATATATTAGCATGGATAGAGAATTGGCTAACAGAAAACAGAGAGTCGGGATAAATGGATAATTTTCCAGTTGATAACTAGTGGGGTTCCACAGGGATCGGTGCTGGGACTTCAACTATTTACAATCTATATTAATGATTTGGATGAAGGAACCGAGTGTAATGTAGCAAAGTTTGCTGATGATACAAAGGTGGGTGGGGCAAGCAAGTTGTGAGGAGGACACACACAATCTGCAAATGGATATAGACAGACTGAGTGAGTGGGCAAAAATTCGGCAGATGGAATATAATGTGGGAAAGTGTGAGCTTATCCACTTCGGCAGAAAAATAAAAAAGCAAATTATTATTTAAATGGAGAAAAGTTACAAAATGCTGCAGTACAGAGGGACCTGGGGGTCCTTGTGCATGAAACACAAAAAGTTAGTATGCAGGTACAGCAAGTGATCAGGGTGGCAAATGGAATGTTGGCCTTTATTGCAAGTGGGATAGAGTATAAAAGCAGAGAAGTCTTGCTACAACTGTACAGGGTATTGGTGAGGCCACACCTGGAGTACTGCGTACAGTTTTGATTTCCATATTTAAGGAAGGATATACTTGCATTGGAGGCTGTTCAGAGAAGGTTCACTAGGTTGATTCCTGGGATGAGAGGTGATCTTATCGAAACTTATGAGATTATGAGGGGGCTTGACAAGGTGGGTGAAGAGAGGATGTTTCCACTGATGGAGGAGACTAGAACTAGAGGGCACGATCTTGGAATAAGGGGCCGCCCATTTAAAACCGAGATGTGGAGAAATTTCTTGAGGGTTGTAAATCTGTGGAATTCACTGCTTCAGAGAGCCGTGGAAGCTGGGGCATTGAATAAATTTAAGACAGAAATAGACTTTCTTAAACAATAAGGGGTTATGGGGAGCGGGCAGGGAAGTGGAGCTGAGTCCATGATCACATCAGCCATGATCTTGTTGAATGGCGGAGCAGGCTCGAGGGGCCGTATGGCCTACTCCTGTTCCTATTTCTTATATTCTTATGAAGGAGTCGACTTATGGACGAAAGGTTGAGTAGGTTGGGTCTGTACTCATAGTACTTCAGAAGAATGAGAGATGATCTTACTGAAACATATAAGATACTGAGGGGGCTCGACAAGTGTGAGAGTTCTGGAGGCTGGGTCATTGAAAATATTTAAGGCGGAGATAGATTTTTGAGTGATAAGGGAGTGAAGGGTTATAGGGAGTGGGCAGGGAAGTGGAGCTGAGTCCAAAATCAGATCAGCCATGATCTTATTGAATGGCGGGGCAGGTTCGAGGGGCCGAATGGCTGACTTCTGTTCCTATTTCTTATGTTCTTATATCCTTCCTATCCACTCCATCCAGGCCCCTCATAATTTTAAATACCTCAATCAGGTCTTCTCTTAGCCTCCTCTGTTCCAAAGAAAACAGACACAGCATCTCCAATCTTTCCAAAACGATAATTACATAAGTTGTATGATACTATGGATCGATGATACGGTTCTTTCATTCTGTTTCATGTCGTTGTGTCCCAAAGATTGGCGACAGATGAAAGACTAAGCTTGGCTTGTCGGCAACCATGGCCTCAATGTTGGCTAATTTCCAAAGGTCTGCTGGGCACAGATATATCTTTGTGCGAAAACCTGTTCGCATGGTTACATAGCGCACTGTGGGCATGTTGAAGAGTCGCATTGTGTCTTAACTGCTTGGTTTTGTGCACTTTGTACAATGCTGAGAAGATCCACAAAAGACTTCCACCAATGCTGTATGTTACACAGGAGCAACATTACTGTTTGGTCTTCCAGTGATGAAACTGTGCTGGGCCCTGGCAGCTTGAGACTGCTGGACCCTGGAGGCTGAGGCAACCTTGTGATGGTAGTCAAGGGGTGACGGTAGCCAGTGCACTGAGGGCTCGTTTCATCCAGCCACTGCTCTCTCAAATATCTTTTTTTTTTAAAAACACATATTGGGTATTTCTTTCCTGGTGTCTGTGATACAAAAGCTATTTTACAAAATAAATTTTCGGAAGAAGCGCAATATATAGAGACACCAAAATATTGTAACTGCAGTCATGCACACTGGAACACATCCCACTCTCGCACAGTCCGGAATCAAAACCGCTGAGAAGAAGTTCGAATTAAGTTCAGAACAACAGATGAGACTTGGTAGTCTTGAGAACAAAAGTAATCCACAAAAGCACACGTGTAGTTTGCTCTTTACACATGTAAGGTGAACGCATTGCCTTCTGGAAGGGGCAAACTTGGGGGCACTGAGCAATCAACCTGTTGTTGATTGGTGTGCGTCAGTGGTTGGAGGGAATCCAGGCTCGGGGCCTGCTGGAGAATCGAGTGGGACCCGGAGTGGATCCACCGTACTCTTCGGCAGTCAGTTGCTGTCTTGTGGAAGGTCTGGCACTCGTCCTCCCTTAAGCAGGTTGGAGGAGTGGCAAACTGACCACTGAGCCAGTCTCCCTGGTGATTTGTCCTGGCTTGCACGTCCTGCGCGCTAGATTGGCGCACAACATGGATCAGCCGAGTCTTGAGTTCTAAAGGAAATTCCAGGTCAGTTGGTGATGGCTAGTTTCACTCGTCACACCAATTAGTTTTTCCTTTTGGAGATTCCCAGGGCAGCTCCCTTCCACTGCGTTGCTAGAAAGTCAAAAGATCACATGACCTAATTCTAGGTGGTTGGGGAGTTTATTTGCATGATTGGAAGTTAGGTGTGATTCAGCGGTTAAACGTACTACCTATAAATTGTATAACGAGTGCTGTGTGCAGTCCTGATCAGCTATCGGGAATTAAAGTCGGGGCGGGGGGGGGGGGGTTTAAGTTACCAGGGAAGGCTGCTAAACAGACAGTACTAGTAGGCTCAAGCCATAGTTGAGTGCCTTTTTGGAGAGAGGTGATTGAGGGATACTGCCAGGCAGGTGGGCGAGATTGTTGTGTGTGAAAAATGGCCATGTTATTGGGTCTAATGACCACCTGTTTCTAAAAATTCTTTGTTGGCACATTGGGAATTGAGACCATTTCACAGCCGAACAGAATTGTTGACACCCTTGATTAGAGCCCTATGATTTGTGGAGGTTTGTTCAGTGCTCACCACTTAAGCAGGAAATTTCATTGGACGTCCTTGCATTTTATTCCTGTAGCAATCTGGGGCATTTTTTTTTAAACTCCTCGAATGGCAGTACATGCTGAGAGTGGGAACCTACCCCAGAAGCAGCTGTTGGAATTCTATAGGCACACAAAAAACAGTCTAGTGCAGAATACTGTCGTGTGAACGATCAAATTCTAACCAGATTTGAACTCATGTTTGGAATACCTGGTAATACTGTTCTTTCCTACTTTCTGTTAATTTATGTTGAAGTGAATTGGTCTCACATGGGCCTTGGGAGAGGAGATTTACTAGGATGGTACCAGGAGTTCTCTGGAGAGACTGGAAAAACTGGAGTGGTTCTCAGAGCAGCGACGGTTGAGGGGATATTTGCTAAAGTTGTTCAAAATTATGACTGGTTCTGATAGAGTAGATAAGGAAAATTGTTTACACAACAGACGAGGCAGTAACCAGTGGACAAAGATTTAAGATCATTGGCAAAAAATCGAGGGGGAAATGAGAATTTATTTTTACCCAATTATGATTGGAACGCATTGCCTGAAAGCGTGGCGGGAGTAGATTTATTGGTAACTTTCAAAAGGAAATTGAATACTTGAAAAGAGAATTTTGCAGGGCTATGGGGAACGAGCAGGGGAGTGGGACTAATTGAATATCTCTTTCACAGAGCCGGCATAGGCACGTGAGGCTGTATTGAATCTATGATGCTCTACACCCTGGCGTCTGGGGTTGGCATTAGGCTGGAGGCTGTGAATCTATTTCTGTGGTGGCTTTGGCAGATTTCTGCTTCAGATGCTTTTTTTGAGATTGGTTATAGCAAAATACCAAATTGTGTCATACCGTTCTGTTTGAAGGTCACATCCTATTTAAAATTGAGCATCAGGACAGCTGTTGATTAAAAGATGCTTTCTTTATAAAGATTCAGACTGAGACAGAACACCCAGTGCCCCCAATATTGGCCGCTGACAGAATCCTCGACTTACTAAAATGCAATTCTCAATGTCCTGGCAGAGTAAAGGCGGGTGGGGGAGGGGGCGTTGGTTCTGGTGAAATGATTCTGTTCTCATGTTATGCCCACTGGGTCTGTGTGTTACAAGAAGCAGCTGTGTGACCACATTTAAAAGTATGTGTTCTGGAGTCAATAACCCCACTTCTGGATTAGAACAATTCCCCTCGCAGCTTGGTGTATTATGGAACCTGAAGACATTTTTGCTTTTATTCTTGTTCCACAAGAGCAACCAACACTGCACGACTTGGCTTCACTGTGTAACACGCAGACCCAGCGTGTGTAACATGAACAGAGGCCTTTCACCAGAACCAACCCCTCCCTCCCCATACTCTGCCGGGACATTGAGATTGTAGTCGTGTGGTGATGGTTTTGTTCTTTGTAGTGGTTCTGATACAACTGAGTGTCATGCTGTGCCACTTCACAGGGTAGTTAAGAGTTAGCCACGCTGGTGTGGGCCTGGAGTTGCATATAGGCCAGACTAAGTAAGGACGGCAGATTTCATTCCCTAAACGACATTAGTGAACTGGTTGGGCTTTTACGACAATCAGACAGCTTCGTGTTCACTTACTGATGCCAGCTTTTTATCTCCAGGTTATTTTAAAAACTGAATTCAGTTTCTCAAACTGCCGTGGTGGGATTTGAACTTGCGTTCTCTAGACTATTCGTCCAGTCCACTGGTTAACTATTCCAGTAACATAACCACTACACTACTTGTTTTATCAGTCTCAATCCCATTGAAGAAGGAAGAGGAAGAAGGACATCTGTGCTCAAGACCAGTTCAGAACAGATACCATTTGTTGAGCTCGGTGCCCAAGTATCAGTTGATGTACGTGTGTGTGTGTGTGTGAGAGTTTGTGGGTATAAGTGTGTGAGTTTGTGGGTATACGCGAGCGTGTGAGAGTTTGTGGGTATACGTGTGTGTGGGTATACATGTGAGAGAGTTTGTGGGTATACATGAGCTGGCACTCCTAAGAACATAAGAAATGGGAGAAGGCCATTCGGCCCCTCGAGCCTGCTCCGCCAGTCAACCTCAACTCCACTTTCCTGCACTAGCCCCATATCCCTTAATATCCAAAAATCTTACTGATTTCTGTCTTGAATAAGGTCAACGACTGAGCCTCCACAGCCTTTTGGAGTAGGCAATTCCAAAAATTTACAACCCTCTGAGTGAAAAAATTTCTCCTCATCTCAGTCCTAAATGGCCAACCCCCTTATTCTGAGACTGGTCCCTGGTTATAAACTCCTCAGCCGGGGGAAACGCCTTCCCCGCATTTACCCTGTCAAGCCCTGTAAGAATGTTCTATGTTTCAATGAAATCACCTCTCATTCTTCTAAACTCTAGAAAATATAGGCCTAGTCTACTCAATCTCTCCTCATAAGACAATTCCAGGAATCAGTCTGATGAACCTTTGTTGCGCTCCCTCTCCTTTGGTAAGGAGACCAAACCTGTACACAATACTCCAGGTGTGGTCTCACCAGGGCCCTATATAATTGCAGTAAGACGTCTTTACTCTTGTACTCAAATCCTCGAGTAAACATTCAACATTCTAATTGCTTGCTGTACCTGCATGTTAACTTTCAGTGATTCATGTAGAAGGACACCCAGGTCCTTCTGAACACCAACATTTCCCAGCGCCTCACCATTTAAAACGTACTCTGCTTTTCTATTTTTCCTACCAAAGTGGATAACTTCACATTTCTTCACATTGTATTCCATTTGCTGTGTTCTTCCCCACTCAGTTTCGTGAGAAGCCAATCCAAGAAATTGCATGCCAGGGAAGGAGTATATTTCCAGAGTATGTGGTACTGTATGGGTATGTATTCCCTTGACTATAGAAGATTAAGGGGTGATCTAATGGAGGTGTTTCAGATGATTAAAGGATTTGACAGCGTAGATAGAAACATTCCTCTTATGGGAGAGTCAAGAACATGGGGGCTTAATCTTAAAATTGGAGCTTAGGCCATTCAGGGGTGATGTTAGGAAACACGAAGGGTAGTGGAACCAAAACTCCCACAAAAAGCTGTTGAGGGCCCCAGCATGTTAACTAGTGGGGTGTCGCAGGAATAGTTCAATTTGATACCATCCTTTACTTCCTCAGTTAGCCATGGATGATTCATCCTTCTCTTATAGAGTCTTTCTTTCTCACTGGAATATATCTTTGCTGAGAGTTATAAAAATATCTCCTCAAATGTTTGCCACTGCTTTTGTACAGTCTTACCCGTTGATCTATTTTCCCAGTCCACTTTAACCAGCTCTGCCTTCATACCTTTGTAATTACCTTTATTTAAGTTCAGGACACTAGTTTGAGAACTAGCTTTCTCACCCTCAAACTGAATTTGAAATTCTACCATGCTATGATCACTCTTCCCCAGAGGATCATTCAAAACAAGATGATTAATTAATCCAATCCAGACTCGTTACACATTACAGATCTAAAATAGTCTGCTCCCTGGTTGGTTCCACAATGTATTGTGCCAAGAAACCATCCTGCACTCTCTCAACTCTTCCTCCAGGCTACCTTTGCCAATTTGATTTGTCCAATCAATATGAAGATTAAAATCGCCCATGATTATCGCCGTACCTTTCTTACAAGCCTCCATTATTTCTTGATTAATACTCTGTCCTACAGTATGGCTACTGTTTTGGGGTCTATAGACCACTCCCACCAGTAACTTCCTACCCGTATAATTTCTATATCCACCCAAACTAATTCTACATCTTGATCTTCTGAGTCAGTATCATTTCTCACTGCTGCACTGATCTCATCTCTTATTAACAGAGCTACCCCACCTCCTTTTCCATTCTGCCTATCCTGGCAAAATAGCAAATGCCCCTGAATATTCAGTTCCCATCCTTGGTCACCTTGCAACCACGTCTCTGTAATGGCAATCAGATCATACCCATTTATTTCTACTTGTCCCGTCCACTCATCTATCTTGTTACGAATGCTACGTGCATTCAGATATAGAGCTTTTAATTTTGTCTTGTGCGTTTACGCTCTGTCCCTTCCTGTCACACTCTGGTTATCATTACCTCTACTTGAATGGCCCTCGGCACACAGGGAGCAAGAATCTCATACCTGTTGGATAATTGCAAGGCCTGAGACTCCTCCATCACGACCTCCTGGGCCCCCATACCTGCTGCACTCCTAGTCACACCCTCTTGTCCCTGACCATGGACCAAATATTTTTAAGATTTTATTAAATCTGTTAGCGTCGCACCGAACAATGGAAATAATCTCTCTATTTACTCTAGCATAACCTTTCAAAACTTTGGCCGCCTTAAGAACACAAGATATAGGAGCAGGAATAGGCCACCTGGCCCCTTGAGCCTGCTCCGCCATTCAATAAGATCATGACTGATCTGATCATGGACTCAGCTCCATTCCCTGCCTGCTCCCCGTAACCCTTTACTCCCTTATCGCTCAAAAATCTGTCTATCTCCGCCTTAAATATAGTCAATGACCCAGCCTCCACAGCTCTCTGGGGCAGAGAATTCCACCCATTTTCAATCCACTGAGAAGAAATTTCCCCTCATCTCAGTTTTAAATGGGCGGCCCCTTATTCTCAGACTATGCCCCTTAGTTTTAGTTTCCCCTATGAGTGGAAATATCCTCTCTGCATCTACTTTGTCAAGCCCCCTCATGAGTTTAAAAGTTTTAATAAGTTCAACTCTCATTCTCTGAACTCCAATATGTATAGGCCCAACCTACTCAATCTATCCTCATAAATCAACCCCCCCATCTCCGGAATCAACCTAGTGAATCTTCTCTGAACAGCCTCCAGTGCAAGTATATCCTTAAATACGGAGACCAAAACTGTATGCAGTACTCCAGGTGTGGCCTCACCAATACTCTACAGTTGTAGCAGGACTTCTCTGCTTTTATATTCTTTTCCCCCTTGCAATAAAGGCCAACATTCTATTTGCCTTCCTGATTAATTGCTGTACTTGCACTAACTTTTTGTGTTTCATGCACAAGGATCCCCAGGTTCCTCTCTACTGCAGCAATTTGAATTTTTCTCCATTTAAATTATAATTTGTTTTTCTATTATTTCTGCCAAAGTGGATAACCTCACATTTTCCCACATTATACTCCCATCTGCCAAATTTTTGCCCACTCACTTAACCTTTTTACTTACCAGTGATGATTGAATGAGAAGGCTGTGTTTCCTCGTGCTGAGTGAGTGAGGAGGCTGTGTTTCCTCGTGCTGAGTGAGTGAGGAGGCTGTTTCCTCGTGCTGAGTGAGTGAGGAGGCTGTTTCCTCGTGCTGAGTGAGTGAGGAGGCTGTGTTTCCTCGTGCTGTGAGTGAGGAGGCTGTTTCCTCGTGCTGAGTGAGTGAGGAAGCTGTGTTGAGTCAATGAGAACATGAGAATTAGGAGCAGGAGTAGGCTATTCCGCCCCTCGAGCATGCTCCTCCATTCAATAAGATCATGGCTGATCTTCTGTTGCAACTCCACTTTCTTGCACTATCCCTTGATTCCCTTAATATCCAAAAAATCTATCAATCTCTGTCTTGAATATTCTGAAAGACTGAGCCTCCACGGCCCTCGGGGGTCGAGAATTCCAAAGATTCACCATCCTCTGACTGAAGACATTTCTCATCTCAGTCCTAGATGGCCGACCCCCTATTCTGAGACTGTGACCCCTGGTTCTAGACTCCCCAGCCAGAGGGAAATACCCTCCCTGCATCTACCCTATCAAGCCCTGTAAGAATTTTGTATGTTTCAATGAGATCACACCTCATTCTTCTAAACTCTAAGGAATATAGGCCTAGTCTGCTCAATCTCTCCTCATAGGACAATCCCCCATCCCACGAATCAGTCTGGTGAACCTTGGTTGCACTCCCTCAATGGCAAGTATATCCTTTCATAGGTAAGGAGACCAAAACTGTACACAATACTCCAGGTGTGGTTTTACCAGGGCCCGATATAATTACAGTAAGATGTCTCCTCTTGCAATAAAGGCAAACATACCATTTAATTGCTTATACCCGCATGTTAACTTTCAGTGATTTGTGTACAAGGTCCCTCGGAACACCAACATTTCCCAATCTCTCCATTTAAAAAATACTCTGCTTTTCTATTTTTCCTATCAAAGTTTATAACTTCACCTTTCTCCACATTATATTCCATTTGCCATTTTCTTACCCACTTAGCTTTTCTATATCCCCTTGAAGTCTCTTCACATCCTCTTCACAACTTACATTTCCACCTAGCTTTGTATCATCAGCAAACTTGGATATATTACATTTGGTCCCCTCATCCAAATCATTGATATAGATTGTGAATAGCTGAGGCCCAAGCACTGATCCTTGCAGCACCCCACTAGTTACAGCCTGACAACCCGAATGACCCGTTTATTCCTACTCTCGGTTTTCTGTCCATTAACCAATCCTCAACCCATGCTAGTTTATTACCCCCCCCAAATCCCATGAGCCCTAATTCTATTCAATAACCTCTTGTGTGGCACCTTAACGAATACCTTCTGAAAATCCCAATACACCACATCCACTGGTCACCCCTTATCTATTCTGCTAGTTACAACCTCAAAAAGACTTAATAGATTTGTCAAGCATGGTTTCCTTTTATAAATCCATGTTGACTGTCTAATTCTATTATTATTTTCTAGGTGCCCTATTACCATGTCCTTAATAATAGATTCTAGCATTTTCCCAACTACTAAATCTGCGGGAACAGTTCTAGAATCTATGCAATTTTGGAAGATGACAACCACTGCATCCACTATCTCTATAGCCACCTCTTTCAAAACCCTAGGATGTAGGCCATCAGGTCCAGGGGATTTATCAGCTTTCAGTCCCATTAGCTTCTCCAGTATTATTTTTTTACTAATACTAATTTTTTTCAGTTTCACATTCTCGCTCGACCCTTGGTTCTCCACTATTTCCGGGAGGTTTCTCGTGCCTTCTATGAAGACAGACACAAAGTATTTGTTTAATTTCTCTGCCATTTCCTTATTCTCCATTATAATTTCTCCTGTCTCAGCCTGTAGGGGACCCACATTTATTTTTGCTAATCTTTTCCTTTTTACATACCTATAGAAGCTTTTGCCGTCTGTATGTCTCTTTGCTAGTTTACTCTCATATTCTAAGTTCCCTTGGTCCTCCTTTGCTGAAATCTAAAATCCTCCCAATCCTCAGGCTTACTGCTTTTTTTGGCAACATTATAAATCTCTTCCTTTGATCTAATACTGTCTTTAACTTCTCTTGTTAGCCTCAGTTGGACCACTTTTCCTGTGGGGTTTTTGTTCCTTAAAGGAATGTATGTTTGTTGTAAATTATGTATTAATTACTTAAAAGCTATTCATTGCTTGTCCACCATCATACCTTTTAATGTAGTTTCCCAATCTACCCTAGCCAACTCTCCCCTCATACCTACGTAGTATCCTTTGTTTAGATTTAAGACCCTAGTTTCGAAATTAAATAAATAATTTTCAGACTTCATATAAAATTCTATCATATTATGGTCCTGAAGGGCCCCTTTACTACAAGGTTATTAATTTACCCTTTCTCATTGCACAATACTAGATCTTATATCGCCTGTTCCCCAGTTGGTTCCTCAACATACTGATCTAGAAAACCATCTTGTATACATTCCATGAATTTGTCCTCCACACTATTACTGCAAATTAGGTTTGCCCAGTCTATATGTAGATTAAAGTTCCCCATGATTACTGTATTACCTTATTACCCTTGTTATACTGTGTCCTATATTACGACTACTGTTTGGGGGCCAGGAAACAACTCCCCCCAATGTTTTCTGCCCCTTTCTGTTTCTTAGCTCCACCCAAACTGATTCTACTCCTTGATTTTCCGAGCTAAGATCCTTTCTCCCGACTGTCTTTATCCCATCCTTTATTATCAGGGCTACCCCGCCTCCTTCTCCATTTTACCTATCTCTTCTAAAAGTTAAGTATCCTGGAATATTTAATTCCCAACCTTGGTCACTCTGCAAACACGTCTCTGTAATGGCTATCAGACCAAACCTATTTATTTCTATCTTCGCATTTTCAGATATAGTGCCTTTAGTGTTGACTTTTTTTCTATTTTTCCCTGGTGTCACTGTAGTCAGTGATGACCTATGACCTTTGTTACTCTCTCTGTCCCTACCTGACCCACTCAGCTTATTGTTACCCAAAACTCTGCTCTAGAGCCTTGGCATTTCTCTTGCTGCTTTTAAATTTACTCTTTCCTGAATCTCCCACACCCCACTTCATTGGTTTAAAGCCCTGTCTACTGCCCTAGTTATTCGATTTGTCAGGACACTGGTCTCAGCCAAGTTCAAGTGGAGCCCGTCCCAAAGGGAACAGGTCCCTCTTCCCCAGTACTGGTGCCAGTGCCCCATGAAGGAAAACCCCTGCCTGCCACACCACTGTTTGAGCCACGCATTTAACTTTCTAATCTGCTTATCCCTATGCTACTGGACCCCAATTCCTCAAACTCTCAGCAGAACATCGTTCATAGTTCTACTGATGTCATTGGTTCCTACGTGGACCAACTGGATCCTCCCCCTCCCACTCCAAGTTCTTCTCCAGTCACGAGGAAATGTCTTTAACCCTGGCCCAGGGCAAGCAACACAACCTTCGAAACTTCTTGAGGCTACAGAGAACAGTATCTATCCCTGTATCAGGAGGCAGTGTTTGCCCATGCTGAGTGAGTGAGGAGGCGGTGTTTCCCCGTGCTGAGTGAGTGAGGAGGCTGTGTTGCCCAGTGCTGAGTGAGTGAGGAGGCTGTGTTGCCCCGTGCTGAGTGAGTGAGGAGGCGGTGTTTCCCCGTGCTGAGTGAGTGAGGAGGCTGTGTTGCCCAGTGCTGAGTGAGTGAGGAGGCTGTGTTGCCCCGTGCTGAGTGAGTGAGGAGGCTGTGTTTCCTCGTGCTGAGTGAGTGAGGAGGCTGTTTGCTCGTGCTGAGTGAGTGAGGAGGCTGTGTTGCCCCGTGCTGAGTGAGTGAGGAGGCGGTGTTTCCCCGTGCTGAGTGAGAGGAGGCTGTGTTTCCTCGTGCTGAGTGAGTGAGGAGGCGGTGTTTCCTCGTGCTGAGTGAGTGAGGAGGCTGTTTGCTCGTGCTGAGTGAGTGAGGAGGCTGTGTTTCCCCGTGCTGAGTGAGTGAGGAGGCTGTTTCCTCGTGCTGAGTGAGTGAGGAGGCTGTTTCCTCGTGCTGAGTGAGTGAGGAGGCTGTGTTTCCCCGTGCTGAGTGAGTGAGGAGGCTGTGTTTCCTCGTGCTGAGTGAGTGAGGAGGCTGTGTTTCCTCGTGCTGAGTGAGTGAGGAGGCTGTGTTTCCTCGTGCTGAGTGAGTGAGGAGGTTGTGTTTCTGCGTGCTGAGTGAGTGAGTGAGGAGGCTGTTTCTCTGTGCTGAGTGAGTGAGGAGGCTGTGTTTCCTCGTGCTGAGTGAGTGAGGAGGTTGTGTTTCTGCGTGCTGAGTGAGTGAGTGAGGAGGCTGTTTCTCTGTGCTGAGTGAGTGAGGAGGCTGTGTTTCTGCGTGCTGAGTGAGTGAGGAGGCTGTTTCCTCGTGCTGAGTGAGGAGGCTGTTTCCTCGTGCTGAGTGAGTGAGGAGGCTGTGTTTTCCCCGTGCTGAGTGAGTGAGGAGGCTGTGTTTCTGCGTGCTGAGTGAGTGAGGAGGCTGTTTCCTCGTGCTGAGTGAGCGAGGAGGCTGTTTCCTCGTGCTGAGTGAGTGAGGAGGCTGTGTTTCCTCGTGCTGAGTGAGTGAGGAGGCTGTGTTTCCCCATGCTGAGTGAGGAGGCTGTGTTTCCCCGTGCTGAGTGAGTGAGGAGGCTGTGTTTCTGCGTAGTGAGAGAGGAGGCTGTGTTTCCTCGTACTGAGTGAGTGAGGAGGCTGTGTTTCCTCGTGCTGAGTGAGTGAGGAGGCTGTGTTTCCCCGTGCTGAGTGAGTGAGGAGGTTGTGTTTCCCCGTGCTGAGTGAGTGAGGAGGCTGTGTTTCCTCGTGCTGAGTGAGTGAGTGAGGAGGCTGTTTCTCTGTGCTGAGTGAGTGAGGAGGCTGTGTTTCTGCGTGCTGAGTGATGGAGGAGGCTGTTTCCTCGTGCTGAGTGAGGAGGCTGTTTCCTCGTGCTGAGTGAGTGAGGAGGCTGTGTTTCTGCGTGCTGAGTGAGTGAGGAGGCTGTTTCCTTGTGCTGAGTGAGTGAGGAGGCTGTGTTTCTGCGTGCTGAGTGAGTGAGGAGGCTGTTTCCTCGTGCTGAGTGAGTGAGGAGGCTGTTTTCTCGTGCTGAGTGAGTGAGGAGGCTGTGTTTCCCCGTGCTGAGTGAGTGAGGAGGCTGTGTTTCTGCGTGCTGAGTGAGTGAGGAGGCTGTTTCCTCGTGCTGAGTGAGTGAGGAGGCTGTTTTCTCGTGCTGAGTGAGTGAGGAGGCTGTGTTTCCCCGTGCTGAGTGAGTGAGGAGGCTGTGTTTCCCCGTGCTGTGAGTGAGGAGGCTGTGTTTCCCCGTGCTGAGTGAGTGAGGAGGCTGTGTTTCTGCGTAGTGAGAGAAGAGGCTGTGTTTCCTCGTACTGAGTGAGTGAGGAGGTTGTGTTTCTGCGTGCTGAGTGAGTGAGGAGGTTGTGTTTCCCCGTGCTGAGTGAGTGAGGAGGCTGTGTTTCCTCGTGCTGAGTGAGTGAGGAGGCTGTGTTTCCCCGTGCTGAGTGAGTGAGGAGGCTGTGTTTCCCCGTGCTGAGTGAGTGAGGAGGCTGTGTTTCCCCGTGCTGAAATATCACTCTCCCCTCAAGTCATTAGCTCTAGCCCCATCCAGAGAATCTGGGCTGATACTTCAGTGCGTTCCTGACCGTTCTGCCATTCTTCAGGTGAAGCATTAAACCTGTCAAGGTGGGAGAGGATGAGCACAGAGTTTCTCCAGTGTGCTGGCCAACAGTACTTTAACAAAAAAAAACAGTCGCTTATTTCAGATACTGTTTTGGAGACTTTATTGTTTGCAATTGGCTGTTGCGTTTATCTACATAACGACAGTTACTGTAGTTGAGAAATAATTTGACTGGAGCATTTCCCTATTCTGGGAACGGTGTAGAATGCTTTTTTTGTTCTCCCTTGGCTGACCAGGAAATGCTGAGTGAAGTGAAAACACTTACTGCTTTTGAACTACAAGATAGATTGGATTATGAGGATCTATTCTGTAAATTCGGCATGTTCTCACTGGAAAGGAGAAGATTGCGAGGTGATTTTAATTTCTGTTTTTAGGATTGTAAAGAAACCATGATGAGCTTGTTTCACCTTGTATGTGTAATTTGAGACATGATGTGG
This sequence comes from Pristiophorus japonicus, assembly GCF_044704955.1. Taxonomy (NCBI): domain Eukaryota; kingdom Metazoa; phylum Chordata; class Chondrichthyes; family Pristiophoridae; genus Pristiophorus; species Pristiophorus japonicus. The sequence goes on from NC_091978.1 coordinate 5,269,442, forward strand.
TGTGTGACGTGCTTCGGGAAGAACAGGTGACTTTGGACCTACCGATCCCAAAGGTCTCGCAACCCCGGGAGGTTTCTCACCTCATGTCTGGGTCTGTTGTAGACTTATTGATAGCGATTGATTGCTCTGATTAGTCAACAGCTCCATTATCGTTGTATTATGCAGTTACCAGGATGGGAGAAGGTGAACACAATTGGCCTTGGTCTCTTTTTGTCTTGCAATTCCTATGAATGGCAACCTCACCTGGCAATATCTGAGGAGTGGACCTCGCTCTGGCTGATAGCCATGTTGGCACTGCATTTTGTACTGGCGTGTGTAAATGGCACCGAGCTTTTAAACAAAAAAAATATGCTGCACTTTGAGGCCAGGGTCCAGGATACCTAGGCTTGGAAAGATGGCTAAATTAGGAGGTCATTTTATAAATCAATTCTTGGGATTTGTGCGTCGCTAGCTAGGCCATATGATGGTGCTTCCACAGTGCTGTTGGCGAGGGAGTTCCAGGATTTTGATCCAGCGCCAATGCAGGAACTGTGATATGTTTCCAAGTCAGGATGGTGTGTGACTTGGAGGGGAACGTGGAGGTGGTGGTGTTCCCATGCGCCTGCTGCCCTCGTCCTTCTAGGTGGTAGAGGTCGCGGGTTTGGGAGGTGCTGTCGCAGATTTTGACGAGTTGCTAAAAATTCGTGTCAATATTTTTCTTTTGCAGAATGAACAAAAGGCAGAACAAACTATTGAGGGGAGGTAAGCATTTTTTCAGAATGATTCAACAAACGGATGCAGGGCATGGTTCCTTCATAATACATTAGGTCCCTGGCCTAATACAAGGTGTGAAGGCTGACTGCTGTATTTCTCTCTCCCTCCCTCCTGCACGCATTTACTCAGTGAGTTGTGTCAGACTCTCCCTGGCACTTTGCCCGAGGCAATGCTTCATCTACCCGTCCATACACTTGAGTGTTAGTAGCTTTCCAGCATACTGCCCTCGCCCCGCCAAACACACAGGCACATTCCCCAGCAGGGGTTACTGGATGGCAATCGACACATTTTGTTTTCCCCTCCTTTATCCTGGAATGCTATGTTAAATTGTAGTGACCCTCGGACCTGTGGTTGAGATAGTTTAACTCGGCACGGACCAGAGATGGCGCCTTCCTGGTCTCTATGGTTGAGCACGGCACTGGGCCGTGAGGTTACCAGATGAGCTGTTGTGTTGTGATGTTTGTGTTTACATTAACTGTTCAGAGCAAGTATTCGGATGTTAACTGTGTTGCCAGCCTTAATCTTGGGCTTCCCAAATCCCAGTGTGTGACCCGCTGTCCCAGCGTGTGAAAGGTCAGTGTGTGACCCGCTGTCCCAGCGTGTGAAAGGTCAGTGTGTGACCCGCTGTCCCAGCGTGTGAAAGGTCAGTGTGTGACCCAGTGTCCCAGAGTGTGAAAGGTCAGCGTGTGACCCAGTGTCCCAGAGTGAAAGGTCAGCGTGTGACCCAGTGTCCCAGAGTGTGAAAGGTCAGCGTGTGTCCCAGAGTGTGAAAGGTCAGCGTGTGTCCCAGGGTGTGAAAGGTCAGCGTGTGTCCCAGGGTGTGAAAGGTCAGCGTGTGACCCAGTGTCCCAGGGTGTGAAAGGTCAGCGTGTGACCCAGTGTCCCAGAGTGTGAAAGGTCAGCGTGTGTCCCAGAGTGTGAAAGGTCAGCGTGTGACCCAGTGTCCCAGAGTGTGAAAGGTCAGCGTGTGACCCAGTGTCCCAGAGTGTGAAAGGTCAGCGTGTGAAAGTGTCCGAGTGTGAAAGGTCAGTGTGTGACCCAGTGTCCCAGAGTGTGAAAGGTCAACGTGTGTGACCCAGTGTCCCAGAGTGTGAAAGGTCAGTGTGTGACCCACTGTCCCAGAGTGTGAAAGGTCAACGTGTGACCCACTGTCCCAGAGTGTGAAAGGTCAGCGTGTGACCCAGTGTCCCAGAGTGTGAAAGGTCAGCGTGTGACCCAGTGTCCCAGAGTGTGAAAGGTCAGCGTGTGACCCAGTGTCCCAGAGTGTGAAAGGTCAACGTGTGATCCAATGTCTCACCCAGTCCGAATGTTCATGAATACTTTTGCTTTTCAGTTGTGATACCGGCACTGAGCCTGAACCGATGGAGACAGAAACATCTGGACCTGCAGAGTCTAAAGAGGCAGAAATGACTGACATGAGCGATGAGAAAGATGGGAAGAATCCGAGTGACAAAACTAAAACAGATTCCGCAAACCCGACTGTCGTGGTGACGCCTGCCTCAGGGACCGAGACAGAGACAACTGCACAGAACATGACGACTGCATCAGTGAGCGCACCACCTGCCCCACCTAAACCTCCTCTGGCCGCAGCCAGCGCACCAGTGACCACTAAGTCAACGGCACCAATTGTTACCGTGACAGCAGCAGACGTGCCGGCTAAGCCTGTTCCCCTCTCTAATTCAGCCGACGCCACCCCGCTTAGTAAACCGGCTCCGGCCAGCGGAAATACGCCATCCAAACCTGCGCCAGCTGCCGCCAGTGCAGCCGCTAAACCCGCATCGACACCCGCGAAACCTGCCGGTGCCACCAAGCCCGCGGTGACCACCGAGAGTGTGCTCGTCAACCCATCGCCAACTGCATCCAACGCAACCCCTCCGAATGCGGCGAGCAAGCCGGTAACTGCCAGCTCGGCCGCCAAACCAACCCAGACCCCACCCGGTGCAGCGACCAAACCATCTCCGGCCTCGGACGGTGCAGCCGCCAAGCCTGCTGTAGCCGGGGCGACTGCAGCTGGGAAACCGGCACTGACTCCTGGGCCTGCCAAACCGGCACCGGCTCCGGCAGCTGGGAAACCGGCACCGACACCTGCAAAACCGGCTCCGGCTCCCGCAACTGGGAAACCGTCACCGTCACCCGGGCCTGCCAAGCCTGCACCGGCTCCCACTGCTGGTAAACCCGCACCGAGTCCTGCACCTGCGAAATCGGTTGCGAAACCGGCACCGACTCCGGCTCCCGCCGCTGGGAAACCGGCTCCATCTCCCACAGCTGGGAAACCGGCTCCATCTCCCACAGCTGGGAAACCGGCTCCATCTCCCACAGTTGGGAAACCGGCTCCCGAGCCTACCAAACCGGCACCGACTCCCTCTCCGGCTCCCACAGCTGGGAAACCGGCACCCGCTCCTGCAGCCAGCAAAGCGGGCCAAGTGCCCGCTCCTGCAGCCTCTAAACCCACACCGGCTGCTGGCACTGCCGCCGCTAAGCCCAACCCGGTCACCGCCGTCAACGCAGCCTCCAAGGTGCTACCGTCAGCTGCTGCCAGTGCAGCAACAAAGCCGGCGCTGACCGGCAACAATGCAGCAAGCAGCCCCAGCGCTGCAAGCGCAGCCACTCCGTCCGCAGTACCCGCTGCCAGTGCGCCAGCCATCGAGAAGGCCAACCCACTGCCGGCTGCCACTCCTCCTGCAGGTGCGCCCGTCGCTGGCAAGACCCCCGCAACAGCAGAAAAACCCACTGACCCGGCCCCCTCAACGTCGCCCAAAACCACAGCCCCTCCCCCCACTGCCGCTGGCACAACATCTCCAAAGCCCGCGGCGGCAAAACCAAGGAGCAGAGAGAGCAGCGCCTCAAAATCCAGCGAGAAGAAAGCCGCTCCTGCTAAAAAGGAGCACTTGGCGAAGGAGTTGGGCAAGGCCAGCACACCGGGTCGAGGCAGGAGCGCCTCCAGGGAGCGCCCCAGTAGAGATGCCAGCGGACGGAGCAGCTCGTCCCATCAGAAGGAGAAAGAGTCCAGGCCCGATCGCAGGCATCCACGGGACAAGGATCATAAATCGTCCAGCAGGAACAAGGTAAATGGTTAAGGGTACAGGTCCCTGGGGCACCAAGTGTACATGTAGTTTCCCCTCGGGAGCCAGGTCTTGTGCTTTTGGTGTTGGCTGTGTGAGTGAAGATCTAAAACTGGAGAATCTCAATAGTCCCCTGCCCCCTTGTACACATCGCGGCTCATTGCTTTGTTTCTGACCGTGCTTGTTCTCGTATTTCTCCTCTCCCTCTCGGTATTGAGCAAATGCCCAGAGGAAGTTGCGATCTCTCTTAAACTCTCAGGGTGGAATATAAAAGATAAGAACCAGAAAGGACGTTAAAGCAAAGGGTTAGTAATTGGTTGAGAGTAGGAGACAGAGAGTTGGGATAAAGTGAACGTTCTCTGATTGGAGGGTTGTGACAAGTGGTGTTCCCCGGGCCTCTGATCTGGGGCCTCAGCATTTCATCAGATAACTGACTTGGAGGAAGGAATAGCGAGTTGTATATCCAAGTTTGCAGGTGACATTAAGTTAGGTGGCACAGTAAATAGTGTAGGTGGGAACAGGAAGTTGCAAAAGGACATTGATAGATTAAGTGAGTGGACAAAATTGTGGCAGATGCAGTTAAGTTTGGGGAAGTGTGAGGTCATCCACTCTGAATCTGAGAGTCAAATCCGAATGCATGTGTGGTAAACTATCCCTCCCCATCCTTTCACACAACTGACCATGCAATCCTCCTCCAACATGTCTCAGGTCCAGCTAGGTGGAGCTGCCCTCGTCTGGTCCACTCTTATCTGTCCAGTCGTAGCCAGAGAATCACTAGAGAATTTCATACATGTGTTTACTCAAGTTTTAAAAAAAATTAATAAACAACACAACAAAATATTCAATCAGTAAGTATAATTTGATGAAAGAGAGCTTATTTACCTCGTCAGAAATGATTATAACGGACATAGTATGACTTTTACTTCGATTACGGAATAGACCACGCAGTAATAATACTGGCCCTTCAACAAATATGATAATCAGTGGGGTTTTTTCTCGTTCCCACACTATTACCTCTAGAGTCCCTCAAGAATTTATCCTTGGCCCCCCTCTTTCTCATCTACGTGCTACCCCTTGGCGACATCATCCGAAAACACAACGTCTGGTTGCACATGTACGCTGATGACACCCAGCTCAACCTCGCTACCTCCCTCGACCCCTCCACTGACTCTAAATGGTCAGTCTGCTTGTCTGTCATCCAGTCATGGATGATGGGTGAACGGGACTTGGTACGAGTTAGGTTACCAGCAGCAGTGTTTTGAATGAGTTCATGTTCATGGAGGGTGGAAGATGGGAGGCTAGCCAAGAAATTTCCTCCCAACTAAATATTGGAAGACTGAAACCATTGACTTCGATCCCCGCCGCTGACTCCGTTGCCCAGCCGCCGGGCTCCGTTGCCCGACCCCTATCGCTGGCCACTGTCTGAGGCTGAAGCAGACTGTTTACAACCTTTGCGTCTTATTTGAACCTGAGATGAGCTTCCAAACTCATATCCACTCCATCACTGAGACAGCCTACTTCCACCTTCTGTAATATTGCCCGCCTCCGCCCTTGTCTCAGCTCATCTGCTGCTGAAACCCTCATCCACGCCTTCGTTACCTGTAGACTTCACTATTTCAACTCACTCCTAGCTAGCCTCCCATCTTCCACCCTCCATGAACATGAACTCATTCAAAACTCTGCTGCTGGTAACCTAACTCGTACCAAGTCACGTTCACCCATCCTTGTGCTCGCTGACTTAACATTGACTCCCAGTCAAAATTCTCATCCTTTTCAAATCCCTCCATGGCCTCACTCCTCTATCTCTGTAACATCCTCCAGCCCTACAACTCTCTCAGATCTCTGCACTCCTCTAATTCCGGCCTCTTGCGCATTCCTGATTTTAATCGCTCCACCATTGGCGGCCGTGCCTTCAGCTGCCTAAGCCCCAAGCTCTCCACACCTCTACCACTCTCTCCTTTAAGATGCTCCTTAAAATCTGGCTCTTTGACCAAGCTTTTGGTCACCTGTTGTAATTTCTCCGTGTGTGGCTTTGTATCAAATGTTGTTAATTGCTCCTGTGACGCGGCTTTACTACATTAAAGGCGCTATATAAATACAAGTTGTTGTGTTGTGGGCTGTGTTACATCGAGTCTACAGCACAGAAACTGGCCCTTCAGTCCAACCGGTGTATGCAGGTATTTATGCTCCACATTCCTCCTCCCATCCCGCTTCATCACGCCTGATCAAAATTTCCTTCTATTAATTTCTCCCGCCCATTAAATGCATCTATATATTTGCCTCAACCCCTCCCTGTGGTAGCGAGTTCCACATTCTTGCCACTCTCTGGGTAAAGAAGTTTCTCCTGAATTCCCTATTGGATTTATTAGTGACTCGTGTATTTATGAACTCTAGTTTTGCACTCCCTCACAACTGGAAACATCTTCTCTACGTCTACCTTATCAAACCCTAAGTTCACCCCCTCAGTCTCCTGTTTTCCAGACAAAAGAGCCTCAAGCCTCTTTAATTTTTCCTGGTATGTATAATCTTTTAGTTCTGGTACCATCCTTACTATTTCTGCACATTTAGCAGTGCCTCCATGGCCCAGAAATTCCGACCTCCCGGGTCCGTACGGAGTGTGTACGGACCGTGGAAGGCATCGCAAAAACCAGTTTTCAGCAGATAATGCGCATGCGCTGAAAACCGGCTTTTCCGATCTGTCAAGCTCCAGCTCGACGGATCATCTACATCTCGGGAGTGAGGATATTTGCATGGGAAAGATTGCAGTATTTACCCATATCATACCCAGCAAATGTCCTCAAAACTCGTGCGCCTGATAAAAGCAGGCGCATAGCCTAATTTTACAGGTGTAAGAGTTTTAATATATACTTAAAACATAAAAAATAAAATAAAAAAACCATTTATTTTAAAAAACCCTTCCCACTACGTTAAATTTATTTTAAACCAAAGTTTGAAAAAGTTTTTAAAAACTCAAAAAAAAAATTCTAATATATTTATTAACTTTAATTTCAATTAATTTTAATTATGTGCGGTATGTTTTTTATTTGGTGTTACTGTGTTTGTTTTTTTTTTCTCAATTAATAGCAATGAGAACTCGTAGATACGGAGTTACCAGTGCTATTAATTGAGAATACTGTACCTGATTAGTTGAGCAGTCACACGTGACTGCATCTTCTGCGTGGGAATCTGGAGGACAGGAGCGCGCTTCGCAGCACAGGAAGAGAAGGCCTCTCTACCGGAATCCCACACTCCTCCGGGAAAAATTCTTTTGGTCGGAGGCGTTCTTCCAAAAGAAGCCTCCGACCGGAATTTCAGGGCCTGTATCTTTTTTTATAATATGGAGACCAGAACTCTTAACCGCACTTCGTGTGGTCGAACCAAGGTTCGATACAAGTATAACAACTTCTATGCTTTCCAATTCTAGCTCTCTAGAAATAAACCCTAGTTCTTGGTTTGCTTTTTTAATGGCTTTTTTAACCTGCATCACTACTTTGTGATTTCTGTACCTGTATCCCCTCGATCCCGTGCTCTTCTACTACATTTAGAGTCTTACTTTTCAAACAATATGTGGCCTCTTTATTCTTCCAGCCAAAATGTACACCTCACGCTTAATCTATATTGAAATTCATTTGCCAATTACACATGTATTCTGCCAGCTTGTTAAAGTCCTCCTGTATTTTGTCGCAGTCCTCTGTATGCCCTCAATTTGGTGTCGTCCGCAAATTTTTGAAATTGTACTACTGATTCCTGAGCCCGTATCATTAATGTGAATGGTGAACAACAGTGTTCACAGCACCGATCCCTGTGGAACAACACTTCCCACCTTTTGCCAGTCTACCCATACGCTGCCCTTAATCTTTACTCTCCGCTTTCTGTTTTGTAGCCAGCTTGCTATCCATTCTGCTACTTGTCCTGTGATTCCACATGTTCTGACCTTAACCATAAGTCTACTTTGTGGTACTTTATTGCAGGCCTTTTGTACTCTGTGTGTGAGGGATGCGGGCATTGTCTGTCTGCAGTGTACACTCTGTGTGTCTTCGGTACGCATGCTCTTGCCTCTCCGCCTGTGCGGCGCGCGCTCTGCCTCTCCGCCTGTGCGGCGCGCGCTCTGCCTCTCCGCCTGTGCGGCGCGCGCTCTGCCTCTCCGCGCGCTCTGCCTCTCCGCCTGTGCGGCGCGCCGCCCGTTCTGCTCATCTCCCTCTCACTGTGTTCTGTCCCTTTGGCAATGATTGTCAGAACGTACTTACAGAAGCTTCCAGGACAGAGTAAAATGTCACGCATGGTTTAAGAGCTTTTTTTTTAAACAAAAAAAATTATAACCTCCTGTTTTTCAGACTTCTTCTGAGAGAAGCAGTAAGGATCGCAAGACTAGCAGCAAAAGTCCAAAGAAAGAAGCGGTGATTTACTCTCAGTCTTTCACTCTCCCCCCCACTCCCCTCCACCTCCTGCTCTCGGCCCCCCACCTCCTGCTCTCGGCCCCTCTCCCCCCATCTCCTGCTCTCGGCCCCCCTCTCTCCCCCCCCCCCCCCCCCTCACCTCCTGCTCTCGCCCCCTCTCCCCCCACCTCCTGCTCTTGGCCACCCTCCTCCTCATCCCCTCCTCTCCCCCTCACCACCTCCTCCTCTCAGCCCTCCTGCTGAAATCCTGCAATATGTTTCCTCAACCACCATCTACTGCATTTCCTTCGTGTTTGAACTTTGGCCGAGTCTTTAGGCGGCTACTTGTCACATCCAAGGCTGTTCCTCTCCGGACCCCTAATCCACACTAGTGCAGCTTCCAGCAGGGGTTACCAGGTAGCAATCGGGAATAGAAACCCTCCCCTAACCCCGGAACACAAGCCCATTGTGGTTCCCCTAGTACTGTCCCAGTTGAGAGTAGCTAACTCCAGCAAGTGATTAGGAAAGCCAATGGAATCTTGGCATTTATTGCAAAGGGGAGTATAAAAGCAGGGAAGTCTTGCTACAGTTATACAGGGTATTGGTGAGGCCACACCTAGAATACTGCGTGCAGTTTTAATTTTCATATTTACGAAAGGATACACTTGCTTTGGAGGCAGTTCAGAGAAGGTTCACTCGGTTGATTCCGGGGATGAGGGGGTTGACTTACGAGGAAAGGTTGAGGGGGTTGGGCCTCTACTCATTGGAATTCAGAAGAATGAGAGGTGATCTTATCGAAACGTATCAGATTATGAGGGGGCTTGACAAGGTGGATGCAGAGAGGATGTTTCCACTGATGGGGGAGACTAGAACTAGAGGGCATGATCTTAGAATAAGAGGCCGCCCATTTAAAACTGAGATGTGGAGGAATTTCTTAGAGGGTTGTAAATCTGTGGAATTCGCTGCCTCAGAGAGCTGTGGAAGCTGGGTCATTGAATAAATTTAAGACAGAAATAGACAGTTTCTTAAACGATAAGGAAATAAGGGGGCGGGCAGGGAAGTGGACCTGAGTCCATTATCGTATTAAATGGCGGAGCAGGCTCGAAGGGCCGTATGGCTTACTCTTGCTCCTATTTTTTATGTCCTTATGATAGCAACACAGCAGGGATGCAGGCAGGAGCTGTACAGCACGTTACTGAGTGCATACTAGCCCATTCAGGAACAGCCAGATTAGGGCAAGGGAGGGCAATTATTTGGGCTGGAGGGCTACTTAACAAGTTTTGGGCCGTTAAGCTGTGTGGCCTCAAGATCGTGCGATGGACTGAAGTTCCCGTGTAGGCTGCTCAGCACCTTTTTAAATTAATAGCTGTGTAATTAGTACAGTAAGGAGCATAATTAAATTGTTCACCAATTGTCTAACGGGCAGAGGGTGTTAAGTTAGTGAATAAATCTGTTAACTAATTTGCTAATTATCAGTTGGTATAAATCAGTTTTAATAAATAAATTAGATAATTAAAATGTAATTAGTAAACACAAATTTGTTTTGCGTAAATTAGGTGGTAGTTAATAACTGGTTAACAGGCATCATCAGTCGGTCCCCCCATTGGTGGGAGTTGGGCCTGGGCTGGGGGGACGGGTCTCTGCCTTCCCCATCGCTCTCCACCGGTTTAGGGATCGCACTGCCATCGGTAAAGGGCCCTCACCGTGACTCCCGGCCTCAGCCGCCCATCTCCATATCTTCGTCTCCCGTCTCCAAGGCCCAGTACTAGTGTCCCCTGCTGCCCCGTATCTTGCCCGCCACTAAACTACGGAATAATGGCTAGGGAGGCCAAGAGATACAAGGTAGGGGGGAATTCCTGAGATTATGAGTAGTGACTAATATTGGGGGGGGGGGTGGTACACCACTCCAGAGCAGACCTGGGGACGATGAGGAGAGGTTAACCAGGGCTGGGAGGGTCTGCACTCATACGGCAGAGCGAGAGTACAGTCAGCAGATTTAAGAAACGGGAGCTCTCGGCCCATGGAGAATGAGGGGATAGAGATAGAGTTAAGATAGACCATGGTGTGGGAGGGCAATAAAAGGTCCTGAGGATTTAAAGGGGCGGTGAGAAAAACTGTGTTTACATAAAGGGCAGGTGGAATACGGATTCTCCTCCACAAACCGACCAGAACAGACCATGAGTTAATGCAACAGCAATTAGATTGTTGCTTGAAAAGATTAAAGGGTATGAGGAGTGAGCGGGCGAGTGGGATTAAACGAAGGGCTCACCGAGAATTAACGCAGCAGGGACTTGAGTTACCGGTAGGAGATGTGTGAGCTGATGAGCCAGGACTTTAGCACAGTGGGGAAGGAAGGAGCTGTACACCACGGTGCTGTACCCAACCTGACCCAGTGTATAAATCAGCCTGGCTCTATTTTTAAAAAAAAATTAAGTTCCAGTCACCTGGTGGGTGTCTTTGCTCAGAAGAATACTGGAGAATTTGTCTACATTTGCCTAGGAATGACTTGACAGCACTCCATGAAATACTCTTGTATTTTGTTCTTGATCTCATCCCCAAAACTGGGAGGAATGAACTAGAGGTTGGGTTGTGTTCCATTTTGATGTCCTCGACAAATTGCCCTTTAATGTCCTCCAGTGCCCTTGAGCTGGTTTGCAGCGGTTCTGTTTTTTGATTCCAGTTTCGATAAATTGATTGCACCGATGATGGTTGAACAGACCCTTTCTTTTTTTAAACTAGATGGTTGAAATGGGAAGTGTTCTATTAACCAGCACCGTTGTCCCTAATCTTTGTTGCTAAGAATTTTTTTTTTTTTTGATTGGCAAAGGAGAAGGACATCTTTCCCTTTAACCTGGATGAATTTGTTACTGTGGATGAAGTGGGTGAAGAGGAAGATGGTGCCGGAAATCAGAACCTTGAAAGCAAATCCAAAACCAATGCCCAGCGTTCGAAAAGTGCTGAGCCAGAAACACCAAAGGCAGAGGCCACGCAGGAGGTCAAGGAACCAGAACCAGAACCAGAACCAGAGCCAGCTCCAGGTAAAGCCGCAGTCATGGACTCCGCACGCTGCCTAGTAATTGCTCACCAGGGAGCCCCGAGAATGGGAATCTACACATTCTGAAAGCTGGGGTCCATGCAGACCCTGCACTGCCAGACTCGGGTCCAGTACTGGGTTTGAGGAATCGCAAAGTCGAGGATATTCCACCCTACATTTACTTGATGAAAAGTATTTTGCTGAATATGCTTGTGGCTAAACATAATTTGAAGTGAATTGGCTAATTATTTGAAAAGACAGACCATAAAGGGAGATGGTGGGAAAAAGCTCGAGAGCTAGTATTCTGGGAGTGCTGGGCCAAATGGCCTCATCCTGTCCTATAAATTCTTCAACGCTGCACCAGACTTTTCGTTTTGAGTCGTATATCCAAGTTTGCAGATGACGCTAAGTTAGGAGGTGCACTAAGTTGTGTAGGTTGTTATAAAGGGACATTGACAGACACATGAGTGGGCAAAACTGTGGCAGCTGGAGTTCAGTGTGGCAAATGTGAGGTCATCCACTGGATTTAAGACCAATCGGAATAATTTCTTAATGGGGAGAGACCAAGAACTGTGGCCAAGCAAGAGGGTTTGGGTGTACATGTAATCAGTAAAAGCAAGTGGACTGGTACAAAAAGTAATTAAAAAGGCAAATGGGATTTTTTCCTTTACCTCGAGGGGGCTGGAATACAGAAGTGAGAAAATGAGGCTTCAGTTTTCTGGAGTCTCAGTCAGACTGCATCTGGAGTAACTGCGTTCAGTTCTGGGCCCTGCACAGGAAGGTTATATTGGCCTTGGAGGGGGGCAGCGCAGGTTCACCCAGAATAATACCGAGGCTGAAAGGGTTAAATTACGAGGATAGGTTCGATAGAGAAACTATTTCCTCTGGTGGGGCAGTCCAGAACAAGGCATAACCTTGAAATTAGAGCCAGGCCGTTGAAGGGCAACGGCACCTATCGGGGTGGGGGGGGAGGGGTTTCTGGGGGGCTGTGTAACCCACTGCTAACCTGACCCTATTGGGGGAGGGGGGGGGTTTCTGGGGGGCTGTGTAACCCACTGCTAACCTGACCCTATCAGGGGGGCTGTTCAGTTCTCCTGCTTTTACTGATGGGTCAGCACCAATGTCCATGGTCACTGGATCAGTCTTATTCAAGGATCGATGATCTCTGATTGCTCCTCGTGGATGTTGGACCTTGGTGAGAAGAATGAGGGGTCATTTCATTGAAACTAATAACATTCTTATAGGACTTGACAGGGTAGATGCAGGGAGGATGTTTCCCCCTGGCTGGGGAGTCTAGAACCAGGGGTCACAGCCTCAGAATACGGGGTTGGCCATTTAGGACGGAGATGAGGAGAAACCTCTTCACTCAGGGGGTGGTGAATCTTTGGAATTCTCTGCCCCAGAGGGCTGTGGAGGCTCAGAGTATATTTAAGGCAGAGATAGAAATCAAAGAATTTGGAGGTCGAGTGGGAAGCTGGAGTTGAGATAGATGATCAGCCACAATCTTGTTGAATGGCGGAGCAGACTGGCTCGAAGGGCCAAATGGCCGACTCCTGCTCCTAATTCTTATGTTGAACTGGCTGGAGGAAGTCCTGCAGACACACCTGGTATCGAATGGATGATATTTGTCACCCAGTGCTTCAGTGACTCAACTCCTCCAGCAGCGTTGTACCTGCTACACTTTCTCTCTCACTTCAATCATACCAACAGTGGCGGACAGGAAATGACCTACAGGTCCATCCAGCCTGTCCCCTAGTGTGGTATCTTGTGCATAACGATGCAGACACTCCCCTCCCCACCCGGAGCCATGTAATCTCCTGGGAGAGGTAAAGAAACTACATTAGGAAAAAAAAATCCATGGCATTTGGGAAAAGGCTGAAAAATTCCTCTCCGACCCCTTTAGGAGATTGAAACTCGTCCAGGCGATCACACTGGCCCTGATTTGCTCAACTCTGTCTCTCTTTATGTGGCAACAACTCTGCCCAAGTTTGACTGTTGCCTCACGTGAGGGTCATCTCTCGGGACATCTTTAGATAGATGAAGGGAGCTTGGTTCAGTTGGTGACGTTCTCAAGTCTGAGTGCGAAGGTCATAGGTTCAAATCCAACTCCAAAAACCTGAGCCCATAACCTAGGCTGACAGTTCAGTGCAGTATAGAGGGAGTTGCTGCACTGTCAGATGAGACATTAAACGAAGGCTTCATCTGCCGTTTAGAGTGGCTGTAAAGGATCCTGTGGCTCTGTTCGAGGATTAGTTGGAAGTTTATTGAGCAGAACCGGATATTAATTTTTTATTCATCACAGTGCTTTTTGTGCGATCTTGCTGTGCCATGTGTTCACGTAACAACACTGGCTGCACTTCAAAAGTACTTCATTGGTAGTGAAGCACTTTGGGACATCCTGCGACTGTGAAAGGCACTATGGAAATGCAAGGATGTTAGTTTTTTTTTCTAATCTCAGTGAGGCTGTGCAACTTGGGAGGGATTGTCACAAGATTGAGTAAAGCAACAACCTGCATTTATATAGCATCTTTAACGTAGAAAAATATCCCACGGCACTGAGACAAGGAATGAGATATTTGGGGGAATAACGAAAAGCTTGATCCAAGTGGGTTTTAAGGTCGGGGTCTTAAAGTTGAAGAGGTTTAAGGAGAGAATTCCAGAGCATGGGGGTCTAAGCGGCTGAAGGCCCGGCCACTAATGGTGGGGATTGGGGGTTACACAAGGAGCCAGGCTGTTCCTCTTGGCAGAGCACATGATCCATCTGGCCTTTCCGGCACAGCACCTCGACCTCTACAACTAGAAACTGCTTCATCTGTGTTCTTTCAGTCACGCGACCCCCGAACCATCAAAACTGTCATGGTTAGAAACCTTCCCAGTCTCGTCTTCCCCATCAGGCAGTGTGCTTTCCTGACTTGGTTGCTTGATCAAGTTAACATTTGTCTTGAGTATATTCTAGACTGAGATCGATAGACCTTTGGATACTGTGAGAATCAAGGGATATGGGGATCGGTCAAGAAGGTGGAGTTGAGGTAGAAGATTGGCCGTGATATTGGAGCAGGCTCGAAGGGCTGAATGGCCCACTCCTCCTAATTCTTATGTTCTTGTGTCTCAATTTGGCATATCGAAAGAACACGAGACGTCTCGGACACAGTCCAGGTGGTTAATGTGGTCAGGGGACATCTGTTTATTAGTTCTGCTTTACATTGTTTTGGTAATCACAGATAGTGGCACTTCCTTATCTGATGGTGCTGATGTGACTAAAGTTTGAATTGTCTTTGTTCCCTCTTAATGCATCAGCAGTTGTTTTTAGGTTTAGACTACGTAAGGCATAATGGTGACGTCGACAATAAAAGATGTTCGTTCCTAAATCCTTACAGACTCCTCACCTTGAGAGTGAAGGAACAATTCTTAATCCTCATTACTTAATAAATAGTGCTAATTGATCGTTTCCTTTTTAATTGATAGTTACATATTTGCCGCGACAATCGCCGCATCAGGCTTAAGCCAACAAGGAGTAGTTGGAAAATGAACTTTAATATCGATAAGTGTGAGGTGATACATTTTGGTCGGAAGAATAAGGAGGCCGCATACTCCTTGGAAACTAAGTGTCTAAGTGGGGCAGATACACAAATCACTAAAAGCAGCAACGCAGGTTAATACGACCATAAAAAAAGCAGAGAACCTTGGTTAGACCACACTTGAGAACTGTGAACAGTCTCCATATTATATAAAGGATAAGGAGGCACTGGAGAAGGTGCAAAAAAGATTTGCTAGAATGATACCAGAACTGAGAAGCTATATCTATCAGGAAAGATTGAATCATAGAAATTTACAGCATGGAAGGGGCCATTTCGGCCCATTGTGTCCGTGCCGGCCGACCAAGAGATATCCAGCCTAATACCACTTTCCAGCTCTCGGTCCATAGCTCTGCAGGTTACGGCACTTCAAGTGCACATCCAAGTATTTTTAAAATGTGGTGAGGGTTTCTGCCTCAGGCATTGAGTTCCAGACCCCCACCACCCTCTGGGTGAAGAAATTTCCCCATCTATATCCTCTAAACCTCCCCCCAATTATTTTAATCTATGTCCCCTGGTTGTTACATAGAAACATAGAAATTAGGTGCAGGAGTAGGCCATTCGGCCCTTTGAGCCTGCACCACCATTCAATAAGATCATGGCTGATCATTCCCTCAGTACCCCTTTCCTGCTTTCTCTCCATACCCCTTGATCCCTTTGGCCGTAAGGGCCATATCTAACTCACTTGTGAATATATCTAATGAACTGGCCTCAACAACTCTCTGCGGTAGAGAATTCCACAGGTTCACCACTCTCTTGAGTGAAGAAATTTCTCCTCATCTCAGTCCTAAATGGCTTACCCCTTATTCTTAGACTGTGATCCCTGGTTCTGGAACTCCCCAGCAACAGGAACATTCTTCCTGCCTCTAACCTGTCCAATCCCGTCAGAATTTTATGTATCTATGAGATCCCATCTCATTCTTCTAAGCTCCAGTGGATACAAGCCCAGTTGATCCAGTCTCTCCTCATATCTCAGTCCTGCCATCCTGGGAATCAGTCTGGTGAACCTTCGCTGTACTCCTTCAATAGCAAGAACATCCTTCCTCAGATTAGGAGACCAAAATGGCCTCACTAAGGCCCTGTACAACTGCAGTACAACTTCCCTGCTCCTAAACTTAAATCCCCTCGCTATGAAGGCCAACATGCCATTTGCCGCCTTCACCGCCTGCTGTACCTGCATGCCAACCTTCAATGACTGATGTACCATGACACCCAGGTCTCGTTGCACCTCCCCTTTTCCTTATCTGTCACCATTCAGATAATATTCTGCCTTCCTGTTTTTGCCACCAAAGTGGATAACCTCACATTTATCCACATAATACTGCATCTGCCATGCATTTGCCCACTCACCTAACCTGTCCAAGTCACCCTGCAGCCTCTTAGCATCCTCCTCGCAGCTCACACCGCCACCCAGTTTAGTGTCATCTGCAAACTTGGAGATATTACATTTAATTCCTTCATGTAAATCATGGATGTACATTGTAAATAGCTGGAGTCCCAGCACTGAGCCCTGCGGCACCCCACTAGTCACTGCCTGCCATTCTGAAAAGGACCCGTTTATTTCGACTCTCTGTTGACCCCTTTGCCAACAGAAACAGGTCCTTCTTATCCACTAACAATCTGGGACTCCTATCTCTAGAAAAGAGAAGACTGAGGGGTGACCTGATAGATGTCTTTAAGATTATGAAAGGGTTTGATAGGATAGATGGAGAGAAGATGTTTCCACTTGTGGGGGAGACCAGAACTAGGGGCCATCAATATAAGATAGACACCAATAAATCCAATGGGGAATTCAGGAGCAGGTTTTTCACCCAGAGAGTGGTGAGAATGTGCAACTCACTGCCATGGGGTGGTTGAGATGAGTAGCAGAAATGTATTTAAGGGGAGGCTGGATAAACATGAGGGAGAAAGGAATAGAGGGTCATGTTGATAGGGGTAGATGAGGAAGCATGGGAGGAGGCTCGAGTGGAGCATAAACACCGGCATGGAGCACTTGGGCCGAATGGCCTGTGTCTGCTGTAAATATTATGTAACTATTGTAACATACCAAGGTAATTAAAAGAATTAATACAATCGCTTGCACTATTACAAAGCACATGGAGATTATTCAATACCACCGGTGCCCACATTATGGATCAATTTCCACTGCTCGCAATCCCCTCATTGTCCTGAAGCGTGTATTGGTCTAGGCCATATCTCACCAGAGGCACAGGAAGGAAAGTGGGAGGGGAGATTGGAGCAGGTTACAGAGATAGAGGGGGGGTGAGGTGGAGCAGATTACAGAGATAGAGGGGGGTGAGGGTAAGCAGGGATTTTAACACAGCGTTAAAGTAGGGGCCACCACTCTAATCTCCGGGGTGTAGGAGGTGAGTGAAGTGCTCGCCACAGGCAATCCAATAACGTCATTCAGGCCAGGAACACCAATGTAGGACACGGGTGATGGGGGATCAGGATACCAGCGGCAGAGGTTCGGATCAGCTGAAGTTTACAGAGGGTGGAAGGCTGGCCAGGAGAGGGTTGGAACCATCAGCAAACACGCCGCCATCCTGAGAGTGGATAAAATGTGGAGATATTGCATTGACCTGTTGGGCTGAACGGCCTGTTAATGTGCTGTACTCTCTGTATCTCGATGAGATCACACCAACTCAGTAATGGTATCTGTCTCAGCAGGTGACTCACCACCAAAGGTGGCAGAGACGACGGAGGTGAAATCTAAACCTGAATCCCGAGCCCAGCCCCCAGCCAAGGCAGCTGTGAAGGAGGAGCCTATGATCACCGAGTCAGAGACAGCCAAGGAGCCTGAAACCACCACAGTGGAGCCCAGCAAAGCCCCGACTGTCACAGACTCGAAGCAAGATGCCACGGGACCCATCGCCGTAAAGAGAGAAGCAGCACCCTCGGCATCTGGGGACGGTGAGCCTGCCTGCAAGGTAGCAGCACATGCCCCAAGCAACCTGGCCCCTGCACCAGTTCCCAGCTCCGCGGGAGACAGCGTCAAATCGAAGGGCCTGGAGCAGCGAACAGGTGAGTGCTGAGGGAGGGGGATGGCTGAGCACAGTCACACGTCCTACCATGGTATTGGATTGAGGCTTCTTGGCAGTGTAAATTATTCATTCAATGGCACGCTCCTCTTCCGCTCACTGTCCTGCGGACTGCTTCCCATTATGCAATCCACTGGCACTGACAGGCATCCCGTCCCTGAGCACATCCACATTTTCCCCGAGCGATTCATTTAAGGGAAGTCTGTCCCTCACTGAGTCCGGGTCTCTCTCAGTACAGGTGTGTGTGTCACTGACCCCGGGTCTCTCTCAGTACAGGTGTGTGTGTCACTGACCCCGGGTCTCTCTCAGTACAGGTGTGTGTGTCACTGACCCCGGGGGTCTCAGTACAGGTGTGTGTGTCACTGACCCCAGGTCTCTCTCAGTACAGGTGTGTGTGTCTCTGACCCCGGGTCTCTCTCAGTACAGGTGTGTATGTCTCTGACCCCGGGTCTCTCTCAGTACAGGTGTGTGTGTCACTGACCCCGGGTCTCTCTCAGTACAGGTGTGTGTGTCACTGACCCCGGGTCTCTCTCAGTACAGGTGTGTGTGTCACTGACCCCGGGTCTCTCAGTACAGGTGTGCGTCAGTCACTGACCCCGGGTCTCTCTCAGTACAGGTGTGTGTGTCACTGACCCCGGGTCTCTCTCAGTACAGGTGTGTGTGTCACTGACCCCGGGTCTCTCAGTACAAGTGTGTGTGTCACTGACCCCGGGTCTCTCAGTACAGGTGTGTGTGTCACTGACCCCAGGTCTCTCTCAGTATAGGTGTGTGTGTCTCTGACCCCGGGTCTCTCTCAGTACAGGTGTGTATGTCTCTGACCCCGGGTCTCTCTCAGTACAGGTGTCTGTGTCACTCACTGACCCCGGGTCTCTCTCAGTACAGGTGTGTGTGTCTCTGACCCCGGGTCTCTCTCAGTACAGGTGTGTATGTCTCTGACCCCGGGTCTCTCTCAGTACAGGTGTCTGTGTCACTCACTGACCCCGGGTCTCTCTCAGTACAGGTGTGTGTGTTTCTGACCCCGGGTCTCTCTCAGTACAGGTGTGTGTGTCACTGACCCCGGGTCTCTCTCAGTACAGGTGTGTGTGTGTCACTGATCCCGGGTCTCCCTCAGTACAGGTGTGTGTGTATCACTGACCCCGGGTGTCTCTCAGTACAGGTGTGTGTGTGCATGACCCCGGGTGTCTCAGTACAGGTGTGTGTGTATCACTGACCCCGGGTGTCTCTCAGTACAGGTGTGTGTGTATCACTGACCCCGGGTGTCTCTCAGTACAGGTGTGTGTGTATCACTGACCCCGGGTGTCTCTCAGTACAGGTGTGTGTGTATCACTGACCCCGGGTCACTCTCAGTACAGGTGTGTGTGTCACTGGCCCCGGGTCTCTCTCAGTACAGGTGTGTGTGTCTCTGACCCCGGGTGTCTCTCAGTACAGGTGTGTGTGTCACTGACCCCGGGTCTCTCTCAGTACAGGTGTGTGTGTCTCTGACCCCGGGTGTCTCTCAGTACAGGTGTGTGTGTCCCTGACCCCCGGTGTCTCAGTACAGGTGTGTGTGTCACTGACCCCAGGTGTCTCTCAGTACAGGTGTGTGTGTCACTGACCCCCGGTGTCTCAGTACAGGTGTGTGTGTCCCTGACCCCGGGTCTCTCTCAGTACAGGTGTGTCACTTGTCGTTCTTAAATGAATTGAGCTGTTGGAATTTTTAGAAATGTTAATGCATTGTGTTTTAAATAGATGCTAAGTTGAGGAGAGAGCCTGTGTCCGAGGCGGAACCTGAAGCAAAGCGGACCAGGTTAACTGGGCCGACACTTGTTGAGTTAAAGATGCCGCCTTATAAATCCAACAACCCTATCGGTGAGTCCAGGGCAACACTGCTACCTACAGCTTTCAGCTGGATTTACAGTAACTAGGCACCAAAACCACATTACCTGTCATTTGTAACGTTCAGTGCTGTAAGAGGAGACGCCGGTAGAGGGGGGGGGGGAGGGAGAGAGGGGGGGCACAGGGGTGCAGGGAGAGAGAGAGAGAGAGAGGGGGGGGCGCAGGGGGAGAGAGTGGGGGGGCGCAGGTAGAGAGAGTGGGGGGGCGCAGGTAGAGAGAGAGAGGGGGGGCGCAGGTAGAGAGAGAGAGGGGGGGCGCAGGGAGAGAGAGGGGGGGCTAAGGTGGAGAGAGAGGGGGGCGCAGGGAGAGAGAGAGAGAGAGGTGGGGGGCGCAGGTAGAGAGAGAGAAAGGGGGGGCGCAGGTAGAGAGAGAGAGGGGGGGGCGCAGGGAGAGGGAGGGGGGCGCAGGGAGAGAGAGGGGGGGCGCAGGGAGAGAGAGGGAGGGGGGCGCAGGGAGAGAGAGGGAGGGGGGCGCAGGGAGAGAGAGGGAGGGGGGGGGCGCAGGGAGAGAGAGGGAGGGGGGGCGCAGGGAGAGAGAGGGAGGGGGGGCGCAGGGAGAGAGAGGGAGGGGGGGCGCAGGGAGAGAGAGAGGGGGGGCGCAGGGAGGGAGAGAGAGAGGGGGGGCGCAGGGAGAGAGAGGGAGGGGGGGCGCAGGGAGAGAGGGGGGGCGCTGCTGCTCGCTCTATCCTGCTCTCTCCGCCTCCGTGTCTCGTGCGCTCTCTCTCTACCCTGCGCGCGCTCTCGCTCGACCCTGCTCTCTCTCTCTGCCCTGCTCTCGCTCGTGCTCGCTCTCTCTCTCTCTCTCTCTCTCTCTAGCCTGCTCTCGCTCTCGCTTTCTCTCTACCCTGCGCGCGCTCTCTCTCTCTCTCTCTACCCTGCGCTCTCTCTCTCTCTACCCTGCGCTCTCTCTCTCTCTCTCTCTCTACCCTGCGCTCGCTCTCTCTCTCTACCCTGCGCGCGCTCTCTCTCTCTACCCTGCGCTCGCTCTCTCTCTACCCTGCGCTCGCTCTCTCTCTCTACCCTGCGCTCGCTCGCTCTCTCTACCCTGCGCGCGCTCTCTCTCTCTCTCACTCTCTCTACCCTGCGCTCTCTCTCTCTCTACCCTGCGCTCTCTCTCTCTCTCTACCCTGCGCGCGCTCTCTCTCTCTACCCTGCGCGCGCTCTCTCTCTCTACCCTGCGCGCGCTCTCTCTCTCTACCCTGCGCGCGCTCTCTCTCTCTACCCTGCGCGCGCTCTCTCTCTCTACCCTGCGCGCGCTCTCTCTCTCTACCCTGCGCGCGCTCTCTCTCTCTACCCTGCGCGCGCTCTCTCTCTCTACCCTGCGCGCGCTCTCTCTCTCTACCCTGCGCGCGCTCTCTCTCTCTACCCTGCGCGCGCTCTCTCTCTCTACCCTGCGCGCGCTCTCTCTCTCTACCCTGCGCGCGCTCTCTCTCTCTACCCTGCGCGCGCTCTCTCTCTCTACCCTGCGCGCGCTCTCTCTCTCTACCCTGCGCGCGCTCTCTCTCTCTACCCTGCGCGCGCTCTCTCTCTCTACCCTGCGCGCGCTCTCTCTCTCTACCCTGCGCGCGCTCTCTCTCTCTACCCTGCGCGCGCTCTCTCTCTCTACCCTGCGCGCGCTCTCTCTCTCTACCCTGCGCGCGCTCTCTCTCTCTACCCTGCGCGCGCTCTCTCTCTCTACCCTGCGCGCGCTCTCTCTCTCTACCCTGCGCGCGCTCTCTCTCTCTACCCTGCGCGCGCTCTCTCTCTCTACCCTGCGCGCGCTCTCTCTCTCTACCCTGCGCGCGCTCTCTCTCTCTACCCTGCGCGCGCTCTCTCTCTCTACCCTGCGCGCGCTCTCTCTCTCTACCCTGCGCGCGCTCTCTCTCTCTACCCTGCGCGCGCTCTCTCTCTCTACCCTGCGCGCGCTCTCTCTCTCTACCCTGCGCGCGCTCTCTCTCTCTACCCTGCGCGCGCTCTCTCTCTCTACCCTGCGCGCGCTCTCTCTCTCTACCCTGCGCGCGCTCTCTCTCTCTACCCTGCGCGCGCTCTCTCTCTCTACCCTGCGCGCGCTCTCTCTCTCTACCCTGCGCGCGCTCTCTCTCTCTACCCTGCGCGCGCTCTCTCTCTCTACCCTGCGCGCGCTCTCTCTCTCTACCCTGCGCGCGCTCTCTCTCTCTACCCTGCGCGCGCTCTCTCTCTCTACCCTGCGCGCGCTCTCTCTCTCTACCCTGCGCGCGCTCTCTCTCTCTACCCTGCGCGCGCTCTCTCTCTCTACCCTGCGCGCGCTCTCTCTCTCTACCCTGCGCGCGCTCTCTCTCTCTACCCTGCGCGCGCTCTCTCTCTCTACCCTGCGCGCGCTCTCTCTCTCTACCCTGCGCGCGCTCTCTCTCTCTACCCTGCGCGCGCTCTCTCTCTCTACCCTGCGCGCGCTCTCTCTCTCTACCCTGCGCGCGCTCTCTCTCTCTACCCTGCGCGCGCTCTCTCTCTCTACCCTGCGCGCGCTCTCTCTCTCTACCCTGCGCGCGCTCTCTCTCTCTACCCTGCGCGCGCTCTCTCTCTCTACCCTGCGCGCGCTCTCTCTCTCTACCCTGCGCGCGCTCTCTCTCTCTACCCTGCGCGCGCTCTCTCTCTCTACCCTGCGCGCGCTCTCTCTCTCTACCCTGCGCGCGCTCTCTCTCTCTACCCTGCGCGCGCGCTCTCTCTCTCTCTACCCTTCTCTCTTTGAACCCTGTTATTTCTGCTCTAAGTTGCAATTTTTGGGGGCTTTAATTCCAACTCTTTAATATTTCCATGTCTGGAGCACTGATAAAGGCAGCTCTCTCTCTCTTTTACAAGCCCGAACCGAGGACTAGCTGTTTTTAGGCCTTTGGTCTGGTTCTGTTTGTAAAGGTGAGGCCCTGTGCCAGCCGTGAGTGTGCCTGCAGGCAGAGGCAAGGCCAGGCCAGTGAATGTCTCACACCAGTGTGCACAGGAAAGGATGCAGGGGAGGACAGTGCGCTGTTCAGGAGGGGCTCGGCGCTAGATTAGTTTAGACGCTGCAACTTTGAGCCTGCCCTTGGCCCTCTGTAGGGGAAGCACTCGAATCACCGCTGACACTTGTTCTCCCTCCGCAGGCGTTGAATTTATTGTTCCAAAAACCGGTTACTTCTGTCAGATTTGTTCTCTGTTTTACACGAATGAAGATACGGCCAAGGTGACTCACTGTGGCACTGTGCTGCACTACAAGAATATGGAGGTAAGGGCTGTACCTCTGTGCCCAGGAGCGCTCACTTAGGGCCTCACCCTTCAAAAACCAACTGCGTGGAAGAGTGGCCAGTAACCCAGGCCGGGGCTGCTTGCTGACCACACACCGTCTTGTACAGAGAGGGTGTGCATTCGGTGAGGTGTTACTGCTGAAGTGACTGGGTGGGAAAAAGACTATATACATATATAGTCTGATGGGCCTTTTCCCTTCTTACTCTGGGTAAGCGTCTACATAGAAACATAGAAAATAGGTGCAGGAGCAGGCCATTCGGCCCTTCGAGCCTGCACCGCCATTCAATAAGATCATAACTGATCATTCCCTCAGTACCCCTTTCCTGCTTTCTCTCCATACTCCGTGATCCCTTTAGCCGTAAGGGCCATATCTAACTCCCTCTTGAATATATCCAATGAACTGGCCTCAACAACTCTCTGCGGCAGGGAATTCCACAGGTTAACAACTCTCTGAGTGAAGAAGTTTCTCCTCATCTCAGTCCTAAATGGCCTACCCCTTATCCTAAGACTATGTCCCCTGATTCTGGACTTCCCCATCATCAGGAACATTCTTCCTGCATCTAACCTGTCTTGTCCCGTCAGAATCTTATAAGTTTCTATGAGATCCCCTCATCCTTCTAAACTCCAATGTATAAAGGCCCAGTTGATCCAGTCTCTCCTCATATGTCAGTCCAGCCATCCCGGGAATCAGTCTGGTGAACCTTCGCTGCACTCCCTCAATAGCAAGAATGTCCTTCCTCAGATTAGGAAACCAAAACTGAACACAATATTCCAGGTGAGGCCTCACCAAGGCCCTGTACAACTGCAGTAAGACCTCCCCACTCCTATACTCAAATCCCCTGGCTATGAAGGCCAACATACCATTTACCTTCTTCACCGCCTGCTGTACCTGCATGCCAACTTTCAACGACTGATGAACCGTGACACCCAGGTCTCGTTGCACCTCCCCTTTTCCTAATCTGCTGCCATTCAGATAATATTCTGCCTTTGTGTTTTTGCCCCCAAAGTGGATAACCTCACATTTATCCACATTATACTGCATCTGCCGTGCATTTGCCCACTCACCTAACCTGTCCAAGTCACCCTGCAGCCTCTTAGCATCCTCCTCACAGCTCACTCCGCCACCCAGTTTAGTGTCATCTGCAAATTTGGAGATATTACACTCAATTCCTTCATCCAAATCATTAATGTATATTGTAAATAGCTGGGGTCCCAGCACTGAGCCCTGCGGCACCCTACTAGTCACTGCCTACCATTCTGAAAAGGACCCGTTTATCCCAACTCTCTGCTTCCTGTCTGCCAACCAGTTCTCTATCCACGTCAGTACATTACCCCCAATACCATGTGCTTTGATTTTGCACACCAATCTCTTGTGTGGGACCTTGTCAAAAGCCTTTTGAAAGTCCAAATACACCACATCCACTGGTTCTCCCTTATCTACACTACTAGTTACATCCTCAAAAAATTCCAGAAAATTTGTCAAGCATGATTTCCCTTTCATAAATCCATGCTGACTTGAACCGATCCTGTCACTGCTTTCCAAATGTGCTGCTATTTCATCTTTAATAATTGATTCCAACATTTTCCCCACTACAGATGTCAGGCTAACCGGTCTATAATTAGCCGTTTTCTCTCTCCCTCCTTTTTTAAACAGTGGCGTTACATTAGCTACGCCTCCAGTCCATAGGAACTGATCCAGAGTCGATAAGACTGTTGGAAAATGATCACCAATGCATCCACTATTTCTATGGCCACTTCCTTAAGTACTCCGGGATGCAGACTATCAGGCCCCGGGGATTTATCAGCCTTCAATCCCATCAATTTCCCGCCTAATAAGGATATCCTTCAGTTCCTCCTTCTCACTAGACCCTCGGTCCTCTAGTATTTCCAGAAGGTTATTTGTGTCTTCCTTTGTGAAGACAGAACCAAAGTATTTGTTTAACTGGTCTGCCATTTCTTTGTTCCCCATTATAAATTCACCCGAATCTGACTGCAAGGGACCTACGTTTGTCTTCACATATTTATAGAAGTTTTTGCAGTCAGTTTTTATGTTCCCTGCAAGCTTCAGATCAGGAAGCTTATCTAAGAAATGAATAGTCCGCAATGGTCAAACCGGATCCGCAATGGTCAAACCGGATCCGTAACCTCGCCAAACAGAAACATGAAACCTGTTTGTATTAATTTCCAGAAATACGTGACGCAGCGACAGGAGGAGCTTCGCAAGCAGCAGGAGCGTGCGGCCAAACCCGACAAGTGACACTCGCCCCGCACTACCTTTAG
The DNA here is from genome assembly GCF_044704955.1 of Pristiophorus japonicus. Taxonomy (NCBI): domain Eukaryota; kingdom Metazoa; phylum Chordata; class Chondrichthyes; family Pristiophoridae; genus Pristiophorus; species Pristiophorus japonicus. Next base: position 5,294,671 of record NC_091978.1, read on the forward strand.
TCAAAGTATATTTTGGGTCCAAGTGTTCCCCTTCTCTTATTTTACTGGTTTAACTAGGTGGTTACAACATTGTACAAATGATCTTTCCACAGCTGTAACGATTATGGAAACTGTTCTTTTGAGTTAATATTGTTGTCTTGTGTTTTTACTTAAATTGCTGTAACAATTGCTGATTCTCTTCTAATTCAATTAAAGATTATGTTCTGGAAAAGCTGTTTGTTTTAACTTTTTTCCCACGCACTTGCTGTGTACAGCAGCACTGTATATACAGCCTCTGGCCGTGTAATGCATTGTATATATCTATACAAAGTATGGTGTTATGACACTCGCTTCCTGCAAATTTTCTCATCAGACTTTATTGGTAAAGGATGCGACCACCACCAACCAACCGGAAGTGCTTCAGGTTCCAGATTTATGCACAGTACCCAGGCCTTGGCAACTGTCCATTATAGGAACAGGATCTATACTTCAACTCTATTTACCTGCTTTTGTTCCCTTACCCAAGTGTGCCAGCTACAATAATTCCGTCATTTCCTGCGGCCACTAAACCACACCTGAGACACTTAACACCAAAGTGCCGCTCAATATTTCCTGGTGTCTTCCCCATCACTGAAGGACTGTGCCTCAAGGTCCCTGCCCCCACTTGCTGAGTCTTCTGCAACAGCACCTCCCAAACCTGCGACCTCTACCACCTAGGACAAGGGGACCACCTCCACGTTCCCCACCATCCTGACTTGGGAATATTGCCGTTGCAAGCCAAGAAGGCAGCTCATCACCCCCTCAAGGGATGGGAAATAAATGCCAGCATCCCATGAAAACAAAATCCTGGAACTCCCTAACAGCACTGTGGGAGCACCTTCACCACCATCTTAAGGGCAATTAAGATGCAGGCCTCGCTGGCAAGGCCAGCATTTATTGCCCCTCACACATAACCGGTGAGATATTTGCTCAGCCATACCTGACCTGCACCCACAACTCCATTTACATGTCTTGGTTCCATAATCCTCAATGCCTTTCACACTTCTCTGCGTTAAATTCCATGTGCCGGCCCACATCCCAAGTCCCGTGTCATCTGCAAACTTTGGAAATTATGCCCTGCACATCCAAGTCTGGGTCATTAGATCAAAGGAAGAGGTTTATAATGTTGCCAAAAAGAGCAGTAAGCCTAAGGGTTTTAGAATTCAGCAAAAGACTAAGGAATGGAAAATAGAATGAGAGTAAACTAGCAAGAGACATAAATAGATTAGCAAAAGTAAATGTGGGTCCCTTACAGGCTGAGACAGGAGAAATTATACTGGAGAATAAGGAAATGGTAGAGAAATTAAACAAATAATGTCTGTCTTCATGGAAGACACAAGAAGAATCCCAGGAATAGTGGAGCAACAAGGATGAGGAATTGAAAGAAATTAGTATTAGGCAATTAATGGGACTGAAAGCTGATAACCCCAGGATGTAGGCCATCAAATCCAGGGGATTTTTGAAAGAGCTGGTGGCTAGAGAGATCGCAGATGGATTTGTTGTCGGCTTCCACAGATTGGAAGGTAGCTAATGTAACCCCGCTATTTGAGAGAAAACAGGGCACCACAGATCAGTTACCCCAATTGTGTGTGTAACTAGAGGATGTGGTGTATTTGGATTTTCAAGAGGCATTTGATAAGGTGCCCCACAAGGTTACTGAACAAAATAAGGGCTCATGGGATTGGGGGTAATGTACTAGCATGGATTGAGGACAGACAACAAATAGGACTAAATGGGTCATTTTTGGGTTGTCCGGCTGTAACTAGTGGGGTGCCACAAGGATCAGTGCTTGGCCCCAGCTATTCACAATCTATATCAATGATTTGGTTGAGGGGACCAAATGTAATATATCCAGGTTTGCTGATGATACAAAGCTAGATAGGAATGTAAGTTGTGAGGAGGATGCAAAGGGGCTTCAAGGGCATACAGACCGGCTAAGTGAGTGGGTAAGAACATGGTAAATGGAATATAATATGGAGAAATGTGAAGTTACCCACTTTGGTAGGAAAAATAGAAAAGCAGAGTACTTTAATGGTGAGAGATTGGGAAATGTTGGTATTCAGAGGGACCTAGGTGTCCTAGGGTCTTGAGAAGTAGCTGCAGAGATTGTGTATGCATTGGTTGTAATTTACCAAAATTCCCTGGATTCTGGGGAGGTTCCAGCAGATTGGAAAACTGCAAATGTAATGTCCCTATTTAAAAAAGGAGGCAGACAAAAAGCAGGAAACTATAGACCAGTTAGCCTAACATCTGTGGTTGGGAAAATGTTGGAGTCCATTATTGAAGAACTAGTAGCAGGACATTTGGAAAAACAAAAGTCGGTCAGGCAGGGTCAGCATGGATTTATGAAGGGGAAATCATGTTTGACAAATTTGCTGGAGTTCTTTGAGGATCTAACGAACAGTATGGATAAAGGGGAACCAGTGGATGTGGTGTATTTGGATTTCCAGAGGCATTTGACAAGGTGCCACATAAAAGATTACTGCACAAGATAAAAGTTCACGGGGTTGGGAGTAATATATTAGCATGGATAGAGGATTGGCTAACTAACAGAAAACAGAGTTGGGATAAATGGTTCATTCTCTGGTTGACAATCAGTAACCAGTGGGGTGCCGCAGGGATCAGTGCTGGGACCCCAACTATTTACAATCTATATTAACGACTTGGAAGAAGGGACCGAGTGTAATGTAGCCAAGTTTGCTGACGATACAAAGATGGGAGGAAAAGCAATGTGTGAGAAGGACACAAAAAATCTGCAAAACGACAGACAGGCTAAGAGAGTGGGCAAAAATTTGGCAGATGGAGTATAATGTTGGAAAGTGTGAGGTCATGCATTTTGGCAGAAAAAAAATCAAAGAGCAAGTTATTATTTAAATGGATTAAGATTGCAAAGTGCTGCAGTACAGCAGGACCTGGGGGTACTTGTGCATGAAACACAAAAGGTCAGTATGCAGATACAGCAAGTGATCAGGAAGGCCAATGGAATCTTGGCCTTTATTGCAAAGGGGATGGAGTATAAAAGCAGGGAAGTCTTGCTACAGTTATACAGGGTATTGGTGAGGCCACACCTGGAATACTGCGTGCAGTTTTGATTTTCATATTTATGAAAGGATATAGTTGCTTTGGAGGCAGTTCAGAGAAAGTTCACTCGGTTGATCCCAGGGATGAGGGGGTTGACTTATGAGGAAAGGTTGAGGAGGTTGGCCTCTACTCATTGGAGTTCAGAAGAATGAGAGGTGATCTTATCAAAATGTATAAGATAATGATGGGGCTTGACAAGGTGGATGCAGAGAGGATGTTTCCACTGATGGAGGAGATGAGAACTAGGGGGCATGGTCTTAGAATAAGGGACCGCCCATTTAAAACTGAGATGAGGAGGAATTTCTTCTCTGAGGGTTGTAAATCTGGAATTCGCTGCCTCAGAGAGCTGTGGAAGCCAGGACATTGAATAAATTTAAGACAGATATAGAATGTTTCTTAAACGATAAGGGAATAAGGGGAAATGGAGCTGAGTCCATGATATTGAATGGCGGAGCAGGCTCAAGGGGCCGAATCCTGCTCCTATTATGTCCTTGTACACAAATCAGAGTTGACATGCAGGGACAGCAAGCAATTGGTAAATAAATGGCCTTTGTTGCAAGAGGATTTGAGTACAAGAGTAAACATAGAAACATAAAAAATAGATGCAGGCTCACCATTCAATAAGATCATGGCTGATCATTCACCTCAGTACCCCTTTCCTGCTTTCTCTCCATACCCCTTGATCCCTTTAGCCGTAAGGGCCATATCTAACTCCCTCTTGAATATATCCAATGAACTGGCATCAACAACTCTCTGCGGCAGGGAATTTCACAGGTTAACAACTCTCTGAGTGAAGAAGTTTCTCCTCATCTCAGTCCTAAGTGGCTTACCCCTTATCCTTAGACTGTGACCCCTGGTTCTGGACTTCCCCAACATCGGGAACATTCTTCCTGCATCTAACCTGTCCAATCCCATCAGAATTTTATAAGTTTCTATGAGATCCCCTCTCATCCTTCTAAACTCCAGTGAATAAAGGCCCAGTTGATCCAGTCTCTCCTCAGATGTCAGTCTGGTGAACCTTCGCTGCACTCCCTCAATAGCAAGAACGTCCTCCCACAGATTAGGAGACCAAAACTGAACACAATATTCCAGGTGAGGCCTCACCAAGGCCCTGTACAACTGCAGTAAGACCTTCCTGCTCCTGTACTCAAATCCCCTAGCTATGAAGGCCAACAGACTTCACCGCCTGCTGTACCTGCATGCCAACTTTCAATGACTGATGAACCATGACACCCAGGTCTCACTGCACCTCCCCTTTTCCTAATCTGCCGCCATTCAGATAATATTCTGTCTTCGTGTTTTTGCTCCCAAAGTGGATAACCTCACATTTATCCACATTATACTGCATCTGCTATGCACTTGCCCACTCACCTAACCTGTCCAAGTCACCTTGCAGCCTCCTAGCATCCTCCTCACAGCTCACATCGCCACCCAGTTTAGTGTCGTGGAGATATTACACTCAGTTCCTTCATCTAAATCATTAATGTATATTGTAAATAGCTGGGGTCCCAGCACTGAGCCCTGCAGCACTCCACTAGTCACTGCCTGCCATTCTGAAAAGGATCCGTTTATCCCGACTCTCTGCTTCCTGTCTGCCAACCAGTTCTCTATCCACGTCAGTACATTACCCCCATACCATGTGCTTTGATTTCGTGAGAGACCTTGTCAAAAGCCTTTTGAAAGTCTAAATACACCACATCCACTGGTTCTCCCTTGTCCACTCTACTAGTTACATCCTCAAAAAATTCCAGATTTGTCAAGTCATTTCATAAATCCATGCTAACTTGGACCGATCCTGTCATTGCTTTCCAAATGCACTGCTATTTCATCTTTAATAATTGATTCCAACATTTTCCCCACTACTGATGTCAGGCTAACCGGTCTATAATTACCCACTTTCTCTCTCCCTCCCTTTTTAAAAAGTGGTGTTACATTAGCTACCCTCCAGTCCATAGGAACTGATCCAGAGTCGATAGACTGTTGGAAAATGATCACCAATGCATCCACTATTTCTATGGCCACTTCCTTAAGTACTCTGGAATGCAGACTATCAGACGCTGGGGATTTATCAGCCTTCAACCCCATCAATTTCCATAACACAATTTCCCATCTAATAAGGATATCCTTCAGTTCCTCCTTCTCACTAGACCCTCGGTCCCCTAGTACTTCTGGAAGGTTATTTGTGTCTTCCTTCGTGAAGACAGAACCAAAGTATTTGTTCAATTGTTCTGCCATTTCTTTGTTCCCCATTATAAATTCACCTGAATCCGACTGCAAGGGACCTACATTTGTCTTCACTAATCTTTTTCACTTCACATATTTATAGAAGCTTTTGCAGATGTCTTACCTCAATTATATAGGGCCCAGGTGAGACTACACCTGGAGTATTGTGTATAGTTTTGGTCTATCCTAAGGAAGGATATACTTGCCATAGAGGGAGTACAACGAAGGTTCACCAGACTGATTCCTGGGATGGGGGATTGTCCTCTGAGGAGAGATTGAGTAGACTGAGCCTATATTCTCTAGTTTTGAAGAATGAGAGGTGATCTCATTGAAACATACAAAATTCTTACAGGGCTTGACAGGGTAGATGTTTCCTCTGGCTGGGGAGTCTGGAACCTGGGGTCACAGTCTCAGAATAAAGGGTCAGCCATTTAGGACGGAGATGAGGAGAAACTTCTTCACAGAGGGTGGTGAATCTTTGGAGGGCTGTGGGGGTTCAGTCTTTGAGTATATTCAAGACTGAGATCAATAGATTTTTGAATATTAAGGGATTATGGGGACAGTGCAGGAAAGTGGAGTTGAGGTAGATGATCTTGCTCGAGGGGCCGAATGGCCTACTCCTGCGTTATTAAAATAGTGGCCCTAAACCCCTAATGAACACCACTGTGTACCTTCCTCCAGTCTCGTTCTGTCTTAGTGAGTTCTTACTCCATGCTGCCACTGCCCCTTTAATGCCATGGGCTTTGATTTTGCTGACAAGTCTATTATGTGGTATTTTGTAAAACGCTTTTTGCAAGTCCCGATGCATAGCATCAACCGCTCAACCCTCTCCGTTACTTCAAAGAACACAATCAAGTTAGTCAAACACGATTGCCTTTAACAAATCCAAGCTGACTTTCATGTATTTGCCCAAATGCCAATTAATTTTGTTGAGGATTATTGTCTCAAAAGTTTGCCGACATTAGGCAAACTGGCCTGTCGTTGTCAGGTTTATTCCCCTCCACTTTTTTAAACAGGGGTGCAACATTTATAATTCTCTGGCACCACTCCTATATCCAAGGAGGATTGTGGCCAGAGCCTCTGCAATTTGCACCCTAACTTCCTTCAGTATCCAAGGATGCATCATATTCTGGACCAAGTGACTCTTCTGCTTTGAGCACTGCCAATCTCTTAATTTATTTATTTTTATTACCCGGTGGTGAAAACCATCAGGTCCTGGAGATTTATCTATCTTTAGTCTTAACTATTTTCTTGACTACCATTTAAAAAAAAACGTAATTCAATCGAGTAAGTTCCACACCTTGAATTCATTTTGCTTGTTTTATCCTCAATCTCTACTGTGAAGCGTCCATCATTTGCAGATTTTCAATGACAGTATCGCTGGTGTCTGTCTTTAAGGGCCCCTCTTACCTTTAGTATATTTGTAAAAGCCTTTCGTGTTGTCCTCGAATCTCTCGTATTCCCATTATTGGGTGGGACAGAGTGACAAGACAGTCTGTATTAAATAAATCTTTATTTACATTATAGCAGGTTCCACAATAAAGACGAGATCTCTGGGACCGAGCTGTCACAGGATCACTGCCAGGACACCTGCTTACCCAGCACACGGTTCGTGATTTTCTACAGGGAAACAAAAGGGGCAGAGAGAGGAGGAGCATTAGATGACATGACACAAATCCCACCGAGCCAGGTTGCAAAACACAGTGTGTTCAACGTCCGATTCAATCATGACAAGTCACAAAAACACTAAACAATAAAATAACACGGGGGTACAGTACTGGTGGGTACAGGTCTGTCACTGTATAACACTGGGGTACAGTACTGGTGGGTACAGGTCTGTCACTGTATAACACTGGGGTACAGTACTGGTAGGTACAGGTCTGTCACTGTATAACACTGGGGTCCAGTACTGGTGGGTACAGGTCTGTCACTGTATAATACTGTGGTACAGTACTGGTGGGTACAGGTCTGTCACTGTATAATACTGGGGTACAGTACTGGTGGGTACAGGTCTGTCACTATATAACTGGGGTACAGTACTGGTGGGTACAGGTCTGTCACTGTATAACACTGTGGTATAGTACTGGTGGGTACAGGTCTGTCACTGTATAACACTGGGGTACAGTACTGGTGGGTACAGGTCTGTCACTATATAACTGGGGTATAGTACTGGTGGGTACAGGTCTGTCACTGTATAACACTGGGGTACAGTACTGGTGGGTACAGGTCTGTCACTATATAACTGGGGTATAGTACTGGTGGGTACAGGTCTGTCACTGTATAATACTGGGGTACAGTACTGGTGGGTACAGGTCTGTCACTGTATAACACTGGGGTACTGTACTGGTGGGTACAGGTCTGTCACTGTGTAACACTGGGGTACAGTACTGGTGGGTACATGTCTGTCACTGTATAACAGGGTACAGTACAGATGGATACAGGTCTGTCACTGTATAACACTGTGGTACAGTACTGGTGGGCACAGATCTGTCACTATATAACACTGGGGTACAGTACTAGTGGGTACAGGTCTGTCACTGTATAACACTGGGATACAGTACTGGTGGGTACAGGTCTGTCACTGTATAACACTGGGGTACAGTACTGGTGGGTACAGGTCTGTCACGGTATAACACTGGGATACAGTACTGGTGGGTACAGATCTGTCACTGTATAACACTGGGGTACAGTACTGGTGGGTACAGGTATGTCACTGTATAACACTGGGGTACAGTACTGTTGGTATAGGTCTGTCACTGTATAACACTGGGGTACAGTACTGGTGGGTACAGGTCTGTCACTGTATAACACTGGGGTACAGTACTGGTGGGTACAGGTCTGTCACTATAACACTGGGGTACAGAACTGGTGGGTACAGCTCTGTCACTGTATAACACTGGGGTACAGTACTGGTGGGTACAGGTCTGTCACTGTATAACACTGGGGTACAGTGCTGGTGGGTACAGGTCTGTCACTGTATAACACTGGGGTACAGTACTGGTGGGTACAGGTCTGTCACTGTATAACACTGGGATACAGTACTGGTGGGTACAGGTCTGTCACTGTATAACGGACACAGTACAGATGGGTACAGGTCTGTCACTGTATAACACTGGGGTACAGTACTGGTGGGTACAGGTATGTCACTGTATAACACTGGGGTACAGTACTGGGGTACAGGTCTGTCACTGTATAACACTGGGGTACAGTACTGGTGGGTACAGGTCTGTCACTGTATAACAGGGTACAGTACTGGTAGGTACAGGTCTGCCACTGTATAACACTGGGGTACAGTACTGGTGGGTACAGGTCTGTCACTATATAACTGGGGTATAGTACTGGTGGGTACAGGTCTGTCACTGTATAATACTGGGGTACAGTATTGGTGGGTACAGGTCTGTCACTGTATAACACTGGGGTACTGTACTGGTGGGTACAGGTCTGTCACTGTGTAACACTGGGGTACAGTACTGGTGGGTACATGTCTGTCACTGTATAATACTGGGGTACAGTATTGGTGGGTACAGGTCTGTCACTGTATAACACTGGGGTACAGTACTGGTGGGTACAGGTCTGTCACTGTATAACAGGGTACAGTACTGGTAGGTACAGGTCTGTCACTGTATAACACTGGGGTACAGTACTGGTGGGTACAGGTCTGTCACTATATAACTGGGGTATAGTACTGGTGGGTACAGGTCTGTCACTGTATAATACTGGGGTACAGTATTGGTGGGTACAGGTCTGTCACTGTATAACACTGGGGTACTGTACTGGTGGGTACAGGTCTGTCACTGTGTAACACTGGGGTACAGTACTGGTGGGTACATGTCTGTCACTGTATAACAGGGTACAGTACTGGTGGGTACAGGTCTGTCACTGTATAACGGACACAGTACAGATGGGTACAGGTCTGTCACTGTATAACACTGGGGTACAGTACTGGTGGGCACAGATCTGTCACTGTATAACACTGGGGTACAGTACTAGTGGGTACAGGTCGGTCACTGTATAACACTGGGATACAGTACTGGTGGGTACAGGTCTGTCACTGTATAACACTGGGGTACAGTACTGGTCTGTCACGGTATAACACTGGGATACAGTACTGGTGGGTACAGATCTGTCACTGTATAACACTGGGGTACAGTACTGGTGGGTACAGGTATGTCACTGTATAACACTGGGGTACAGTACTGTTGGTACAGGTCTGTCACTGTATAACACTGGGGTACAGTACTGGTGGGTACAGGTCTGTCACTATAACACTGGGGTACAGAACTGGTGGGTACAGGTCTGTCACTGTATAACACTGGGTACAGTACTGGTGGGTACAGGTCTGTCACTGTATAACACTGGGGTACAGTGCTGGTGGGTACAGGTCTGTCACTGTATAACATAGGGTATATTACTGGTGGGTACAGGTCTGTCACTGTATAACATAGGATACAGTACTGGTGGGTACAGGTCTGTCACTGTATAACACTGGGGTACAGGTCTGTCACTGTATAACACTGGGGTACAGTACTGGTGGGTACAGGTCTGTCACTGTATAACACTGGGATACAGTACTGGTGGGTACAGGTCTGTCACTGTATAACACTGGGGTACAGTACTGGTGGGTACAGGTCTGTCACTGTATAACACTGGGGTACAGTACTGGTGGGTACAGGTCTGTCACTGTATATCACTGGGGTACAGTACTGGTGGGTACAGGTCTGTCACTGTATAACACTGGGGTACAGTACTGGTGGGTACAGGTCAGTCACTGTATAACACTGGGGTACAGTACTGGTGGGTACATGTCTGTCACTGTATAACAGGGTACAGTACTGGTGGGTACAGGTCTGTCACTGTATAACGGACACAGTACAGATGGGTACAGGTCTGTCACTGTATAACACTGGGGTACAGTACTGGTGGGTACAGGTATGTCACTGTATAACACTGGGGTACAGTACTGTTGGGTACAGGTCTGTCACTGTATAACACTGGGGTACAGTACTGGTAGGTACAGGTCTGTCACTGTATAACACTGGGGTACAGTACTGGTGGGTACAGGTCTGTCACTGTATAACACAGGGTACAGTACTGGTAGGTACAGGTCTGTCACTGTATAACACTGGGGTACAGTACTGGTGGGTACAGGTCTGTCACTATATAACTGGGGTATAGTACTGGTGGGTACAGATCTGTCACTGTATAACACTGGGGTACAGTACTGGTGGGTACAGGTATGTCACTGTATAACACTGGGGTACAGTACTGTTGGGTACAGGTCTGTCACTGTATAACACTGGGGTACAGTACTGGTGGGTACAGGTCTGTCACTGTATAACACTGGGGTACAGTACTGGTGGGTACAGGTCTGTCACTGTATAACACAGGGTACAGTACTGGTAGGTACAGGTCTGTCACTGTATAGCACTGGGCTACAGTACTGGTGGGTACAGGTCTGTCACTATATAACTGGGGTATAGTACTGGTGGGTACAGGTCTGTCACTGTATAATACTGGGGTACAGTACTGGTGGGTACAGGTCTGTCACTATATAACTGGGGTATAGTACTGGTGGGTACAGGTCTGTCACTGTATAACACTGGGGTACAGTACTGGTGGGTACAGGTCTTTCACTGTATAACACTGGGGTACAGTGCTGGTGGGTACAGGTCTGTCACTATATAACTGGGGTACAGTACTGGTGGGTACAGGTCTGTCACTGTATAACACTGTGGTACAGTACTGGTGGGTACAGGTCTGTCACTGTATAACACTGGGGTACAGTACTGGTGGGTACAGGTCTGTCACTATATAACTGGGGTATAGTACTGGTGGGTACAGGTCTGTCACTGTATAACTGGGGTGTAGTACTGGTGGGTACAGGTCTGTCACTGTATAATACTGGGGTACAGTACTGGTGGGTACAGGTCTGTCACTATAACTGGGGTACAGTACTGGTGGGTACAGGTCTGTCACTGTATAACACTGTGGTACAGTACTGGTGGGTACAGGTCTGTCACTGTATAACACTGGGGTACAGTACTGGTGGGTACAGGTCTGTCACTATATAACTGGGGTACAGCACTGGTGGGTACAGGTCTGTCACTATATAACTGGGGTGTAGTACTGGTGGGTACAGGTCTGTCACTGTATAATACTGGGGTACAGTACTGGTGGGTACAGGTCTGTCACTGTATAACACTGGGGTACAGTACTGGTGGGTACATGTCTGTCACTGTATAACAGGGTACAGTACTGGTGGGTACAGGTCTGTCACTGTATAACGGACACAGTACTGGTGGGTACAGGTCTGTCACTGTATAACACTGGGGTACAGTACTGGTGGGTACAGGTATTTCACTGTATAACACTGGGGTACAGTACTGGTGGGTACAGGTCTGTCACTATAACACTGGGGTACAGAACTGGTGGGTACAGGTCTGTCACTGTATAACACTGGGGTACAGTACTGGTGGGTACAGGTCTGTCACTGTATAACATAGGGTACATTACTGGTGGGTACAGGTCTGTCACTGTATAACATAGGATACAGTACTGGTGGGTACAGGTCTGTCACTGTATAACACTGGGGTACAGGTCTGTCACTGTATAACACTGGGGTACAGTACTGGTGGGTACAGGTCTGTCACTGTATAACACTGGGATACAGTACTGGTGGGTACAGGTCTGTCACTGTATAACACTGGGGTACAGTACTTTGGGTACAGGCCTGTCACTGTATAACACTGGGGTACAGTACTGGTGGGTACAGGTCTGTCACTGTATAACACTGGGGTACAGTACTGATGGGTACAGGTCTGTCACTGTATAACACTGGGGTACAGTACTGGTGGGTACAGGTCTGTCACTGTATAACACTGGGGTACAGTACTGGTGGGTACAGGTCTGTCACTGTATAACACTGGGGTACAGTACTGGTGGGTACAGGTCTGTCACTGTATAACAGGGTACAGTACTGGTGGGTACAGGTCTGTCACTGTATAACACTGGGGTACAGTACTGGTGGGTACATGTCTGTCACTGTATACCAGGGTACAGTACTGGTGGGTACAGGTCTGTCACTGTATAACGGACACAGTACAGATGGCTACAGGTCTGTCACTGTATAACACTGGGGTACAGTACTGGTGGGCACAGATCTGTCACTGTATAACACTGGGGTGCAGTACTGGTGGGTACAGGTCTGTCACGGTATAACACTGGGATACAGTACTGGTGGGTACAGATCTGTCACTGTATAACACTGGGGTACAGTACTGGTGGGTACAGGTATGTCACTGTATAACACTGGGGTACAGTACTGTTGGTACAGGTCTGTCACTGTATAACACTGGGGTACAGAACTGGTGGGTACAGGTCTGTCACTGTATAACACTGGGGTACAGTACTGGTGGGTACAGGTCTGTCACTGTATAACATAGGGTACATTACTGGTGGGTACAGGTCTGTCACTGTATAACATAGGATACAGTACTGGTGGGTACAGGTCTGTCACTGTATAACACTGGGGTACAGGTCTGTCACTGTATAACACTGGGGTACAGTACTGGTGGGTACAGGTCTGTCACTGTATAACACGGGTACAGTACTGGTGGGTACAGGTCTGTCACTGTATAACACTGGGGTACAGTACTGGTGGGTACAGGTCTGTCACTGTATAACACTGGGTACAGTACTGGTGGGTACAGGTCTGTCACTGTATAACACTGGGGTACAGTACTGGTGGGTACAGGTATGTCACTGTATAACACTGGGGTACAGTACTGGTGGGTACAGGTCTGTCACTGTATAACACTGGGGTACAGTACAGGTGGGTACAGATCTGTCACTGTATAACACTGGGGTACAGTACTGGTGGGTACACGTCTGTCGCTGTATAACACTGGGGTACAGTACAGGTGGGTACAGATCTGTCACTGTATAACACTGGGGTACAGTACTGGTGGGTACAGGTCTGTCACTGTATAACACTGGGGTACAGTACTGGTCTGTCACTGTATAATACTGGGGTACAGTACTGGTGGGTACAGGTCTGTCACTATATAACTGGGGTACAGTACTGGTGGGTACAGGTCTGTCACTATAACACTGGGGTACAGTACTGGTGGGTACAGGTCTGTCACTGTATAACACTGGGGTACAGTACTGGTGGGTACAGGTCTGTCACTGTATAACACCGGGGTACAGTACTGGTGGGTACAGGTCTGTCACTGTATAACACCGGGGTACAGTACTGGTGGGTACAGGTCTGTCACTGTATAACACTGGGGTACAGTACTGGTGGGTACAGGTCTGTCACTGTATAACACTGGGGTACAGGTCTGGTGATCCCGGACAACCACCTATGCAGTAAGTGCCTGCACCTTGAGCAAATTCAGCTCAGAGTTGCGGAGCTGGAGCCGGAGGTGCAGACATTGCGGGGCATCAGGGAGGGGGAGGGTTACCTGGACACTTTGATCCAGGAGTCAGTCACACCCCTTAGGTTAGGTAGTGGTACTGGATAGTGGTCAGGGACAGGAGGGTGTGACTTAACTCAGGCAGGTAAGGGGACCCCAGGTGCAGTACTGGAGGAGCCTCAGCCTTTGTCCCTATCCAACAAGTGTGAGGTTCTTGTTGACTGTGTGGATGAGGGAAAAGGATGGATGACAAGCTGATCATGGCATCGTGGGGCAGGAGGCCTTTCAAGTGGGGAGAGTGAAAGGGAATGTAGTTGTGTTGGAGGACAGTATAATCAGAGGGATAGATACTGTTCTCTGCAGCCGCGACCGGGATTTCCAACAGTTGTGTTGCTTGCCCTGGGCCAGGGTTAAAGACATCTCCTCGCGACTGGAGTGGGAGGGGAAGGATCCAGTTAGTCCACGTAGGAACCAATGACATCAGTAGAACTATGAACAATGTTCTGCTGACAGTTTGAGGAATTGGGGTCCAAATTAAAAAGCAGAACCTCAAAAGGTAATAATCTCTGGATTGTTACCTGAGCCACACGCCAGTAGCAGAGGGATAAGCAGATTAGAAAGTTAAATGCGTGGCTCAAACAGTGGTGTGGCAGGCAGGGGTTTTCCTTCATGGGACACTGGCACCAGTAATGGGGAAGAGGGACCTGTTCCCTTTGGGACGGGCTCCACTTGAACTTGGCTGGGACCAGTGTCCTGACAAATCGAATAACTAGGGCAGTAGACAGGGCTTTAAACCAATGAAGTGGGGTGTGGGAGATTCAGGGAAGAGTAAATTTAAAAGCAGCAAGAGAAATGCCAAGGCTCTAGAGCAGAGTTTTGGGTAACAATAAGCTGAGTGAGTCAGGTAGAGACAGAGAGAGTAACAAAGGTCATAGGTCATCACTGACTACAGTGACACCAGGGAAAAATAGAAAAAAGTCAACACTAAAGGCACTATATCTGAAATGTGAAGATAGAAACAAATAGGTTTGGTCTGATAGCCATTACAGAGACGTGTTTGCAAAAAAAAAATCTAGGCTGACACTCCAGTCAGTGCTGGGGGAGTGCTGAGGGAGCGCCGCACTGTCAGAGGGGCAGTACTGAGGGAGTGCCGTACTGTCGGAGGTGCAGTACTGAGGGAGCGCCGCACTGTCGGAGGGGCAGTACTGAGGGAGCGCCGCACTGTCGGAGGGGCAGTGCTGAGGGAGTGCCGCACTGTCAGAGGGGCAGTACTGAGGGAGTGCCACACTGTCGGAGGGGCAGTACTGAGGGAGCGCCGCACTGTCAGAGGGGCAGTACTGAGGGAGCGCCGCACTGTCAGAGGGGCAGTACTGAGGGAGCGCCGCACTGTCAGAGGGGCAGTACTGAGGGAGCGCCGCACTGTCAGAGGGGCAGTACTGAGGGAGCGCCGCACTGTCAGAGGGGCAGTACTGAGGGAGCGCCGCACTGTCAGAGGGGCAGTACTGAGGGAGCGCCGCACTGTCGGAGGGGCAGTACTGAGGGAGCGCCGCACTGTCGGAGGGGCAGTACTGAGGGAGCGCCGCACTGTCGGAGGGGCAGTACTGAGGGAGTGCCGCACTGTCAGAGGGCCACACTGTCGGAGGGGCAGTACTGAGGGAGTGCCGCACTGTCAGAGGGGCAGTGCTGAGGGAGCGCCGCACTGTCAGAGGGGCAGTCTTTTGGATGAGATGTTAAACCGAGGTCCCGTCTGCTCTCTCAGGTGGATGTAAAAGATCCCATGGCCACTATTTTGAAGAAGAGCAGGGGAGTTATCGCCGGTGTCCTGGAGCCAATATTTTCCCTCAATCAACACAACAAAAACAGATTATCTGGTCATTATCACATTGCTGTGTGTGGGAGCTTGCTGCGTGAGATTGGCTGCTGCGTTTCCTACATTACAACAGTGACCACACTTTAAAAAGTACTTTTTTGGTGTAAAACGCTTTGGGACGTCCGGTGGGCGTGAAAGGTGCTATAGAAATGCAAGTCATTTTTTATTTTACAAAACTCCAGGTGTGGCGTTGCCCGGGCCAGATATAATTGCTGAGAATCAATCATTCAGACCCTCTCCCTTGGGGACGGGCGCTCGAGGGGCTGGGGATCGACGGGCTGATGACGGAGGTTCACCTGTTTGTAGAGCTGAGCCTTTAGCCTGTAGGTCTGATACTCTGCTTTGCGTCTTTCCTCCTCTCGTTTCCTGGTGACCTCGGAGAGCTGCTGGTACAGTCTGCAACAGGACAAATAAAGGAGGTCAGGGGGGTCCTATCACGTCTCCCCCCGACTCTCGGACACCCAGTGACCACCTCCGCCTGCACCAAGGTGGGGTAAAGAGCGGAGACAACACACACGGCTCATCCAGTCCCTCTCCCCCCGGGAATCATTCAAACTCTCGAAGCCAGGCCCCCGACCCCCAACCCCGCACAAGGACCCCCCGCGAGGCGACCCCGAGCGAGACCGCCCCTGCAACCGACCCCGCGTGAGGCGACCCCGAGCGAGGCCCCCCCCCCCCCCCGAGCGAGGGCCCCCCCGACCCCGAGAGACCCCCACCCCCGAGCCCCCTCCCCCCCACGCGAGGCCCCCCCGACCCCGAGAGACCCCCCCCCCCCCGAGCCCCCTACCCCCCCCCGAGCGAGGACCCCCCCGACCCCCTGAACCAGAGCGTCTCGCTGACACGGGGGAACACTCACCGTTTCGAGCGGTCAAACATTTCCCTCTTTGGGATTCTCTTCTTCAATAAAATGGAATAGTCTGAAAAATACAAAGGCAGAACCTGATTGTGGCACTGATGGGGAATGTGAAACACACCAAACCATTGCTCGTTGGATTGATCCTGGGGGTGTGGGTGGTGCTGGCCACTCTCGATATAACCGAGGGGCTCGCTGGGCCCTTTCACAGGGCACTCAGAGTTAACCATGTTGCTGGGGGTCTGCGGGCACAGACAGCCCAGACCGGGTAAGGGCGGCAGCTCTCCTGCCCTCAAGGACATGAACCACCAGTTGGGTTTTTCCGACAATCCGACAGATTGGTGGTCACATTTACCGACACCAGCTTCTTATGGCCAGATTATTCGTGCAGCAGGCCCCTGGGTGACTTCCCCAGGAACATAACCAGTGCACAACAGCAGCCACAGAGTGACCTGGGGAGCGGTGACTGCCCCATGTGGAATATCAGGGGCTTCTCACGGGGAAAGCTTGCTGTGACCGGCCAGGTACCACTCATCGTGACCCAGGCTCTCTCAGTACAGACACGGGCCACATAACAGGGCTGTCAGCATCCAGAGTATATGGGTCCATTGGGATTATGTACACTGGGAGTGAATGGGAAGGGGTTTGGGTCCATTGGGATTATGTACAATGGGAGTGAATGGGAAGGGGTTTGGGTCCATTGGGATTATGTACAATGGAATGAATGGGAAGGGGTTTGGGTCCATTGGGATTGTGTACAGTGGGAGTGAATGGGAAGAGGTTTGGATCCATTGGGATTGTGTACAGTGGGGGTGAATGGGAAGGGGGTTTGGGTCCATTGGGATTGTGTACAGTGGGAATGAATGGGAAGGGGTTTGGGTCCATTGGGATTGTGTACAGTGGGGGTGAATGGGAAGGGGTTTGGGTCCATTGGGATTATGTACAATGGGAGTGAATGGGAAGGGGTTTGGGTCAATTGAGATACTGCGCTTGGATTAGGTATGAGTTCAACACGGGCTGAAATATGAAATACAATTAAATCCCATTTTGGTGAGCAGATGCGATCCAGTTTGGTTGCTCTGG
Organism: Pristiophorus japonicus; assembly: GCF_044704955.1. Taxonomy (NCBI): domain Eukaryota; kingdom Metazoa; phylum Chordata; class Chondrichthyes; family Pristiophoridae; genus Pristiophorus; species Pristiophorus japonicus. The sequence goes on from NC_091978.1 coordinate 5,312,216, forward strand.
CTTTATTCATGGTCTGTGGTCAATGGTTTGCCATTAATCAGGTCCTGTAAAACAAGGGCTTGTCGATACAAGATAGTCACTAATAAATCCCGTTAAAGGGAAGCTAGATAAGCATATGAAGGAGAAAGGAACAGAAGGATATGGTGACCGGCTGAGATGAAGCAGGGTGGGCCAAGGCTTGTGTGGACCACAACACTGGCATGGACGTGTTGGGCCCAGTGGCTGTAGACTCGATGCAATATGTAATTCTGTGCACATTCGCACTCACCCAGCCCATAGCCCTTCTTGTCCCTGGGCCCTTGGTCCGGGAGCTGGGCGAAAAGCGCCTCTCTCTCGCTCTGCAGGATGTTCTGTATCTTCCGCTCTTCCGCCAGTAACTCCAGACGCCGCACCCGTTCTCGGGAGTGGGAGATGAAACTGGGTCGATTCATGTGCAGGGCCTCCTGTGAACAGAATATAACAAACTGAAGGTGGGGTGACCCGGTGCTGGGCTTGGTATTGAGACACGGAGACCAGGGCATGCCAGGTTTCACAATATGAATGCCATTGTTCACGTCTGGCCCTCAAGACTGAATGCTGGCTCAGCTCAGCTCACTGCGGGACTCCTCACTCCCCCCCCAGCCCACAAACAAATGCTCTGGCCTGTGTGAGGATCCATCCCCACATCACCCCTCCCCTCACCCCCTATCCCTGCATCATAACCCCCACCATGGCCCCAAATCTCCCCACACCCCAGCATCACCCTTCCCCCACTAAATCACAGAACGGTTACAGCACAGAAGGAGGCCATTCAGCCCGTCGAGCCCGTGCTGGCTCTCTGCGAGAGCACCTCAGCCAGTCCCACTCCCCCGCCCTTTCCCTGTAGCGCTGCAAATTTTTTTCCCTCAGGTACTTATCCAATTCCCTTTTGAAAGCCACGATTGAGTCTGCCTCCCCCACCCTCTCGGGCCGTGCATTCCAGATTCTAACCACTCGCTGCGTAAAAACGTTTCTCCTCATGTCACCTTTGGTTCTTCTGCCAATCACCTTAAATCTGTGTCCTCTGGTTCTCGACCCTTCCACCAATGGGAACAGTTTCTCTCTCTCTGTCCAGACCCCTCCTGATTTTGACCTTGATCAAATCTCCTCTCAACCTTCTCTGCTCCAAGGAGAACAACCCCAGCTTCTCCAGTCTGTCCCCGTAACTGAAGTCCCTCATCCCTGGAACCATTCTCGTCAATCGTTTCTGCTCCCTCTCTAAAGCCTTCACATCCTTCCTAAAGTGCGGGGCCCAGAATTGGACACAATACTCCAGCTGGGGGCGAACCAGTGTTTTATACAGGTTCATCATAACTTCCTTGCTTCTGTACTCTATGCCTCGGTTTATGAAGCCCAGGATTCTGTATGCCTTTTTAATCACTTTCTCAACCTGCCCCGCCACCTTCAATGATTTTTGTGCACATAGCCCCAGTGCCTCTGTTCATGCACTGGAGACTTTTAATCAAACATCAATAATATTTGAGTAGACTAGGCCTATACTCGCTTGAATTTAGAAAAATGAGATGTGATCTCATTGAAACATACAAGACCCTAAGGTAGATTCCCCCTCGGGCTGGAGTGTCTGGAACCAGAGGTTATAGTCTCAGGATAAGGGGTCGGCCAATTAAGACGGAGATGAGGAGGAATTTCTTTATTCAGAGTTGTGAATCTTTGGAACTCTACCCCAGAGGACTGTGAATGCTGAGTCATTGAGTATATTCAAGGCTGAGGTAGATTTTTGGACTCGAAGAGATACGGAGATCGGGCGGGAAAGTGGAGTTGAGGTAGAAGATCAGCCATGATCTTATTGAATGGCGGAGCAGGCTCGAGGGGCCGAGTGGCCTACTCCTGTTGCTATTTTTTACGCAACCTTTCCATCTTCACCCACGGACACTCATTTATTGAGTAAAGTAAAACACTAGATTTCTCCACATGAAAAGCCTCGTGTGCCCATTGAAGTAATTGGCCCAGATTGCCCCTACAGTCACACTCCTGTCACATACCTGGGTGTCATCAGCAAAGCTCTACCCCTCAAGAGTTGTGGGATTTTCAACATGAGCTTTTAATAGCTTTCATGGAAAACGAAGAGAGTGGATTCGAACCCCTTTCTGGTGCCTGCACCACAGGAGGACAAGGACAGACCTGTGGAGCGCAGGCTGTCCGGGCAAAACTGGGCTGGGGACAGTGAGAGATAAAGGAAGGCACTGGGTCAAAGGGCAGAACTTGGTGAAACTTCTGCTGCAGTCGGAGTGCACGATGGTTTCCGCTAGCTCTCCGTGACGTTCACTGAGATAGAAACATAGAAAATAGGTGCAGGAGTAGGCCATTCGGCCCTTCGAGCCTGCACCACCATTCAATAAGATCATGGCTGCTCATTCCCTCAGTACCCCTTTCCTGCTTTCTCTCTATACCCCTTGATCCCTTTAGCCGTAAGGGCCATATCTAACTCCCTCTTGAATATATCCAATGAACTGGCATCAACAACTCTCTGCGGCAGGGAATTCCACAGGTTAACAAATCTCTGAATGAAGAAGTTTCTCCTCATCTCAGTCCTAAATGGCTTACCCCTTATCCTTCGACTGTGACCCCTGGTTCTGGACTTCCCCAACATTGGGAACATTCTTCCCGCGTCTAACCTGTCCCGTCCCGTCAGAATCTTATATGTTTCTATGAGATCCCCTCTCATCCTTCTAAACTCCAGTGAATACAGGCCCAGTCGATCCAGTCTCTCCTCATATGTCAGTCCAGCCATCCCTGGAATCAGTCTGGTGAACCTTCGCTGCACTCCCACAATAGCAAGAACGTCCTTCCTCAGATTAGGAGACCAAAACTGAACACGATATTCCAGGTGAGGTCTCACTAAGGCCCTGTACAACTGCAGTAAGACCTCCCTGCTCCTATACTCAAATCCCCTAGCTATGAAGGCCAACATACCATTTGCCTTCTTCACCGCCTGCTGTACCTGTATGAAAACTTACAATGACTGATGTATCATGACACCCAGGTCTCGCTGCACCTCACCTTTTCCTAATCTGCCGCCATTCGGATAATATTCTAACTTCGTGTTTTTGCCCCCAAAGTGGATAACCTCACATTTATCCACATTATACTGCATCTGCCATGCATTTGCCCACTCACCTAACCTGTCCAAGTCACTCTGCAGCCTCATAGCATCCTCCTCACAGCTCACACCACCACCCAGTTTAGTGTCAATCTGCAAACTTGGAGATATTACACTCAATTCCTTCATCTAAATCATTGATGTATATTGTAAATATCTGGGGTCCCAGCACTGAGCCCTGCAGCACTCCAGTAGTCACTACCTGCCATTCTGAAAAGGACCCGTTTATCCCAACTCTCTGCTTCCTGTCTGCCAACCAGTTCTCTATCCACGTCAGTATATTACCCCCAATACCATGTGCTTTGATTTTGCACACCAATCTCTTGTGTGGGACTGTGGGACCTGATTAACTGGGACCCGATTAATTGGTTAACTGATTAACGAATTTTTATAATTATAGAGTAGCTGCATGCTGTGTACATGCTCACTAACAATGGAAAAGGTTGCAGCGTGGTTGGGGCCAAAGCACAGTCACCGGGTTAAGCGCTGTCCCGACCAGATAACAGGAACATGCCGCGAAGCAGTGAACAACAGGAGGAAGGGGCATGATGTGGTAATCACATCATGACCAAGGCGATTGCTATCTGAAATGGACAGCTGGGTCATACCCAGCGGCCAGTCCGGAGTGGACAACTGACCCCAGTAACAGCAGGGGGGCCCATCAGGGAATAGCCCGTGTAGAGACCCTGGGGACACCCACCGTTCACGACTATAACTGAAGCTGTAACACGCAGTAGCGCGTGCTTTATTCTCAGTAACTGCAAGATGTAACTGAGCTAATAAAGTTTGCCTGGATACTACCACCGGACTCGAGTCTCGTCAACGGATAAGAATAGGAGACCCTAGATTCTGGCGCAGTCAGCAGGATCGCTGAATGTCAGCCGCTGGGAGACCCGGACCCATGTCGACACGAGGGCAAGGACACCTCTTAAATAAAGTCCTCGTCCGAAGTCTTTCGCGGCAGGCGTCATTCACGCGATCTTTAAAAGAGCCGTCTGTGGGCAGTATTAGGGTCGAGACTCCCGTAACAGAGAGTTCTCCACTCGACAGAACATAAGGTCCTGTCCCGGACTTAAGGTCCACGTCTCACAGCCGCCACAACTAAGGGTTCTAAATCAGCACAATGGCTGAAGGCGGAAACAAAAACAAAAATCATGACCCAGTCCCAATTCGATCGGGATCTGAAAGCTGCTAAAGATCAAAATCAAGTCACTTGGGGAACAAGTGAGCAAAACAATTTGGAAATAGAGAAGGGAAAGAGATACCTAAACTGGAGGGTGAGATTAAAGATTCAGTCACAGCCAGTACGCAGGGGCCGCGTCTGGGGTACAAAGCCGTCTATCCAAGCCTGGCACACTGCTTTCCAAATGTGCTGCTATTTCATCCTTAATGATTGATTCCAACATTTTCCCCACGACTGATGTCAGGCTAACCGGTCTATAATTACCTGTTTTCTCTCTCCCTCCTTTTTAAAAAAGTGGTGTACATATCCGGAGTCCGAGCAAAGAGCTAGAGGACAGGACAGTGTGCAAGATGTGCCGCACTTGTGAAAAACCACACCGCCAATGTCCTCGATCAGGCCAACATCCCCAGCATCGAAGCACTGACCACACTCGACCAGCTCCGCTGGGCCGGCCACATTGTCCACATGCCAGACACAAGACTCCCAAAGCAAGCGCTCTACTCAGAACTCCTACACGGTAGGCGAGCCCCAAGTGGGCAGAGCAAATGTTGAGGACACCCCTCAAAACCTCCTTGATAAAATGCAACATACCCGACACCTGGGAATCCCTGGCCCAAGACTGCCCTAAGTGGAGGAAGAGTATCCAGGAGGGCGCTGAGCACCTCGAGTCCCAACGCCGAGAGCATGCAGAAACCAAGCGCAGGCAGCGGAAGGAGCGTGCGGCAAACCAGACTCCCCACCCACCCTTTCCCTCAACCACTGTCTGTCCCACCTGTGACGGAGACTGTAATTCCCGTATTGAACTGTACAGCCACCCGAGAACTCACTTTTGGAGTGGAAGCAAGTCTTCCTCGATTCCGAGGGACTGCCTGTGACTTGCGAAGGACTAGGTTAAAGATAAGGACGCAGATCAAAGCCAGCTTCCTTCATCAGACGGTGAGAAAGATCGGAGGGGAGGGGGGAAACACCAGTAAGCTGTTCTGGCAGTAACCAAGAGACCTAAATAGTGATTTCAAGGAGACAGGAGAAGCTATTCAAAGATGTCAATGAAGAATTAACCCCTGGGTCTCCCACTGGCAGTGTGCTCCCAGGTACAGCTATGTGGAATCTTTCTCTGTAAAATGGTCGAGTCTTAATGTAAAAAAAACTATTATATATAAAGGTTTTTCAGCCTCAGTTTATTCTTTTGGATGAGGCCCTGTCTGGCTCTCTCAAGTGGACGTAAAAGATCCCACGGCACTATTTTGAAGCTGAGCAGGGGAATTATCCCCGGTGTCCTAGGCCCAATATTTATCCCTCAATCACAAAAAAACCCAGGTTATCTGGTCATTATCACATTGCTGTTTGTGGCAACATAAGAATTAGGAGGAGTAGGCCATTGGGCCCCTCGAGCCTGTTCTGCCATTCAATATCGACCTCAACTCCACTTTTCTGCACTGTTCTCATATCCCTCGATTCTCTTAATTTTCAACAAACCCTCGACCTCGGTCTTGAATACACTGAAAGACTGAGCCTCCACAGCCCTCGTGTGCAAGATGGCTGCTGCGTTTCCCATACTGCAACAGTGACTACATTCCAAAAGTACTTCACAGGCTGTAAAGCGCCTTGAGACGCCCGGTGGTCGTGAAAGGCGCTATATAAATCCAAGTCTTTTTCTTTCTTTCCTTCATCTCGTACCCAAAAGAGTGGGAGACGCAGACTGGAGCGATAATCTCCCCACGACTTCCCCTCATTCACCAATTCCCGTTTGATTCACCGAGCTAACACTGCTTATCGAAGCGTTAATCTTCCCCAAAAGCCTCATGTGTGGAACTTTATCGAAGGGGCTGTGTGCGCCCACCCCAGTGCTATTTCCCCATCGCTCTGACCAAGACCCGCTGCTTCCTTACTTGCAAGGTGAGACGTATTAATGGGGATGGGACCTTCCCTGTGGCATCATGCAGCAGGGCCGCCTGGCTCCAGCCCTTCCCTCCGCTGCTGACCCATTGCTGCTGCTGTTTCTCTCGCAGGGGCTCTCGCCAGGGTTTGGCGTCCGACAAGAATTGGGACCGGGGCGAGGCGTGACGGTGGATCGGCCTCGGAACGTTCTCCTTCCTCGAGTCCCACCTCTGCTCACTGGTGGGAATGAACCAGGCGATCGCTGGAGAGGCCATCAATTAAATAAACACAGGTTAACCTTCAACACCTCAGCCAAAGACCACCATCAAATCACATCTGTATAAACCCTGAACCCCAAAATCACATCTGTATAAACCCTCCTAACCCCATATTCACACCAGTATAAACCCCCTAAGCCTCAAATCACACCTGTATAAACCCAACCCCAAATCACACCTGTATAACCCACGAGCATCAAATCACACCTGTATAACCCACCCCAACCCCAAATCACACCTGTATAACCCACGAGCATCAAATCACACCTGTATAACCCACCCCAACCCCAAATCACACCTGTATAACCCACGAGCATCAAATCACACCTGTATAACCCACCCCAACCCCAAATCACACTTGTATAACCCACGAGCATCAAATCACACCTGTATAAACCCCCAAACCTCAACTGTATAACCCCATTAACCACAAATCACACCTGCATAACCTCCCTGAACCCCAAATCACACCTGTATAACCCACCCCAACCCCAAATCACACTTGTATAACCCACAAGCATCAAATCACACCTGTATAAACCCCCAAACCTCAACTGTATAACCCCATTAACCACAAATCACACCTGCATAACCTCCCTGAACCCCAAATCACACCTGTATAAAACCCTAACCTCAAATCGCACCTGTATAACCCCATTAACCCCAAATCACACCTGTATAAACCACCAGAGCCCCGAATCAGGCCTGTATAACCCCCTGAACACCAAATCACACCTGTATAAACTCCCGAGCCCTGGAGAAATAGGAGGAGGCCATTCAGCCCCTCGAGCCTGTTACACAGGAACAGGAGGAGACCATTCAGCCCCTCGAGCCTGTTACCCAGGAACAGGAGGCCACTCAGCCCCTCGAGCCTGTTACCCAGGAACAGGAGGCCACTCAGCCCCTCGAGCCTGTTACCCAGGAACAGGAGGCCATTAAGCCCCTCGAGCCTGTTACCCAGGAACAGGAGGCCACTCAGCCCCTCGAGCCTGGTACCCAGGAACAGGAGGCCATTCAGTCACATCACAGCTGATCCCACCTTTGCTCCGTACCCAGCGGCGCCCTCACACAACAGAAATCTATTTCTCGCGGTCAGCCTGTCGGCGATGGGCCGAGTGGCCAACTCCTGACCCAATGTCACAATTCCTCACCTGGTGACCTACTCCCTTTACTGGGCAACCTCTCTGAGCGTGAGCTGCCTTTCTTCCTCCGGTCCTTGGCCCCGTTGACTGCTTGCTTGCCGGAGGAGTTGCGGCCGGTGGGAGAGACCGAGCGCTGGCGGAGCTCGCCGAGGGCCCCGTTCGAGTCCGGCGATGGGAAGGTCATGCCCACGTCGCGAGTGTTTCTCCTCGCAGTGCCTGGGACAATCTCCAGAGATCCTGACACAAGACACAAAGCAGCTCGTCACAACCGAGGGAGGTGGTAAAAGGGGGTAGCAGCCCGTCTCTATACTGGGAGTGAGGGATACGGTGAAGGGGGAGCAGTCTGTCTTTACACAGCCGTGACTGTTGGTGACGGAGGGAGGAGTGGACAGGGTGTGAGGGACGGGGCGTGGGGGAGGGGGCGCGAGGGACGGGGCGTGGGGGAGGGGGCGCGAGGGACGGGGCGTGGGGGAGGGGGCGCGAGGGACGGGGCGTGGGGGAGGGGGCGTGGGGGAGGGGGCGCGAGGGACGGGGTGGGGGGGGATTGAGGGATGGGGTGGGAGGGGGTTGATGGGTCGGAGATATGGGAAGGAATGAGATCTGGTTCTATCAAAAAAAAAAGCCCTGAATTTTAGTTTGTTTTGTTTTTCCTTTCCATTTCCTGGGGAATTGAGGACAGTTCCAGTGCCCCATTCCTGGTGCAGCTAATTTTGCACCGAACTGATTGAACTGGAGACTTTCCTGATCGAGACTCAGCACCATGTAATACGTTTATTCAGTGCACCATTGGAGGGCGCTCTAAACTCTTGTATTGCATTATAGCTTTGCATGGATGTGGAAGTTTCTGAAAATTAGATATGAGATTACTGGTACATTTTTTCTACCCAATTGAAAATCTTTATATATAAAACAGGTCACACTTGGATTGGTTACATGTTGCATCAAATCTTCATCCTTAAATCGATTAACTGACCATCTCCTGCTTATGTAAGCCAGTCGTTCATATAATGGTCTTCAAACTTACAAACACTTGTAAGGTCTCAGCTGGAATATTGTGTACAATTCTGGGCATGTGGATAGACTGGAGAAGCTGGGATTGTTCTCCTCGGAGCAGAGAGGTTAAGAGGAGATTTATTGGAGGTATTCAAAATTATGAGGGGATTTGTTAGACTAAATAGCAGCAACTGTTCAGAGGCAGAAGGGTCAGTGACCAAAGGACACAGATTTAAAGTTGATTGGCAAAAGAACCAGAGACGACATGAGGAAACGTTTTTACACAGCGAATTATGATGGGGTTCAGAAGAGAATTGGATAATTACTTGAAGGGGAAAAAAATGACAGGGCTTTGGGGACAGAGCAGGGGAGTGGGATCAATTAGATAGTGGCACCAAAGCTCGCACAGACACCATGGGCTGAATGGCCTCCTTCTGTGCTGTATCATTCTATGAATGGAGGGATTCCTTTGTGCTCGGGATGTGATACTAGCGAGCTGCTATTACTGCCCACCTTTCGTTATCTTGAGCATATTAACAGTCGGCCACATAGTGTGGGCCAGGAGTGACGTGGGACAGATCGTGGAGAGGGGGGGGGGGGTTGATGGGTTCCCTTCTCTAAACCAGCCATGGGTTCACAGTACTCTGGTCCTGGCACCCGCCCACAAATGAGCAGATTTACAGGGGCAGCGATGCTCTGTGAAAATCCATCACCTGCTCGCTCCCCGAGAGTCACACACCATCTCCGACACCGATTTATATCAACGTCCATTCATCGGCGCTGGGTCAGAATCCTGGGGATTCCCTCCCTAACAGCACTGTGGGAGCACCTTCACCTCACGGACTGCAGAAGGCAGTCCTTCTGCAGGGCAACCAGGGATGGGCAATAAATGGTGGCCTCTGGGTCAGGATTTCAGTAACAGGAACCGCTCGGCCTCTGTACCCGGTCGGTGCGCGGAGGGATTGGGAGACCTGGTGAGGCAGGAGCTGAGAATCAGGAAAAGCCACATGCTCTCGGGTCGATGGCTTTTTTTTCTACGTGAATGAGACATCCTCCAAGCTCGAGGAGGGAGGAGGAAGTGAGGCAAGGTCAGCCGGGACCCTCAGACATGGGGCTACCTCCCACCGCCTGCTACCATTGGCTCAGATTACCCGCCCTGCAGCTGGGGACCTCGGTCAGGCGGCCGTGCGGAATGGCGGTCAGGCTGTTCGGCCGTGGGCGGAACGCCCACTGCAGTCAGTCCCGACCCGGTCCTTGTCTCACGCCCACACTCCGTCAGCCGTCAGGGGCAGGGCGCCCGACTCGCCCTCCGATTCCTTCACCGGCACGGGGAGCCACTGCCAAGTGCAATGCCCCTGCCCTCGCCCCTGTGAGCCGTGACTTGGCCTCGCAGTGTCAGCCTCGAGTCAGCAGTAGCAGACTCCGAAGGTGGTGAGTTCAAGTCCTACGCCAGAGACTTGGGCACATAATCCACTGAGGGAGTGCTGCACTGTCGGAGCTGCTGTCTTTAAGATCAGACATTAAACAGAGGCCCTTCCCAGGTGGATCCGATGGCACTATTTTGAAGAAGAGCAGGGAGTTATTCCCAGTGTCCAGTCCAATATTTATCCCGCAACCCATGTCACTAAGAAAACAGATTACCTGGTCATTATCACATTGCTGTGTGTGGGAGCTTGCTGTGCGCAAACTGGCTGCCACATTTCCCACATTACAACAGTGACTGCACTCCAAAAGTGCTTCATTGGCTGTAAAGCGCTTTGTGATGTCCTGTGGCTGGGAAAGGTGCTATATAAATGCAAGTTCATTCTTTCTGGGATGAATGTTGGGGGCCATACACCAAGTTAGTCCCCGAGATCCCCACGGGCCAACTCCTCCCACCCACTCACCTGTCTGCACCCCCTGGTTGACCAGCCTGGTGCCCTTTTTGTTGACGAGCCTGTTGGAGGGGTCGCGGGGCGGGCGGGCAGGCGGGCTCTCGGTGGACGGCGAGTCGGACGTGGTCGTGGTTGTGGAAACGACGAGGCTCCGTGCACCAGAGACCTGCGGAACCAAACACAGGAGAGACGGCCGAACGGTCAAGCTCCCGTTACACAGCATCAAGCGCGGGACCCAGCCGGGGGGACCGGACGGGCACGGGACATTGGGGGGGGGGGGGGGGGGGGGGGGCGGGGGAGTCACCGAGCCGGGGAGTGGTGACACCAAGGGGGACGACACACACACTGGGGCGGGGGAGGGGTGGGGAGCGGGGAGGGAGAACCAAGCCAGGGAGCGGGGGAGAGAAGCGGCAAAGCGCGACCCAGCTACTTTTTCCCATACCGCGCGGCGAGTTACTGATTTCAGCACAGCAGGATAGGGGGGAGGGGCTAGCAGGGTCCCCTACGTGCCGGTGCACCTCCCAGTGTGGTCACTGAGCCACACTGGCCCATCGTCAGTGCAGAGTCTCGGTGGGTGGTCCCAGAGAGGTGGGGGTCCGGGGTTTTGTCAGGGCTCTTGGTCCTGTGGTGAGACACTGGGACAGTGTCCAGAACAATGGAGCTGGAGCCGGAGCTGGGAGAGCATCCTGTGACTGACTCTACGCTGCTTGTGACTGGAGAGCATCAGACAAAAGGAATTCAAAAGGCTCATGGAATGTTGGCCTTTACCTCGGGGTGTGGAATACCAGGGGCTGGAAGTTATGTTCCAGTTGTACAGAGCTCTGGTCAGACCCCGTCTGGAGTAACTGCGCTCAGTCCTGGGCCCCGCCCCTCAGGAAGGATATATTGGTATCGGAGGGGGGGGGGGGCCCAGCCCAGATTCACTACAATTATATCGGGGCTAAAAGGGTTAAATTAGGTTGCACAGACTAGGCTTGTATTCCCGAGTGTAGAGGACGATCGAATCGAGATGTTTTAAGATGATTAAAGGATTTGATCGAGAGAGACTACTTCCTCTGGTGGGGGGAGTGCGGAACAAGGGGGCATCACCTTAAAATTAGAGCCAGGCCGTTCAGGGTGATGTCAGGGAGCACTTCTTCACACAAAGGGAGGTGGGAATCTGGAACTCTCTCCCCCTAAAAGCTGTTGTGGCTGAGGGTCAATTGAAATGTTTAAAACCGAGAATGATAGATTTTTGATCGGCAAGGGTGTTAAGGATTACGGAACCAAGGCAGGTGGATGGAGTTAAGACACAGATCTGCCACAATCTAATTGAATGGCGGAACAGGCTGGAGGGGCTGAATGGCCTCCTCCTGTTGCACTGCGCTCCCAGTGTTTGTCAGATCTCTCACTCGCCGTCTAACGTACATAGCGGGCACGGGCAGTCACCGATCTTAGAGGGGAGTTGGGGAGAACTTACTTCACGCAGAGGGTGGTGGGTGTCTGGAACTCACTGGCTGAGAGGGTGAGAGGTGCAGAAACCCTACCGCATTTAATACCTGGATGTGCACTTGAAGTGCCGTAACCTACAGGGCGACAGACCTGGAGCTGGAAAGTGGGATTAGGCTGGGATAGCTCTTGGTCAGCCGGCGCGGACACGATGGGCCGAATGGCCTCCTTCTGTGCCGTAGCTGCCTGGGATTCTCTGAGTAACATGGTGCAGGGCATGGAGCAAAGCTGCACCGCAACGGTACCGGGACACATGGCACTGACCTGCCGGTCACCCGGAGCACCTCGGCGCCTGGTCTCCGCTCTCCTGGGCCTCTCCGCCTTGTGAGCCGAGCTCTCGATCTGATTCTCGATGGTGCCGTATAACCGGGCGAGGGGCAACGTGATGACACGCTCCGGCCCAAAGGCCCGGACCAATCGCGCCGTGTCGATCGTCGAGAGCGAGCTTCCCGTCTCGGTCTGGGTCCGGCTGGGGGGCGCGGTGTCCGACTCGGTGGAGGGCAGTGTGCTGGAGCCTGCGCCCTCGGAACCCGCACACCGCCGGCCATTCAGGATGTTCTTTATCCGCTCGGTGGAGATCTCCTCCAGGGAGGCGGAGTCCGCCGGGGTGGGGTCAGGACTCACTGCTGCCGCCGTGTGCCCTCGCGCCCCGCGCCTCCTCCCCCCCTCGGCCGCGAGCAGCGAGCGCTGCACCGGGTCCCGGAGGAAGTGCGCCAGCTGGTCCAGCCGCTCGAGCAGGGAGAGCTCGCTGGCGCTGCTCGAGTCCAGGCTCTGGTGCCTCGTCTGCCTCTCCTTAAACCGCTCCCACAGCTCGTCCAGGCTGCTGTACCTCGCGCCCCCCCCGGTGCGCTCCGCCGGCGAGCCGGGACCGCCAGTCAGGTGGGTGTGCCGGGCCCCGGGGGAAAGCTGCCCCCAGCGGTGATTGTAGTGGGGGACTCTGGCCGCCGCCTTGGCCCGCTCCTTGTAAGAGAGGCCGGCGTGACCGCCCCCCTCCTCCTCCTCCTCCGCTCCCGCAGCGAGGGGCCGGAGGTGGTCGGTGGCACCGCCATCGGCCGGACGCAGAGTCGCGTACCAGCGAGTCCTCCTACCACTCGGCTCTCGCGCCCACTGCCTCGCCTCAGGGTAACGGGAGCGACGCCCGTTCCGGGACTCTGGGGGGCTCCCGGCGTCGAGCTCGGCCGGGTAGCCGGTGTAAAAGCTGCCGCCTCCTGCGTCTCGCAGCGGCTGGCCCTCGGTGGTGAGCGAGCTGTGGTGACGCCGGTTTCCTGCAGTGACAACACAGAAAACCAGAGTCAGAGTAAAGCCAGGAGGTCAACACGTGGGTGGCCCGTGTCCTAACGGGCACCAAGTCCCACTCACCCATCACCCCGTGCCCGTGTCCTAACTGGCACCAAGTCCCACTCACCCATCACCCCGTGCCCGTGTCCTAACGGGCACCAAGTCCCACTGACCCATCACCCCCTGCCCCCGTGTCCTAACTGGCACCAAGTCCCACTCACCCATCACCCCCTGCCCGTGTCCTAACTGGCACCAAGTCCCACTCACCCATCACCCCGTGCCCGTGTCCTAACTGGCACCAAGTCCCACTGACCCATCACCCCCTGTGCCCAAGTCCTAACTGGCACCGAGTCCCACTCACCCATCACCCCCTGCCCGTGTCCTAACCCGTACCAAGTCCCACTGACCCATCACCCCCTGCCCGTGTCCTAACCCGTACCAAGTCCCACTGACCCATCACCCCCTGCCCGTGTCCTAACTGGCACCAAGTCCCACTCACCCATCACCCCCTGCCCGTGTCCTAACTGGCACCAAGTCCCACTCACCCATCACCCCCTGCCCGTGTCCTAACTGGCACCAAGTCCCACTCACCCATCACCCCCTGTGCCCGTGTCCTAACAGGCACCAAGTCCCACTCACCCATCACCCCCTGCCCCCGTGTCCTAACTGGCACCAAGTCCCACTCACCCATCACCCCCTGTGCCCGTGTCCTAACTGGCACCAAGTCCCACTCACCCATCACCCCCTGCCCCCGTGTCCTAACTGGCACCAAGTCCCACTGACCCATCACCCCCTGTGCCCAAGTCCTAACTGGCACCGAGTCCCACTCACCCATCATCCCCTGCCCGTGTCCTAACTGGCACCAAGACCCACTGACCCACCACCCCCTGTGCCCAAGTCCTAACTGGCACCAAGTCCCACTCACCCATCACCCCGTGCCCGTGTCCTAACTGGCACCAAGTCCCACTGACCCATCACCCCCTGTGCCCAAGTCCTAACTGGCACCGAGTCCCACTCACCCATCACCCCCTGCCCGTGTCCTAACCCGTACCAAGTCCCACTGACCCATCACCCCCTGCCCGTGTCCTAACCCGTACCAAGTCCCACTGACCCATCACCCCCTGCCCGTGTCCTAACTGGCACCGAGTCCCACTGATCCATCACCCCGTGCCCGTGTCCTAACTGGCACCAAGTCCCACTGACCCACCACCCCCTGTGCCCGTGTCCTAACTGGCACCAAGTCCCAGTCACCCATCACCCCGTGCCCTTGTCCTAACTGGCACCAAGTCCCACTGATCCATCACCCTGTGCCCGTGTCCTAACTGGCACCAAGTCCCACTCACCCACCACCCCCTGTGCCCAAGTCCTAACTGGCACCAAGTCCCACTCACCCATCACCCCCTGCCCGTGCCCTAACCCGTACCAAGTCCCACTGATCCATCACCCCGTGCCCGTGTCCTAACTGGCACCAAGTCCCACTCACCCACCACCCCCTGCCCGTGCCCTAACTCTTACCAAGTCCCACTCACCCATCACCCGGTGTCCATGTCCTAACTCACACCAAGTGCCGTTCACCCATCACCCTCTGTGCCCATGTCCTAACCTGTACCAAGTCTGGAGTAAAAATAAAATGGGGAAGATGGTTCAACCATGGCTAACAAGGGAAATTAAGGATAGTGTTAAAGCCAAGGAAGGGGCATATAATTTGGCCAGAAAAAGCAACAAACCTGAGGACTGGGAGAAATTTAGAATTCAACAGAGGAAGACTAAGGGTTTAATTAAGAGGGGGAAAATAGAGTACGAGAGGAAGCTTGCAGGGAACATAAAAACTGACTGCAAAAGCTTCTCTAAATGTGTGAAGAGAAAAAGATTAGTGAAGAGAAACATTGGTCCCTTGCAGTCAGATTCAAGTGAATTTATAATGGGGAACAAAGAAATGGCAGACCAATTGAACAAATACTTTGATTCTGTCTTCACGAAGGAAGACACAAATAACCTTCTGATTGTACTAGGGGATAGTAGGTCGAGAGAGGAGGAACTGAAGGATATCCTTATTAGGCTGGAAATTGTATTAGGGAAATTGATGGGATTGAAGGCCGATAAATGCCCGGGGCCTTTATAGTCTGCATCCCAGAGTACTTAAGGAAGTTGCCATAGAAATAGTGGATGCATTGGTGATCATTTTCCAACAGTCTATCGACTCTGGAACAGTTCCTATGGACTGGAGGGTAGCTAATGTAACATCACTTTTTAAAAAAGGAAGGAGAGAGAAAACGGGTAATTATTGACTGGTTAGCCTGACATCGGTAGTGGGGAAAATGCTGGAATCAATCATTAAGGATGAAATAGCAGCGCATTTGGAAAGCAGTGACAGGATCGGTCCACGTCAGCATGATTTATGAAAGGGAAATCATGCTTGACGAATCTTCTGGAATTTTTTGAGGATGTAACTAGCAGAGTGGACAAGGGAGAACCAGTGGATGTGGTGTATTTGGACTTTCAAAAGGCTTTTGACAAGGTCCCGCACAAGAGATTGGTGTGCAAAATCAAAGCACATGGTATTGTGGGTAATGTACTGACGTGGATAGAGAACTGGTTGGCAGACAGGAAGCAGAGAGTCGGGATAAATGGGTCCTTTTCAGAATGGCAGGCAGTGACTAGTGGGGTGCCGCAGGGCTCAGTGCTGGGACCCCAGCTCTTTAAAATATACATTAACGATTTAGATGAAGGAATTGAGTGTAATATCTCCAAGTTTGCGAATGACACGAAACTGGGTGGCGATGTGAGCTGTGAGGAGGACGCTATGAGGCTGCAGGGTAACTTGAACAGGTTAGCTGAGTGGGCAAATGCATGGCAGATGCAGTATAATGTGGATAAATGTGAGGTTATTCATTTTGGTGAAGAATATTATCTGAACGGCGGCAGATTAGGAAAAGGGGAGGTGCAACGAGACCTGGGTGTCATAGTTCATCAGTCATTGAAAGTGGGCATGCAGGTACAGCAGGCGGTGAAGGCGGCAAATGGTATGTTGGCCTTCATAGCTAGGGGATTTGAGTATAGGAGCAGGGAGGTCTTACTGCAGTTGTACAGGGCCTTGGTGAGGCCTCACCTGGAAAATTGTGTTCAGTTTTGGTCTCTTAATCTGAGGAAGGACATTCTTGCTATTGAGGGAGTGCAGCGAAGGTTCACCAGACTGATTCCCGGGATGGCTGGACTGTCATATGATGAGAGACTGGATCAACTGGGCCTTTATTCACTGGAGTTTAGAAGGATGAGAGAGGATTTCATAGAAACGTGTAAGATTCTGACGGGACTGGACAGGTTAGATGCGGGAAGATTGCTCCCGATGTTGGGGACGTCCAGAACCAGGGGACAGAGTCTTAGAAGGGGTAGGCCATTTAGGACTGAGATGAGGAGAAACTTCTTCACTCAGAGAGTGGTGAACCTGTGGAATTCCCTGCCGCAGAGAGTTGTTGAGGCCAGTTCATTGGATATATTCAAGAGGGAGTTGGATATGGCCCTTACGGCTAAAGGGATCAAGGGGTATGGAGAGAAAGCAGGAAAGGGGTACTGAGGTGAATGATCTGCCATGATCTTATTGAATAGTGGTGCAGGCTCGAATGGTCGAATGGCCGACTCCTGCACCTAATTTCTATGTTTCTAAGTCCCACTCACCCATCACCCCTGTGCTCGCTGACCTACATTGGCTCCCGGTCCGGCAACACCTCAATTTTAAAATTCTCATCCTTATTTTCAAATCCCTCCATGGCCTCGCCCCTCCCTATCTCTGTAATCTCCTCCAGTGTTAAATGTTTTGTCTTATAATACTTCGCAGGCGGTGGCGGCTAGGGACGTTTGACTACGTTGAAGCTACATAAATGCAAGTTGTTGTTGTAGTAATCAACCCCATCATTCCTTTAACTATCCCTTTACTTGTATGTTTAAGATTTTTCTGCATGCTTACCGCACTTTTAGCAAAATAAATTCCTTTTGAATTTCCCATTTTCATTTGCTGTTCTACTAATGTACATCCTGATAAAGGTACTGTATGGTGAACTGATACCCTGCACCCAGGCGTACCAGTGTACAAGTGTTATCTTCTATAGGGCAAGAATCCAATCAAATACATTAGCCAGGAGCTTTTGTGCAAATATGCCGAGGATTTTCAGTTAATGATGCACTTGATTGCAGGCCAATCTCCTATAAAAAGACTACTTATAGCACTTCTTACCCGTGTAACTTGCAAAGCAACAATGCCACTAACCATGGTGGAACAAGAGGTAACCCAAATTAAGGAAATCCAGCCATCTCCTTGCATCACAACCCAGGGGTTACACTCACTCATTCACCGTACTGTCCTTGTTTGAGCAGCTCAGTCAAACGAACACCACGATTCAACAGCTTTGTGTGGCAGCAAGTGACCAAAAGCTTGGTTACAGGTAGGTTTTAAAGAGCATCTTCAAGGAGGAAAGACAGGTTTAGGCAGGGAATTCCAGAGCTTGGACAACAGGATGAACGGCCACCAATGGCTGAGTGAATATAATTAGGGATGCTCAAGAGGGCAGAATTAGAGGAGTGCAGACATCTCGGGGGATTGTGGGACTGAAGGAGATTACAGAGATAGGGAGGGGCGAGGGCCATGGAGGGATTTGTAAACAAGGATAAGAATTTTAAAATCGAGGTGTTGCTTAACCGGGAGCCAATGTAGGTCAGCGAGCACAGGGGGGATGTGTAGTTAGGACACGGGGCAGCCGAGTTTTGGATCACCTGTAGTTTCCGTAGGGTAGAATGTGGGTGGCCAGCCAGGAGTGTGTTGGAATAGTCAAGTCTAGAGGTAACAAAGGCATGGTTGAGGGTTTCAGCAGCGGATGAGCTGAGGTAAGGGTGGAGACGGGCGATGTTACGGAGGTGGAAATAGTTATGCTGCGGATATGTGGTCGGAAGCTCATTTCAGGGTCAAATATGACCCCAAGGTTGCGAACAGTCTGGTTCAGCCTCAGACAGAAGTTGGGGAGAGGGATGGAGTCAGTGGCTAGAGAATGGAGTTCAAAAACAATGGCTTCAGTCTTCCCAATATTTAATTGGGAGAAAAGTTCTGCTCATCCAAAATGATGCCAGACAAGCAGTCTGACAATTTAGAGACCACTTAATCTGAAGATTAGGGGTAAACAAGCAAATCTTATGGAGGCAGAGATTGTGACTGAGGTACTGAATGAGTACTTTATATTTGGTTTCACAAGAGGATGACGTTAATGTTGCACTAGAGATGGCGTATATTGATATTGGATAGGATAAAAATAGATGGAAAGAAGGTGCGAAATAGGTTGGCATCACACAAAGTTAACAAGACACCCAGTCCAGATGGGATGCGTCCAAAGTTGTTGAGTGAAGCTAGGGAGAAGATAGCAGCAGCTCTGATCACAATCTTTCGATCCTCCTTGGATATGGGAGTGGTGCCGTAGCGAATGAGGGTACGGGGCCAGAAGAGGCCTAGGGGCAGCACGGGCCAGCCCACACTGCGATATGTGTGTGCACTAGATCCGTGCAGCAGAGCAGGTCTCCAATTGTCCTGGTTTACCCTTGCCACTGGATAAAGGCCTAGCTCTGTCAAGCCCGTGTGGTGGCTGGTGTGCAACGGTCACCCCACGCTAAAAAAATCCACACACAGGCATCTTCCACTCCGTCAACTGAAGTTCAGGACTGGAACATTGGGTCCTTCATTGAAACATCAGTGAACTCATGTGGAAGCAAGTCATCCTCGTTCGAGGGACCGCCTATAGCGAATCTCCTCCAGCCCCACAACCTCCAGAGATGTCTGCGCTCCTCCAACTTTGACCCCCTGAGCATCCCTGATTATAATCACTCAACCATCGGTGGCCGTGCCTTCTGTTGTCTAGGCCCCAAGCTCTGGAATTTCTCCCTAATCCTCTCCACCTCTCTTTCCTCCTTTAAGACTTTGCTGAAAACCTCCCTCTTTGACCAAGCTTTGGGTTATCTGTCCTAATATCTACTTGCGTCAAATTTTCTTTGATAACGCTCCTGTGAAGCACCTTGGGTTGTTTTACAGTGTTAAAGGTGCTATATAAAGGCAAGTTGTTGATGTATCAATCCACTGCCCACAGCCCTATTTCAATCAAAATGTCTTCTTGAACACCTAATTTAGGATAAGACTTATGACGTGCGGATGAGATCTTAAACCGTCTCATTGCACTATTGGAAGAGCAGGAGTTCTTGGGACAGACTATTTGAACTAGATTGTATAAAATTCCTAGGGGGATTGACAAGGTAGATGATGAGAGGTTGTTTTCCCCTGGCTGGAGAGTCTAGAACCAGGGGTCACAGTCTCAGGATAAGGGATCGGCCATTTAGGACTGAGATGAGAAGGGATTTCTTCACTCAGAGGGTTGTGAATCTTTGGAATTCTCGACCCCAGAGGGCTGTGGAGGCTCAGTCGTTGAGTATATTCAATGCTGAGATCGATAGATTGTTGGACTCGCGGGGAAATCAAGGGATATGGGGATCGGGCGGGAAAGTGGAGTTGAAGATCAGCCCTGATCTTATTGAATGGCGGAGAGGCTCGAGGGGCCGAATGGCCGACTCCTGCTCCGATATCTTATGGTCTTAATAGGTTAGAGAAAACATGCGGCCATGTGGATAAGCTATGCAAGCAGAGGACTAGGTCAGATGACGAGGTTTCCCTACACACAGTGGTTCATCGATACTTGGAACCCTTGCATGGTGAGTGCGGATTCAGGCTAAGAGGGAGCTGAGCAAGTTCCTGCTGTGGTGATCTCAGTGGGCACAGAAGGCAGGTGGGACATTGGGTGTGTACTGCACGGTCACGATGAATTCCTGGAAATTTGATCACCTTAAGGGTTCGGAGAGGAATTTCCCAGGTTTTTTTTTTCTCCCCTGAACTGGCCTGGGGTTTTATCATCCGCTTTATCCTACATTGGCTCCCGGTTAAGCAACACCGATTTCGAAATTCTCATCCTCATTTTCAAATCCCTCCATGGCCTCGCCCCTCCCTATCTCTGTAATCTCCTCCAGCCCCGCCCCCCCCCCCAGCCCTGCCCCAAGATGTCTGCACTCCTCTAATTCTGCCCTCTTGAGCATCCCTAATAATAATCACTCAACCATTGGCGGTCGTGCCTTAAGAACATAAGAAATAGAAGGAGTAGGCCATTTGGGCCCCTCGAGCCTGCTCTGCCTTTTAGTAAAATCATGGCTGATCTGATCATGGACTCAGCTCCACTTCCCTGCCCGCTCCCCATAACCCCTTATTCCCATATCGCTCAAAATCTCCGCCTTAAATATATTCAAAGACCCAGCCTGCACAGCTCTCTGAGGCAGAGAATTCCACAGATTTGCAACCTTCAGAGAAGAAATTCCTCCTCAACTCAGTTTTAAATGGGCGGCCCCTTATTCTGAGACTAAGTCCCCTAGTTTTAGTTTCCCCTATGAGTGGAAACATCCTCTCTGCATCCACCTTATCGAGCCCCCTCTTCTGTTGTCTAGGGCCCAAGCTCTGGAACTCACTGCCTAAACCTCTCTTTCCTTCTTCAAGACGCTCCTTAAAACCTACCTCTTTGACCAAGCTTTTGGCCACCTGCCCTAATTTCTCCTTATACGGCTCACTGTCAAATTTTTAATCTCATAATACTCCTACGTTAAAGGCACTTCAAGTTGTTGTTTATTTTGCCTCTACCCAGAAATTACATCAAATTAAACTGTATTTGTCGCCTGCCCACCTTTTCTGACATTTTGTTGACCTCAACAGCATATTCTCACCTCTTTCTAACAACCTCATCTCCTCCTTCGCCCTGGGTACACGATGAGCTGATGCCTTGCGATACGCTCTCTCTCTGCGCTTGGTTAGTTTGCTTGATGGAACGTAGCCCCCGGTTCCCAGCACCTCAGTCGCGATTCTCGTGGGAGGTGCGTCCTGTGAATCTGAGAGGTGAAACAGAGCTGAGGTCAAACCACGGGGTCGCAATCTGCCGGGCAATGTCAGAACGGTCGCGGGCCTAACCTGCTGCCGAGCTGCTCTCGGAATCCAAGCCGCCGGTTCTATTCCTCGTCCTACAGTCGGGCATGTAGAACAGCTTGGAACTGCCTGCAGGTTTGTACGGCAACATCACTGGAACATCTGTAGGCAGGAACAGATATTGTAACATGTCTCAGTCCCACACACCACAGAAAGCCCATCTTATAGGCGATCCCTCTCTCACCCCCTAGTTATCAAGCACGCTCACTATTTTCAAAAGCAAAATAATGCAGATGCTGTGACCTGGAATAAAAACAGAAAATGCTGGAAATCTCAGCGGGTCAGGCAGCCAGTGATGTGGAGAGAGAAACAGAGTTAACGTTTCGGGTCGATGACCCTGCTTCCTCTCCACAGATGCTGCCTGACCCGCTGAGATTTCCAGTATTTTCTGTTTTTATTCCCCTCTCTATTTTGTTGGGATGAGTATACAGACTATTATATTCCCAGTATACAGACCGGTATTATATTCCCAGTATACAGACTAGAATTATACTCCCAGTATACAGACTGGAATTATACTCCCAGTATACAGACTGGTATATTCCCAGCGTACAGACTGGTATTATACCCCAGTATACAGACTGGTATTTATACCCCAGTATACAGACTGGTATTTATACCCCAGTATACAGACTGGTATTTATACCCCAGTATACAGACTGGTATTTATACCCCAGTATACAGACTGGTATTTATACCCCAGTATACAGACTGGTATTATACCCCCAGTATACAGATTAGTATTATACCCCAATATACAGACTGGTATTATACGCCATTATACAGACTGGTATTATACCGCCAGTATACAGATTAGTATTATATTCCCAGTATACCAGTTAGTTATATACACGATTTTACAAACCAGTGTTCCCGATCCCAAGCCAATTAAAGCCCTGAATTCTTGTAGCCGTGAGATCATAATCTCTCAGTGATGATCTCATCAATTGGAAACGCATCATTCTATAAATAACCCAGCAACCTAGAACAGAGAAAATCTGCCACCCACAAAGACCCCAGTAATATATAACAGAGACAATCTGTCTCTACATAAAGATCCCAGTAATATATATTACATGGACCTGGCTACAATCTGGGCAGGAATGGGAGCTTAATATTCCAGGCTCTGAGGACTTTAGACAGGACAGGGAAATTGGGAAAGGATGGGGAGCAGCAATATTGATTCTATCACAATTACAGCAGTAGGAAGAGGGTGAGCAGGTAGTGGAAACACTCTGGGTAGAGTTAAGAAACAGCAAAAGATGGAAGACTCTGGTGGGAGTTGTCTACAGGCCTGCTTACAGCAGTGATGTAGCAGCGGAATATGTAAATACGGGGATCAGAGAAGCATGTGGCAAAGGCAAAGCGGTTATAATGGAGAGGTTTTTAATTTTCAAAGACTGGGAGATGCAGAACAGCTCGTGCCGTAAAGACAGCGAATTTCCAGACTGTATCTAGAACAGTTTCCTGGAACAGTATGTTGTAGAAAACGACAAGGGGACAAGCCGATCCGGATTAAGTAATGAGCCAGATTAATGACTAATCTGCCAGTAAAGAGGCCCCTTGCAGTGACCACAATATGACAAGAGTTTGAGGTGCAGAAAGATCACACACTAACCAAGAGTTTAAACTTAAGTAAGGCGACTTCGAAGGAATGAGACGCAAGCTGAACACATTAACCTGCCTGAGCTGGTAACAGGTAAACCTGCAGAGAAACACTGGGAGGTATTCAACACATTCAGTAGAATACAAGACCAACTCACACCCCTAAAGAGCAACAGTTCCACTTCTCCAGTCAAGCAACCGAAGTCAGTATGTGCGGTAAGGTGGAGTATAAAATTAAAGAAAGTGGCTTACACAAATGGCAAGAAAAAAAAAATTACTTGCATTTATATAGCGCCTTTCATGACCACCGTCATCCCAAAGCTCTTTACCAGCCGATTACACGGGATATAAAGCACAGGAATAGGCCATTCGGCCCAACCAGTCCATGCCGGCGTTTATGCTCCATTCGAGCCTCCTCCTGCCGTCTTTCCTCATCTAAATCTATCAGCAGAACCCTCTATTCCCTTCTCCCCCATGTGGTTATCCAGCCTCCCCTTAAATACATCGATACTATTCGCCTCAACCCCTCCCTGTAGTGAGTTCCACATTCTCACCGCTCTCTGGGTAAAGAAGTTGATTCTGAATTCCCCATTGGATTTCTTGGTGACTATCTTATATTGATGACCTCTAGTTATGCTCTTTCCCACAAATGGAAACATTCTCTGTATCCACTCTGTCAAAACCTCTCATAGTTTTAAAGACCTCTATTAGGTCACCCCTCAGCCTTCTTTTTTCGAGAGAAAAGAGGCCCAGCCTGTTCATCCTTTCCTGATATGTATACCCCCGCATTTCTGGTATCATCCTTGTAAATCTTCTCTGCACCCTCTCCAGTGCCTCTATATCCTTTTTATAATATGGCAACCAGAACTGTATGCAGTGCTCCAAGTGTGGTCTAACCAAGGATCGATACAGGTTTAGCATAACTTCCCTACTTTTCAATTCTATACCTTTAGAAATAAACCCGAGTGTTGTTTTTTTATGGCCTTGTTAACCTGCGTCACAACTTTTAGTGATTTGTGTATTTGTACTCCGAGATCCCTTTGCTCCTCTATCCCACCTAGACTCAGACCCTCCAAGTAATAAG
Organism: Pristiophorus japonicus; assembly: GCF_044704955.1. Classification (NCBI taxonomy): domain Eukaryota; kingdom Metazoa; phylum Chordata; class Chondrichthyes; family Pristiophoridae; genus Pristiophorus; species Pristiophorus japonicus. The sequence goes on from NC_091978.1 coordinate 5,336,205, forward strand.
TGACCTCCCAATTCTGCCTATCAAAATGTAATAGCTCACATTTATCTGTGTTGAACTTCATTTGCCAATTATATACCCATTCTGCAAGTTTATTAATGTCCTCCTATCATTTGTTGGCATCCGCAAATTTAGAAATTATGGTTTTGATTCCAAAGTCTAAATTGTTAATATAAATTGTGAACAACAATGGTCCCAGCACTGATCCTTATGGTACACCACTACCCACAGCAATTAAGTACTTTTTCTTTTGAAGTGTAGTCACTGTTGTAATGTAAGAAGGGCAGCAGCCAATTTGCACACAGCAAGCTCCCACAAACAGCAATGTGATAATGTCCAGATAATCTATTTGTTATGTTTATTGACAGATAAATATTGGCCAGAACTCCCCTGCTCTTCTTCAAAATAGTACCATGGGATCTTTTGCATCCACTTGAGAGCAGACTGACGTCAGTTTAACGTCTCAACCAAAAGACAGCACATCCGACAGTGCAGCACTCCCTCAGCACTGCAATGGAGTGTCAGCCTAGATTTTGGTGCTCAAATCTCTGGGGTGGGTCTTGAACCCACAATCTTCTGACTCAGTGCTGCCCACTGAGCAGTAATCCAGCAGACTGGGGGATATGCAGAAACAACAAAGGGACAAAGAAAATATTAAGAGCTGCAAAAACTGGGAATGCAAAAAAAAAAACCTGCAAGTAATATAAAAGCGAATAGTAAAAGGTTTTCTGAATATATTAAGAGTAAGAGTAGCTAAGGAGGATGTAATAGACAACAAGGCAATGGCAGATTTAATAAACAAGTATTTTTATTCGTTTTATAGTAGAGGAAAAGGATAAACTATCCGTGATAGAAGGGCAACTAAAAATAGATCAAGGGGAGGAACATCTGTAAAAGAAATGTAATGGAAAAAATAATAGAACTTAAGATAAATCTCCAGGATCAGATGGTCTCCACAACAGAGTATTAAAAGTAGGTGAAGAAATTGTAGGTGTTGGTCATAATATTTGAAAGCTATTGTCATTCCTTTATTTCAGAAGGGTGGGAGAGAAACCAGGTAACTACAGACCAGTGTCCCATCGTCGTGGGGAAACTACTAGAATCTATCATTAGGGATAGAGTAACTGAGCGAGAGACCATCAGTGTCAGGTCGGGGCCATAAAAGGATCAGCGAGTGGCATCCATGGGCAGCGTGCTACTGCAAGGTACAGTGCAGGAGGACAACGACAGGAAGAAGGACATCATCAAGGTCCAGGTCGGTGATTGGGGCGTGGGCAGGTACAGCAGGAGCGGCGAGGTCGGGGCGAAGGAGCGGCGAGAGAATGTAGAGGGACGTGATCGGGATCCAGGAGAGGCGCGAGTTCGGAGCCAGAAGAGGCGAGGGCCCAGGGGGCAGCACGGGCCAGCCCACACTGCGATGTGTGCGCACACTAGGCCCGTGCAGCAGAGCTGGCCTCCAGTTGTCCTGGGTAATTCTTACCACTGGACCAAGACCTAGCTCTGTCAAGCCCGTGTGGTGGCTGGTGTGCAACGGCCACCACACGTTAAAAAAATCCACGCACAGGCATCTTCCACCCTTCACGATATAGTTCGGGATCTGGAATATTAGGTCCTCCATTGAAACACCTGTGAACTCATCCCTTTTTGACATGGAAGAAAGTCATCCTCGTTTGTCATGCTTGACAAATCTTTGAGTTTTTTGAGGATGTAACTAGTAGAGTAGACAAGGGAGAACCAGTGGTTGTGATGTATTTGGACTTTCATAAGGCTTTTGATAAGGTCCCACACAAGAGATTAGTGTGCAAAATTAAGGCTCGTGGGATTGGGAGTAATGTATTGACGTGGATGAGAACTAGTTGGTAGACAGGAAGCAAAGAGTAGGAATAAACGGGTCCTTTTCAGAATGACAGGCAGTGACTAGTGGGGTACCGCAGGGTTCAGAGCTGGGACCCAGCTATTTACAATATACATTAATGATTTAGATGAAGGAATTGAATGTAATATCTCTAAGTTTGCAGATGATACTAAGCTGGGTGGCAATGTGAGCTGTGAGGAGGAAGCCAAGATGCTGCAGGGAGACTTGGACAGATTAGGTGAGTGGGCAAATGCATGGCAGATGCAGTATAATGTGGAAAGTGTGAGGTTATCCACTTCGGTGGCAAAAACAGGAAGGCAAATTATCTGAATGGTGACAGATTAGTAAAAGGGGAGGTGCAACGAGACCTGGGTGTCATGGTACATCAGTCATTGAAGGTTGGCATGCAGGTACAGCAGGCGGTTGAGAAAGCAAATGGCATGTTGGTCTTCATTGCGAGAGGATTTGAGTACAGGGGCAGGGAGTTCTTGCTGCAGTTGTACAGGTGAGACCACACCTTGAGTACTGTGTGCAGTTTTGGTCTCCTAATCTGAGGAAGGACATTCTTGCTATTGAGGGAGTGCAGTGCAGGCTCACCAGAATGATTCCTGGGATGACAGGACTGACATATGAAGAAAGACTGGATCGACTAGGCTTATATTCACTGGAATTTGGAAGAATGAGAGGGGATCTCAAAGAAGCATATAAAATTCTGACGGGATTTGGACAGGTTAGATGCGGGAAGGATGTTCCCGATGTTGGGGAAATCCAGAACCAGGGGTCACAGTCCAAGGATAAGGGGTAAGCCATCTAGGGCCGAGATGAGGAGAAACTTTTTCACCCAGAGAATTGTGAACCTGTAGAATTCTCTACCACAAAGTTATTGAGTCCAGTTCGTTGGATATATTCAAAAAGGAGTTAGATGTGGCCCTTACAGCTAAAGGGATCGGGGGGTATGGAGAGAAAGCAGGAATGGGGTACTGAAGTTGAATGATCAGCCATGATCATATTGAATGGTGGTACAGGCTCGAAGGGCCGAATGGCCTACTCCTGCACCTATTTTCTATGTTTCAAGGGACTGCCAATGATGATGATGATTTGGACAAATATGAACTGATCCAAGAGAGCCAGTGTGGATTTGTTAACGGTGTGTCATGTCTGAGTAATCTAGTTGGCTGGATGGATTTTTATCTATATGGATTTCCACTATATTTATCAATGAGTTGGATGAAGGGAGATTTGTATATCCAAGTTTGCAGATGACACTGAGTTAAGAGGCACAGCAAGCTGTGCAGATGGGAGCAGGAAGTTACAAAGGGACGTGAGACAGACAAAGTGAGTGGGCAAAACTGTGGCAGTTCACAAGTCAGCTGCGGAGCGAAGAACGATAAATTGGAATATTTTCTAAACAGTGAGAAACTCGGAGCGGTGGAGAAGCAATGTGATTTGCATCAGTTCGCAAATCGTTAAAAGCTCGTTGACAGGTACAGAAAGATAATGCAAAACCCTTAAGAAAGGTTGGCCCTCATCTCGAGGGGCTGCAGTATGGGGGCGGAAGTGATACTTCAATTATACGGAGCCTTGGTTAGACGCCATCTGGAGCACTGCGTTCAGTTCTGGGCACTGCACCTCAGGAGGGGGGAGGGGGCAGCACAGATTGACCAGAATGATACCGGGGCTAAAAGGGTTCAATTATGAGGACAGGTTGCATAGACTAGGCTTGAGTTCAGAAGGTGGAGGGGTGATTTGATTGAGCTGTTTAAAAAGAGAGCGAGATTAGATAGGGTAGATAGAGAGAAACTGTTTGCTCTGGTGGTGGGGGAAGTCCAGAACAAAGATCTTATCGAAACGTATAGGATTATGAGGGGGCTTGACAAGGTGGATGCAGAGAGGATGTTTCCACTGAAAGGGCCATGATGGTATTAAATGGTGGAGCAGGCTCGAGGGATCGTATGGCCTACTCCTGCTCCTATTTCTTATGTTCTTATGTAAGGGGGCATCACCTTAAAATTAGAGCTAGGCCATTCAGGGGTGATGTCAGCAAGTATTTCTTCACACAAGGGTAGTGGGAATCTGGAACACTTCCCCCAAAGGCTGTCAATTGAAGTCTTCAAGACCGAGATCGATAGTTTTTTGTTCAGTAAAAGATATATGGAGCAAAGTTGGGTAAATGGAGATGACGTAAAGATCAGCCACGAGCTAACTGAATAGGCTTGAGGGACTGAGTTGACCTACTCCTGTTCCTATGTTCCCCCCGTGAATACCTCAGTAAAATTAGATACAGAGGCTGCAGCCTGCACTGCCCTTGTTTATCCATAGCCCAGTACTAACTGATTCAGGCCGGTAACTCACTCCCAACAATCCCTTCACTAGCCTGGGCACCCACCTGTGCTCCGAGTGATGGGTGCGTGGCTGGAGGTGGCTGTGGTGCTGGCAGTTGTACTCGGCACCAGACCAGGCTGACTTCTCCCGACTTGTGCCGATCCCTCCTGCCTCATGGTCTTGCCGGTTGTTGCGACTGGTGGTGGGGTCGACGCCGACGGTCTGACCGTTTGAGTCCAAACGTTCACCTTGCTGCCGTCCTGCGCGGTGGGAACGCTGGGCTCCGGCCTGGCCGGGAACGCGGGGTAAAAGGCCGGGACGGGCATGGGCAGCGGGGGATAGGGAGGACCGTGACTGGCCGGCTGGTGGGCGACGGGACAGGACGCGCCCGGGGCAGGGTGGGAAGGAGGAGGAGGAGGAGTCGGGGGCAGCACAGAGTCCCCTGCCGTCGCGCCTGCACCTTTGGTGCCGGAGTGGAAATTCCCAGACGGTGCAAGGACGTCGCCGGGATGAGCCGGGGAGGTCGCTGGGCGGTTGGGAGAGAGGGTTAAGTGGACGTGGGAAAGCACGGTCCTGGCGGGAGAGGGGCTGGAAGTAGCCGGATAGGTGGAGTGGAGTTTCCGACCGGTGAACTCGGTCGGGGTCTGTCCGGTGACGCCGGTCTCGCTGGCGAGCTGCTTCACCGGCTCCGGGCCGCTCCGCCGGCACTCCTGGCGGAGAGCGGGACTCGGGCGCTGGGCCAGCTCGAGTCCGGCTGGCCCAACGCCCGTCTCCTCTGGGCAGGCAGAGCCAGGGGACACCTCGTGGTCGCCAGGCCCCCGGACGCCCCCAGGTGCCGCCTCGGGGAGCAGTGCGAGCAGGGGATCGCCGAGCCGGGGGCTGGAGGACGGGGGCCTCCTGCAGGAGGAGACGGTGATGGTAAGGGCGGGCTGGGACGGAGATGGGGAACGGGCCCAGTCGCCGGCAGGGGAGCCCAGGGCCATGGCCTTTAGCCGCTCGTCCATGTCCCGTCGCAGGGGCGTCCGCAGGGGCACCGAGGTGTCAAACAGATTGTTGGAAAGCTTCTGGAGCTGGCCGGAGATCTGGGATCGGGCTGCGTCGAGGGACAGGAAGGTTGTGGAGGGGAGAGCGGGCCACTCCATCTCCGAGCAGGTGTCTACAGGCGATGCAAGGTCCGACGACAGCGAAAAATCCTCGGCATCCACTGACCATCCATCCTGCCAAAAGAAATAAATGTCAATTCATCCCCTTGTTGACCTCTTCCCCCTCCCCTCCGCTCTTCCCACTCCCTGGTCTGCCCAGCAACTGCAGTGCCGAGGGTGTGCAGCTGCGCTAACGAAAGCCTTCTGTCAGTGAACATAACATAAGAAATAGGAGCAGGAGTAGGCCATACGGCCCCTCGAGCCTGCTCCAGCATTTAATAAGATCATGGCTGATCCGATCATGGACTCAGCTCCACTTCCCTGCCCGCTCCCCATAACCCCTTATTCCCTTATCGGTTAAGAAACTGTCTATCTCTGTCTTAAATTTATTCAATGACCCAGCTTCCACAGCTCTCTGAGGCAGCGAATTCCACAGATTTACAACCCTCTGAGAAGATACTCCTCCTCAACTCAATTTTAAATGGGCGGCCCCTTATTCTAAGATCATGCCCTCTAGTTCTAGTCTCCCCCATCAGTGGAAACATCCTCTCTGCATCCCACCTTGTCAAGCCCCCTCATAATCTTATACATTTCGATAAGATCACCTCTCATTCTTCTGAATTCCAATGAGTAGAGGCCCAACCTACTCAACCTTTCCTCATAAGTCAACCCTTTCATCCCCAGAATCAACCTAGTGAACTTTCTCTGAACTACCTCCAAAGCAAGTATATCCTTTTAGTAAATATGGAAACCAAAACTGCACGCAGTATTCCAGGTGTGGCCTCACCAATACCCTGTATAACTGGAGCAAGACTTCCCTGGTCTGGTGGCAGCCGAGGGCCCCAGGGGCAGCACGGGCCCAGCCCACACTGCGATATGTGTGAACACTCGGTCTGTGCAGCAGAGCAGGTCTCCAGTCGTCCTGGTCAACCCTTGCCACTGGACCAAGACCTCGCTCTGTCAAGCCCGTGTGGTGTGGTGTGCAACGGTCACCACACGGTAAAACAATCCACCCACAGGCATCTTCCACCGTTCAGGATGTAGTTCGGGATCTGGAATATTAGGTCCTTCATTGAAACACCTGTGAACTCATCCCTTTTTGGTGTGGAAGCAAGTCATCCTCGATATGAGGGACTGCCTATGATGATGATGGTGATGGCAGGAGAGTGCTGCGAGAGATGTTTTCGATTTGTTCCATTCTTATAACCGTTTTGTGTAGCCAGAGACCGGAGCTGCTGGTCGTATCTTTACCTCGCTCCTCTTGTCTGCGATGTCAAAGGCTGGCCTGGACTGTCTGTGCTGACTCTACTCTCTGCAAATATTATTGTGACCGGTGCTTTGCTGCAGACTGCGCACACAGGACTCTGCCTGGGTCAATATGGCCACTCTCTCCCGCCCCAACCCCACTCTCCGAAACGAACTGGCTTCTGCTAAACCCAAAGCCTCAGCCAGGAAGCAATCCCTTATGTATGAGCTTCCAGCCACATATCCGCGCCGCCACTAAAACCACCTCGAACATCGCCTGCCTCAGCTCATCTGCTCCTGAAACTCTCATCCATGCCTTTGTTACCTCTCGACTTGACTATTCCAACGCACTCCTGGCTAGCCTCCCACATTCTACCCTACGTAAACTAGGTGTGAACCAAAGCTCGGCTGCTTGTATCCTAAATCGCACCAAGTCCCGCTCGCCCATCACCCCCGTGCTCGCTGCCCGTGCCCTAACTCACACCAAATCCCGCTCACCCATCACTCACCCCTGTGTGCTCGCTGACCTACATTGGCTCCCGGTTAAGCAATGCCTCGATTTTAAAATTCCCATCCTTGTTTTCAAATCCCTCCATGGCCTCGTCCCTCCCTATCTCTGTAATCTCCTCCAGCCCCACAACCCTCTATGATATCTGTGCTCCTCTAATTCTGGCCTCTTGTACATCCTCGATTATAATCGCCCCACCACTGGTGGCCGTGCCTTCTGTTGCCTGGGCTTCAAGCTCTGGAACTCCCTGCCTAAGCCTCTCTACCTGTCTTTCCTCCTTTAAGATGCTCCTTAAAACCTTCATCTTTGACCAAGTTTTTGGTCACCTGCCCTATCTCATGTGGCTCGATGTTAAATTTTGTTTAATAATGCTCCTGTGAAGCCTTCGGACATTATACTACGTTAAAAGTGCTATATAACTACAGGTTGTTGTTGACTTTAGACGGTGAGTGTCGGCAGGGATGTGAGGGTGAGGGGCCAGCTAACAAGCTCCATCCTTTACTTACTCATGACTTTCCCAGCTGGGGTTTGCTGGGCCATTATCAGCAGCAGGAGCCAGGCCTGCCTTCTCCCCCCGCTAGCCCAGCAGCACTGAAATCAACTGTAGTCACAGGAACATAGGAACAGGAGGTGGCCATTCAGCCCCTTGTGCCTGTTCCGCCACTCAATGGCTGATCTGTGACCTAATTCCATATACAGGTCAAACCTCCCTTATCCAGAACCCTTGGGACCTGGCCTGTTCTGGATAAGGGATTTTTCCGGACGAGGGGTGGTCACGTTAAATTGGATGGTACGGTTACTGAGCAAGGGGATATCGGGGCTGGCTGGCTTGTGGCTGGCAGAGATATCATTGGGGTGGGGGGGGGGGGGGGAAAGGGGGTAATCAAGGGATCGGGTCAGGTCAGATATTGCGAGAGTCGGCAGCGAGGAAGGACATCAATTTGTTCTTGACAGAGTTCTGCACATGCGCCACCTGGTGGCTGGGAATGGTTCTGGACGAGGGGTGGTTCTGGATAAGGGAGGTTCAACCGGTACCCACCTATAGTCCATATCCCTTAATACTTTTGGTTAACAGAATTTTATTAATCTCATTTAAAATTAACTATTGACCTGGCATCATTGCTGTTTGCGGAAGACAGTTCCAAACTTCTACCACCGTGTGTGTAGAAGTTTTTCCTAATGTCACTCCTGGCTCTAATTTTTAGACTATACCCCTTAGTCCTAGAATCCCCAACCAGCAGAAATAGTTTCTCTCTGTGACCCTATCAGTTCCCCTTGATATCTTAAAAACTTTGATCAGATCACCCCTCAACCGTCTAAATTCCAGGGAATACAACCCTAGTTTGTGTAATCTCCCCATGTAATTTAAGTCTTGGGAGTCCAAGTATCATTCTAGTAAGTATGCGCTGCATCCAAGGCCAATATACCCTTCCTACGGTGTGGGGCCCAGAACTGCTCAGTGCTCCAGGTGTGGTCTAACCAGGGCTTTGTATAACTCCCTCTCTATACATAGAGAGAAAGAGGGATTGTGAGAGAGGGCGAGGAGGTGGGGGGGGGGGGGGGGGGGGGGAAGGGGGGGGGGAGGGGGAGGTTTGGGAGAGGAGGGGGGAGGGAGTGAGAGAAGGAAGGGGAGATGGAGGATATGAGAGAGAGGGTGAGAGTTGGGGGCCCAGAAGAGACGAGGGCCCAGGGGCAGCACGGGCCAGCCCACACTGCAATGTGTGCGCACTAGGTCAGTGCAGCAGAGCAGGTCTCCAGTCGTCTTGGGAAATCCTTGCCACTGAACCCCTAAATCTCCTTGGACTTCCGCTGTTTCTAGCGTTTCACCATTCAGAAAGAGCTCCATTCTATCCTTCTCAGGTCCAAAGTAAATGACCTCGCACTAGATTGAAATCCATTTGGCACAGTTTTGTCCATTCACTTAATCTAATAATATCTCGGGTGTAATTTTATACTTCCATCTACACTGCTTACAATGCCGCCTATCTTTGTATCATTGGCAAACTTCGATAAGTGGCTCTCTATCCCATCATCTAAATCATTAATAAATACAGTGCATAGTTGAGGCCCCAACACAGAATCTCTGTGGGACACCACTAGTCACATCCAGCCAATGAGTGTATCTGCCCATTATCCCCATCTCCTGCTGCTCAACCAATTTCCTAACTATGTCAATAATTTGCCTTCAATTCCACGAGCTTCTTTAGCTAAAAGTCTTTTATGAGGGACTTTATTGACTGCCTTCTGGAAGTCCATATCCCTCTGCCATTTCCTTATTCCCCAGTATAATTTCCCCTGTCCATCATATTACCATTTTCTAAGTGCCCTATTACCACATCCCTAATAATAGATTCTAACATTTTCCCTACTGCTGATGTCAGGCTAACTGGTTTATGGTTCCCTGTTTTCTCTCTAGCGGGGTTGCATATGCTACCTTCCAATCTGTGGGGACCGTTCCAGAATCTAGGGAATTCTGAAAGATCAAAACCAATGCATCCACTATCTCTGCTGCCATCTCTTTTAAAACCCTAGGATGTAGGCCATCAGGTCCAGGGGATTTGTCAGATTTTAGTCCCATTAATTTCTCCAGTACTATTTCTTTACTAATACCAATTTCTTCAAATTGCTCATTCTTTCCGGGAGGTTTTTAGTGTCTTCTTCCGTGAAGACCGATTCAAAGTGTTTGCTTAATGTCTTTATTCTCCAGTATAATTTCTCCTGTCTCTGCCTGTTTATCCATGTTTACTTTCGCTAATCTCTTCCTTTTTACATACCTATAGAAGCTTTTACAATCTGTTCTGTCTCTTGCTAGTTTACTCTCATATTCTACTTTCTCTATCAATTTCTTGGTCCTCCTTTGCTGAATTCTAAAAGCCTCACAAAACTCAGGCTTACAACTCTTTTTGGCAACATTATAAGCCTCTTCCTTTAATACTATCCTTAACTTCTCTTGTTAGCCAAGGTGGGAACACTTTTCTTGTGGGGTTTTTATAATTCGTTGTGAATTATGAATTATTTCTTCAAATGTTTGCCATTGCTTATCTACCGTTATTAATTTAATCCTCAATATCCCTAGGCCGCTCGTCCCTCATCTCTACATATTTTGTTTTGTCCAGATTTAAGACCATAGTTTTGGACTTAACTAAATTACTCTCTAACTCAATATAACCTTCTGTCATATTATGATTACTCTTCCCCAGAGGTTCCTTTACTACAAGATTATTAATTAGCCCTGTCTCATTGCACAATACTAGATCTGAAATAGACTGGTCCCTAGCTGGTTCCTTGACATACTGAGCTAGAAAATTATCTTGAATGTATTCCATGAATTTCTCTGCATGATTACTACAAATTTGGTTTGCCCAGTCCATATAAAGATTAAAGTCCTCCATAATTACTGTATTACCCTTGTTACATGCACCTCGAATTTCCTGATTTACACTGTGCCCGACATTACCACTACTGTTACGGAGCCTACAAACAACTCCCACCAGTGTTTTCTGCCCCTTGCTTTTTCTTAGCTCTACCCAAAGTCATTCTACATCTTGATTTTCTGAGCCAAGATCCTTTCTCTCTCCGGTCTTTATTCCCTCCTTTATTATCAGGGCTACCCCTCCCCTCCTTTTCCATTCTGCCTGTCTCTTCTAAATGTCAAATATCCTGGAATATTTAGTTCCTAGCCTTGGTCACTCTGCAACCACATCTCTGTAATGGCTATTAGATCACAAACCCATTTATTTCTGACGAAGGGTCATCGACCTGAAACATTAACCCTGTTTCCTCTCCACAGATGCTGAGATTTCCAGCATTTTCTGTTTTTATTCCAGATTCCAGCATCCGCAGTATTTTGCTTTTCCATTTATTTCTATCTGTGCTATTAATTCATCTGGTGCAATGTGAATGCTTCGCGCAGATACAGTACCCTTAGCTGTGACTTTTTTCCATTTATCCCTGATGTTGCCTTAGTCCCTGACGCCATATTTGTTAAGCTCTCGGTCTCCTCCTGACCCACTCTTTACCCAAATCGCTGCTCTGCTCTAGAGCCTTGACATTTCTCTTGCTGCTTTTGAATAAACGCTTTCCCATACCCCTTCATTAGATTAAAGCCCCATCTACAGCCCTGGTTATTCAATTCGCAAGGACACTGGTCCCAGCCGAACAGCTCCACCTTTTCCTAGTACTGGTGCCAGTGCCCCATGAAGCGAACCCTCTTCCTCCCACACCACTCTTTCAGCCATACATTCAACCTTCCAATCCATTTGTCCCTTTGTCAATTTGCACGTGGCTCAGGTAACAATCCAGAGATTATTGCCTGTGACATTCTACGCTTTAATTTTGACACTGGCTCCTCAAACTCTTTCCGCAGAACCTCATTCCTAATTCTAACTATGTCATTGGTTCCTACATGGACCGTGACAACTGGATCCTTCCCCTCTGAATCAAAGTTCTTCAGCCGCAATGAGATGTTCTTAACCCTGGCAACACAGCCTACGGAACTACCGCTTGTGGCCATCTGTCGGATGTAAATAGTAGGGGACATTGCTCTATCGGGTGCCGATAGTAAGTGTGTGTAGGGACATCCTACTATCAGGCTTTATCTCGCGTCCGTAGCAAAAAGGTTTCGTAACAATCTCTGTGAACTGAAACCCACGTCATGACTTGAGTGGGTTTCGCACATCCAGGATTAACGATTCCCCCCAAATGACAGCATCAACCCCACACTCACACAGGGGAAATCCACAGGCTGCACACAGGACAAGTACCCCTTCCCCCGTCGAACACGCTTCACCGCACAAGGAATAGTGCAAAGCCGACCTTCAGTCCATGCGGGTCAGCCCAAACTCAAACCATGCATCACCCGAGAGAGAGAGACACAGCCAGTGGATAAACTGCAGCCTCGTCCAAGAACAGCTGATCCTCTGGACTGTTACCGTGCTCCACGGACCAATAAGCAGTGGAGAGATTGCACACCAGAGGGGATTAAAAACTTTAAAAAAGCGCAACTTACAGGCCGGCAGCTACTGCTGGAGGGATCCGTGCCTGCAATGAAGAAATTTGCACTGGTGAATCTGGCCGAGGGCAGGGCACCTTCCAGAGTCTCAGACTCGACAAACCCCAGCCAGTGGCCGGGTTTGGGAAGTGCGGCGAAAGCTGTGAGCTTCAACGCCGGGCTGGTGCCAGGTATAGCTGCCCTCAGCTGGTGGGGGCTGCAATTTGTGTCAATGCCCCCGGCCGAGGGAGGGGAAAATTGACCTCCTGATCATTTACGATCGCTGGAAAGTGTGTGCGCGTGTCTGCACGAGTGCGTGCCTCTGCACGAGTGCGTGCGCGTGTCTGCACGAGTGCGTGCGCGTGTCTGCACGAGAGCGTGCGCGGGCGCGTGTCTGCACGAGTGCGTGCGCGGGTCTGCATGCATGTTTGTGCGCGCATGTATATTCTCTGCGCGGGCGTGTATCGTGTACCCGTGCATGTAGCGCGTGCGTGTACAGTCTGCGCACAAGTGTATATTGTTCGTGTGCGCATGTGTGTGTGTCTGATGGCACGGCCACTAACGGTGGGGCAAAAGAGGGGCGATGAACAAGAGGCCAGGCAGAGGAACATAGCGGGTCTGGGGGGGGGGGGGGGAAGGGGGGGCTGCGTGGGGATGGGCTGGCTGGGCAGGAGGAGGTTACCGAGATAGGGAGGGAGGGGCAGTGCCACAGAGGGATTTAAACCGGGAACAGAAACAGAGCACAGGTTTTAGACTGAACGTCATCCGATTATCACAGACCGATGAATTTGAGCAGATCGAACAGTTTATACTATAATTGAAACATTTATCATCTCATTGGGATTAGTTAGTGCGGATTATAAATCGAGCAGGAACAGATAGAATAGAGGATATAGAAACTGAAAGGTTAGAGACTGAACGGGAACACAATTATCCAGGAACTGCAACAACAGAATCTGTACCTTACCCTCCAGGCAGTGAACTGCAATGTTGCTTACTGTTGGTCGAACCAGTCCCCAAGCTATGTTAACATCCAACTCTACCCGTCTCTTATTGGCCAGCTCTGACAGCAATGGTCAGGTCCAGACATGCCTTGCTTTGTTTACTGACTGTTACCCCAACACGCACCATTCACAGTGAATGCATCGAGGGCCCCAGGGGGGTCACAGTAACATTGCAGGCTGAAAACTCTCAGCTTATTGCAGCCTAGCTTTAGTCAGGTTGACATTTATCGTTGATTTGGGAGAATGAAGGGCAGAGAGAGCACGATTGCCATCAGTCTGCAGCGGTTCAATCAACTCGCTCCCACACAGGAACGGACAGAATCACTTAACATGCTAAGTCCTCAACACAGATTTATACAGTCTATTACCCCCAACCTCACCCAGACACACTAAGCACATCTCACTGATCATTTCCAGCATCAGTGGGAGCTCGAACATCCTCAGGGCAGGTACAGCATGGGGTTAGATACAGAGTAAAGCTCCCTCTACACTGTCCCATCAAACACTCCCAGGGCAGATACAGCACGGGGTTAGATACAGAGTAAAGCTCCCTCTACACTGTCCCATCAAACACTCCCAGGGCAGGTACAGCACGGGTTAGATACAGAGTAAAGCTCCCTCTACACTGTCCCATCAAACACTCCCAGGGCAGGTACAGCACGGGTTAGATAGAGTAAAGCTCCCTCTACACTGTCCCATCAAACACTCCCAGGGCAGGTACAGCACGGGTTAGATACAGAGTAAAGCTCCCGCTACACTGTCCCATCAAACACTCCCAGGGCAGGTACAGCACAGGGTTAGATGCAGAGTAAAGCTCCCTCTACACTGTCCCATCAAACACTCCCAGGGCAGGTACAGCACGGGTTAGATAGAGTAAAGCTCCCTCTACACTGTCCCATCAAACACTCCCAGGGCAGGTACAGCACAGGTTAGATACAGACCAACAATCTGAAGGCGAAAGCACTTTCTCAATCCTACCTGAGGGCTGACGAGATTCTTCGAGGTTTGAAGTAATTCTGCTTTGATTTCTTCAATCTTCCTCCGGTCCTCTTCATCGAGGATTGAGAGTGGGTCGAGAGGCTGCGTCATTGGTTTTATCTGTTTCCAATCTAGATCAAGGGAGAAGCGGTCAGCTGCTGCTCTGTGGCCCACAGCACCCCCCGGTGGCAGAGCTGTCGCTGCCTGCGTGCTTCTCTGACTCTCTCGTAACATCAGACCGTTTCTGGAACACTGGGACAGGGTAGCTGGGATGCCTCAGTCTTTTCCACTCCTTAAATTCCCATGTTCCCACACACTCTGGCCAACTCTCATTCTTCTAAACTCCAGAGAGTATAGGCTTAACCTATTCAATCTCTCCTCATAAGACAACCCACTCATCCCAGGAATCAATCCAGTGAACCTTTGTAAGTATACCCTTCCTCAGATAAGGAGACCAAAACTGTGCACAGTGGTGGTCTCACCAAAGCATTGTTCAATTGTAACAAGACTTTGCACTCTTGTACTTTAGCCCCCTTGCAATAAAGGCCAACATGCCATCTGCCTTCCTAACTGCTTGCTGGACCTACATACTAACTGTTTCCTGTACAATGATACCTATATCTCGCTGAACACCAACATTTAATAGTTTCTTACCATTTAAAAATTATTCTGTTTTTCTAGTCTTCCTACCAAAGTCAATAACCTCACATTTCCCAACATTATATTGCATCTGCCACTTTGCTGCCCTCTCACTGAGTCTATCTATATCCCTTTGCAGGCTCTGTGTTCTCCTCACAGCTGACTGTCCCACCCAGCATCGTCACCAAACCTGGATACATTGAACTCGGTCCCTTCATCTAAGTAATTAATATAAATTATAAATAGCTGGGGCCCCAGCACTGATCCTTGCGGCACACCCCACTAGTTACAGACTGCCAAACTTAAAATGACACGTTTATCCCGACTCTCTGTTTTCTGTCTGTTCACCAATCCTCTATCCATGCGAATATATTATGCTCAACCCCATGAGCCCTTATCTTGTGTAACAACCTTTTATGTGGCAACTTATCGAATGCCTTTTGGAAATCCAAATATACTACATTCACTGCTTTCCCTGATCTACCCTGCTAGTTACATCCTCAAAAAAACTGCAATACATTTGTCAAACACGATTTCCCTTTCATAATACCATGTTGACTCTGCCTAATCAGATGATGATTTTCTAAATGCCCTGTTACCACTTCCTTAATAATGGATTCCAGCATTTTCCTTACGACTGATGTCAGGCTAACTGGCCTGTAGTTCCCGGTTTTCTCTCTCCCTCCGTTTTTAATTAGCGGGGTTACATTTTTACCTTCCAATCCGCTGGGACATTCTAGAATCTAGGGAATTTTGGAAGATCAAAACCAATGCATCCACTATCTCTGCAATCACCTCTTGGAGAACCTGAGGATGTAGGCCGGCAGGTCCAGGGGATTGGTCAGCTTTTAGTTTCTCAAGTACTTTTCCTCGACAAATCTAATTACTTACAAATCCTCATTCTCATTAGCTGCTTGATTCTCCACAATTTATGGTGTGAATTTTGTGTGTTCTACGGTGAAGGCAGATACAAAATGTTTAAAGTCATTGTAATTTCCTTATTCCCCATTATAATTTCCCCCATCTCAGCCACTAACGGATTAATCCTTACTTTTGCTATTCTCTTCCTTTTTACATACTTGTAGAAACACTTATAATCATTTTTTATATTTCTTAATGAATCACTGTTCTCATGGAGTTTTTATTTCTCAAAGGTATGTACTTGCGTTGAGAATTTTGGCATATTTCTCTCTACATTGTCCCATCAAACACTCCCAGGACAGGTACAGGGGGTTAGATACAGAGTAAAGCTCCCTCTACACTGTCCCATCAAACACTCCCAGGGCAGGTACAGCACGGGTTAGATACAGAGTAAAGCTCCCTCTACACTGTCCCATCAAACACTCCCAGGGCAGGTACAGCACAGGGTTAGATACAGAGTAAAGCTCCCTCTACACTGTCCCATCAAACACTCCCAGGGCAGGTACAGTACGGGTTAGATACAGAGTAAAGCTCCCTCTACACTGTCCCATCAAACACTCCCAGGGCAGGTACAGGGGGTTAGATACAGAGTAAAGCTCCCTCTACACTGTCCCATCAAACACTCCCAGGGCAGGTATAGCACGGGTTAGATACAGAGTAAAGCTCCCTCTACACTGTCCCATCAAACACTCCCAGGGCAGGTACAGCACAGGGTTAGATACAGAGTAAAGCTCCCTCTACACTGTCCCATCAAACACTCCCAGGGCAGGTACAGTACGGGTTAGATACAGAGTAAAGCTCCCTCTACACTGTCCCATCAAACACTCCCAGGGCAGGTACAGGGGGTTAGATACAGAGTAAAGCTCCCTCTACACTGTCCCATCAAACACTCCCAGGGCAGGTATAGCACGGGTTAGATACAGAGTAAAGCTCCCTCTACACTGTCCCATCAAACACTCCCAGGGCAGGTACAGGGGGTTAGATACAGAGTAAAGCTCCCTCTACACTGTCCCATCAAACACTCCCAGGGCAGGTACAGCACGGGTTAGATACAGAGTAAAGCTCCCTCTACACTGTCCCATCAAACACTCCCAGGGCAGGTACAGGGGGTTAGATACAGAGTAAAGCTCCCTCTACACTGTCCCATCAAACACTCCCAGGGCAGGTACAGGGGGGGTTAGATACAGAGTAAAGCTCCCTCTACAATGTCCCATCACACACTCCCAGGGCAGGTACAGCACGGGGTTAGATACAGAGTAAAGCTCCCTCTACACTGTCCCATCACACACTCCCAGGGCAGGTACAGGGGGTTAGATACAGAGTAAAGCTCTCTCTACACTGTCCCATCAAACACTCCCAGGGCAAGTACAACACGGGTTAGATACAGAGTAAAGCTCCCTCTACACTGTCCCATCAAATACTCCCAGGGCAGGTACAGGGGGTTAGATACAGAGTAAAGCTCTCTCTACACTGTCCCATCAAACACTCCCAGGGAGGTACAGGGGGTTAGATACAGAGTAAAGCTCCCTCTACACTGTCCCATCAAACACTCCCAGGGCAAGTACAGCACGGGTTAGATACAGAGTATAGCTCCCTCTACACTGCCCCATCAAACACTCCCAGGGCAGGTACAGGGGGTTAGATACAGAGTAAAGCTGTCTCTACACTGTCCCATCAAACACTCCCAGGGCAGGTACAGGGGGTTAGATACAGAGTAAAGCTCTCTCTACACTGTCCCATCACACACTCCCAGGGCAGGTACAGGGGGTTAGATACAGAGTAAAGCTCTCTCTACACTGTCCCATCAAACACTCCCAGGGCAGGTACAGCACGGGTTAGATACAGAGTAAAGCTCCCTCTACACTGTCCCATCAAACACTCCCAGGGCAGGTACAGCACGGGTTAGATACAGAGTAAAGCTCCCTCTACACTGTCCCATCAAACACTCCCAGGGCAGGTACAGCACGGGGTTAGATACAGAGTAAAGCTCCCTCTACACTGTCCCATCAAACACTTCCAGGGCAGGTACAGCACGGGGTTAGATACAGAGTAAAGCTCCCTCTACACTGTCCCATCAAACACTCCCAGGGCAGGTACAGGGGGTTAGATACAGAGTAAAGCTCCCTCTACACTGTCCCATCAAACACTCCCAGGGCAGGTACAGCACGGGTTAGATACAGAGTAAAGCTCCCTCTACACTGTCCCATCAAACACTCCCAGGGCAGGTACAGGGGGTTAGATACAGAGTAAAGCTCCCTCTACACTGTCCCATCAAACACTCCCAGGGCAGGTACAGGGGGGGTTAGATACAGAGTAAAGCTCCCTCTACAATGTCCCATCACACACTCCCAGGGCAGGTACAGCACGGGGTTAGATACAGAGTAAAGCTCCCTCTACACTGTCCCATCACACACTCCCAGGGCAGGTACAGGGGGTTAGATACAGAGTAAAGCTCCCTCTACACTGTCCCATCAAACACTCCCAGGGCAGATACAGGGGGTTAGATACAGAGTAAAGCTCTCTCTACACTGTCCCATCAAACACTCCCAGGGCAAGTACAACACGGGTTAGATACAGAGTAAAGCTCCCTCTACACTGTCCCATCAAACACTCCCAGGGCAGGTACAGGGGGTTAGATACAGAGTAAAGCTCTCTCTACACTGTCCCATCAAACACTCCCAGGGCAAGTACAACACGGGTTAGATACAGAGTAAAGCTCCCTCTACACTGTCCCATCAAACACTCCCAGGGCAGGTACAGGGGGTTAGATACAGAGTAAAGCTCTCTCTACACTGTCCCATCAAACACTCCCAGGGCAGGTACAGGGGGTTAGATACAGAGTAAAGCTCCCTCTACACTGTCCCATCAAACACTCCCAGGGCAAGTACAGCACGGGTTAGATACAGAGTAAAGCTCCCTCTACACTGCCCCATCAAACACTCCCAGGGCAGGTACAGGGGGTTAGATACAGAGTAAAGCTCTCTCTACACTGTCCCATCAAACACTCCCAGGGCAGGTACAGGGGGTTAGATACAGAGTAAAGCTCTCTCTACACTGTCCCATCACACACTCCCAGGGCAGGTACAGGGGGTTAGATACAGTGTAAAGCTCTCTCTACACTGTCCCATCAAACACTCCCAGGGCAGGTACAGCACGGGTTAGATACAGAGTAAAGCTCCCTCTACACTGTCCCATCAAACACTCCCAGGGCAGGTACAGCACGGGTTAGATACAGAGTAAAGCTCCCTCTACACTGTCCCATCAAACACTCCCAGGGCAGGTACAGCACGGGGTTAGATACAGAGTAAAGCTCCCTCTACACTGTCCCATCAAACACTTCCAGGGCAGGTACAGCACGGGGTTAGATACAGAGTAAAGCTCCCTCTACACTGTCCCATCAAACACTCCCAGGGCAGATACAGGGGGTTAGATACAGAGTAAAGCTCTCTCTACACTGTCCCATCAAACACTCCCAGGGCAAGTACAACACGGGTTAGATACAGAGTAAAGCTCCCTCTACACTGTCCCATCAAACACTCCCAGGGCAGGTACAGGGGGTTAGATACAGAGTAAAGCTCTCTCTACACTGTCCCATCAAACACTCCCAGGGCAGGTACAGGGGGTTAGATACAGAGTAAAGCTCCCTCTACACTGTCCCATCAAACACTCCCAGGGCAAGTACAGCACGGGTTAGATACAGAGTAAAGCTCCCTCTACACTGCCCCATCAAACACTCCCAGGGCAGGTACAGGGGGTTAGATACAGAGTAAAGCTCTCTCTACACTGTCCCATCAAACACTCCCAGGGCAAGTACAGCACGGGTTAGATACAGAGTAAAGCTCCCTCTACACTGTCCCATCAAACACTCCCAGGGCAGGTACAGCACGGGGTTAGATACAGAGTAAAGCTCCCTCTACACTGTCCCATCAAACACTCCCAGGGCAGGTACAGCACGGGTTAGATACAGAGTAAAGCTCTCTCTACACTGTCCCATCAAACACTCCCAGGGCAGGTACAGCACGGGGTTAGATACAAGTAAAGCTCCCTCTACACTGCCCCATCAAACACTCCCAGGGCAGGTACAGGGGGTTAGATACAGAGTAAAGCTCCCTCTACACTGTCCCATCAAACACTCCCAGGGCAGGTACAGCACGAGGTTAGATACAGAGTAAAGCTCCCTCTACACTGTCCCATCAAACACTCCCAGGGCAGATCTTTAACAGGTGATAATATAAACCGGCAGTGGAACAACCGTGGGTACGAGGAGCTTGCTGATTTTCTTACCTGGTTCTCCGTGTTCCACTTCACCTGCTGCGCTGATGAGGTTACTGGCCAGCTCGGCGGGACACTGGTCTCCGAGCAGGGTGGCCACTCGGGCAGCCAGCGAGTCCGTGCTGCTGCCCTCCTCAAGCCCTCCGCCCGACCCGCTGTCACCGCGCTGCGTGTGGGCCCTCCGAGGCGGGGCGTGGAGTGGCGGAGTGGGTGGGGTTCGGGGAGGGTGCACCGACTGCGCCGCGCCCGCTCCGGAGCCCGCGGTGCGCGCGCTGCAGCCCTCGGGTTCGGCTCTCCCCGCATGGCCAGCGGAGGCGAGCCGCGTGGACCTCCCTCCGCTGGCGGGCCGCGCCCGTCCTTCGAGGGGCTGCCGCCGCCCTGCCTCCTCGGGGGGCGAGCGAGGGGTGCCGCCGGCGATGCCCACGGCGAGTGGCGTCCGGCGGGCCGCCCCGGGACTCCCCGCGGTCGGCGTAGCGGTCACGGTCCGAGAGCTCTCGTCCGCCCGGCGGGAGAGGAACCGGCTCTCCCCCTCGCTCCCCGGGGTGGCTGCCGAGTCCGAGTCAGGCCCCTCCAGGAGGGAGTCGGCGGGGAGCGAGCCCAGAAGGGCGGCCGGGAGCGTTCCCGCCTCGCCCAGCAGCTGCCGGATCTCGCTCAGCGTCTTCGAGCCGATGAAGGAGTCGTCGGGCCGCAGTGTGCCGTCGTCGCGGCGGGGGTACTGGAGCCTGCCGCCCCCGCTGTTGGACGGGACGGCCTCAGCCGTGTCTCCCACCCTCCGGGCGCCGGCCCTGGGCGGTGCAGCCGGCGTTCCTTCGCTCCCGCCGGCATCGGGAAATGGCACGGGGTCGCAGAGGGTGGAGTCAGGGCCACCTTCGAACCTGCTCAGTAACTGTCGGACCCTCCGGGAAACGGGCATGGAGTCGCGGCTCGAGGCTGCGCCCGGGAGCGGAGGGCTGGGCGAGGGTTCCCCTGCGGACTCGCTGTCCGGGAGCGGCAGGGCACGGGGCGAGCGCTGGCTGCAGATGTCTAGCCGTCTCTTGGCGGGGGTGTACCCCGAGCTGCACTGACTGATAGCCGGGTCCGTGGGCACCCTCTCGGCCGTGCCGGGCGACAGCTCGCTGGGGGCGGGGGTGTCCCGGCCTGTGTCCGAGCCCATGGGAATGGACGTGCTGTGGGTCAGGGTGTCAGAGTAGAAACTGCATCGGGAAACACGATCCAGCGGGGAGACTCCTGCAATCCAAGGTAGTGGATAATCACCGACTAGGAACAACTCCTCAAAATACAATCAGTTCATTCAGCGCGACAAACATGGTTTTAAAATAAAAATGGCACTTTCAATTCCCCCCCCCCCCCCCCCCCCCAAGTAGAAAATAAAAAGTGTAAAAACTGATCCCCTTCTGTTGGTGGCCGAGAGCATGGCCAAGTCTGCGACTGAACCATTCGCAACAGATTGGATCCTGGGCCGGCCCATCTCAGCCAGGCCGGCAGCCGGTGATGCGGGAACTGCTCTCTGGGAATCGAGGGGGTTGAGAGGAGACCGCATCGAGGTGTACAACATATTGAGGGGCCTGGACATAGTGGATAGTAAGGGTCTATTTCCATTGGTGGAGGGGTCTATTACGAGGGGGCATAGTTTTAAGATGGTTGGTGGAAGGTTTAGAAGAGATTTGAGGGGGGTGCTTCTTTACGCAGAGTGTTGTGGGGATCTGGAACTCGCTGCCTGGAAGAGTGGTGGATGCAGAAACCCTCACCACTTTTAAGAGATGGTTGGATGGGCTCTTAAAGTGCAGTAACCTGTAGGGTTACAAACCTAGAGCTGGTAATTGGGATTAGACTGGATGGCCTTTTGTTGGACGGCACAGATATAATGGTAAGTACTGCAGGGAATAGAATACGGCCAGGGTGATCTCCAAGACTGGTGTCGATCGCCTGGATGGGTCGGAGAGGAATTTTCCCAGATATTTTCTCCCTAAATTGCCCGGGGTTTTTATCTGTTTTTTTCCTCTCCCAGGAGATCCCATGGCTCCGGTTGGGGTGGAGTGTAGAATGTTTTCAGTATAAGGGGTGTTGCAGTTGTGGTGAGGCAGACTGCTTGGGCTGGGTGCTCTTTGCCTTTCCGTCATTGTTCATAGGTTTATATGTAACCTGCAGGGCTGCTGACCGAGGGCCATGCAGCTCTTTGTCGGCCGGCGCGGACACGATGGGCCGAAATGGCCTCCTTCTGCGCTGTAAATTTCTATGCTTCTTTCAGCCATGATCTCATTAAATGGCGAAGCAAGCTCAAGGGGCCAAATGGCCTACTCCTGTGGGTGTCGCTGGCAAGGCCGGCATTTGTTGCCCAATCCTCCAGTTACCCTTGAGAAGGTGGCGGTGAGCCGTCTTCTGGAACCACTGCAGTCTGTGAGGCGAAGGCGGAAGTAGGCAGTCTTGGTGATCGAGCGGATATGGGGTCGGAAGCTCAACTGAGGGTCCAACAGGACGCCAAGGTTGTGAGCGGTCTGGTTTGGCCTCAGAGTGAGGCCAGGGAGCGGGTGGCGAGGGAACGGAGCTTGTGGCAAGGACTGAACACAATGGCTTCGGCCTTACCAATATTTAATTGGAGGAAAGATTATGAGGGGGCTTGACAAGGTGGATGCAGAGAGGATGTTTCCACTGATGGGGGAGACTAGAACTAGAGGGCATAATCTTAGAATAAGGGGCCGCCCATTTAAAACTGAGATGAGGAGAAATTTCTTCTCTCTGAGGGTTGTAAATCTGTGGAATTTGCTGCCTCAGAGAGCTGTGGAAGCCGGGACACTGAATAAATTTAAGACAGAAATAGACAGTTTCTTAAACGATAAGGGGATAAGAGGTTATGGGGAGCGGGCGGGGAAGTGGAGCTGAGTCCATGATCAGATCAGCCATGATCGTATTAAATTGCAGACCAAGCTCGAGGGGGCCATATGGCCTACTCCTGCTCCTATTCCTTACGTTATGAAATTTCTGATGTGGGACAAGCAAAAGTGACAAATCAGAGGCAGCGGAGGGGTCGAGAGAGGTGCTGGTGAGGTAGAGCTGGGTGCCGTCAGCGTACATGTGGAACCAGAAGCCGTGTTTTCGGATGATGTCACCGAGGAGCAGCATGTAGATAAGAAATAGGAGGGGGCGAAGGATAGGGGGTGTAGGGGGGGCATCAGAGGTTAATGGTGCAGGAGCGGGAAGGGAAGCCATGGCAGGTGAATCTCTGGCTATGACTGGTAGATAGGAACGGAACCAGGCAAGTGCGGCTCCACCCAGCTGGACAATGGAGGAGCGGCATTGGAGGAGGATGGAGCGGTCAGCTGTGTCAAAGGCTGCAGAGAACAGTAACTTGCATTTATATAGCATCTTTAACTGTGAACGGTCCCAAGGCCTTTCACAGGAGTGTTATCAAACAAAGAAGTGTTAGACACTGAGCAACAGGAGGAGATATTAGGGCAGATGACCAATAGCTTGGCTAAAGAGGTAAGTTTTAAGGAGCATCTTAAAGGATGAAAGAGAGGTAGAGAGGAGGAGAGTTTTAGGGAGGGAATTCCAGAGCAGCTGAAGGTACGGCCGCCAATGGTGGAGTGATTAAAATCATGGATGTGCAAAGGCCAGAATTAGAGGAGCAGAAATCTCGGAGGTTACAGAGATAGGGAGGGGCGAGGCCATGGAAAGATTTGAAAACAAGGATGAGAATTTTAAAACAGAGGCGTCGCTTAACCAGGAGCCAATGTAGGTCAGCGAGCACAGGGGCGATGGGTGAGCGGGATGGGGGAGCGAATTAGGACACGGGGCAGCCGAGTTTATGGGGGCTGGAAGATGGGAGGCCGGTCAGGAGTGCGTTGCAATAGTCAGGTAACAAAGGCGTGGATGAAGGTTTCAGCAGACAGGTCGAGAAGGACGAGGAGAGATAGTGTATCATGGTCACAGTCACATTGGATGTCATTTGTGACTTTGATCAGGGCCGTATGTGCTGCGGCAAAGGCCAAAACCCTTCACGATAGATGACACTAAAAACATCTCAATAATGGATAATCAAGGGGCTAAAGGGAGGGAGGAACTTACAACAATCACTATCACTAAAGAAGTAGCACTCGGTAAAATAATGGGACCAAAGGCAGACAAGTCCCCTGGACCTGATGCCTTACATCCTAGGGTCTTAAAAGAAGTGGCTGCAGGGATAGTGGATGTATTGGTTGTAATCTACCAAAATTCCCTGGATTCTGGGGAGGTCCCAGAGGATTGGAAAACCGCAAATGTAAGGCCACTATTTCAAAAAGGAGGCACAGAAAGCAGGAAACTATAGACCAGTTAGCCTAACATCTGTCGTTGGGAGATGCTGGAGTCCATCATTAAGGAAGCAGTAGTGGGACATTTGGAAAAGCATAACTTAAGTCAAGCAGAGTCAACATGGTTTTATGAAAGGGAAATCATGTTTGACAAATTTGCTGGAGTTCTTTGAGGATGTAACGAGCAGGGTGGATAAGGGGGAATCAGTGGATGTGGTGTATTTGGATTTCCAGAAGGCGTTCTATAAGGTGCCAACTAAAAGGTTACTGCACAAGATAAAAGCTCACAGGGTTGGGGGTAATATATTAGCATGGATAGAGGATTGGCTAACTAACAGAGAACAGAGTCAGGATAAATGGGTCATTTTCCGGTTGGCAAACAGTAACTAGTGGGGTGCCACAGGGATCGGTGCTGGGGCCTCAACTATTTACAATCTATATTAATGACTTGGATGAAGGGACCGAGTGTAATGTATCCAAGTTTGCTGATGATACAAAGATAGGTGGGAAAGTAAATTGTGAGGAGGACACAAAAAAATCTGCAAAGGGATATAGATAGGCTAAGTGAGTAGGAAAAAATTTGGCAGATGGAGTATAATGTGGGAAAATGTGAGGTTATGCAGAAAAAATACAAAAGCAAATTATAATTTAAATGGAGAAAAATTGCAAAGTGCTGCAGTACAGAGAGACCTGGGGGTCCTTGTGTATGAAACACAAAACGTTAGCATGCAGGTACAGCAAGTAATCAAGAAGGCAAATGAAATGCAATTGCAAGTGGGATGGAGTATAAAAGCAGAGAAGTCGTGCTAAAACTATACAGGGTATTGGTGAGGCCACACCTGGAGTACTGCATACAGTTTTGGTCTCCATATTTAAGGAAGGATATACTTGCATTGGAGGCTATTCAGAGAAGGTTCACTAGGTTGATTCCGGAGATGAGGGGGTTGATTTATGAAGATAGGTTGAGTAGGCCTATACATATTGGAGTTCAGAAGAGTGAGGGGTGAGGTTATCGAAACATATAAGATAATGAAGGGGCTCGACAAGGTGGATGCAGAGAGGATGTTTCCACGCAGAGGGGAAACTAAAACTAGGGGGCATAGTCTCAGAATAAGGGGCCGCCCATTTAAAACTGAGATGAGGAGAAATTTTTTCTCTGAGGGTTGTAAATCTGTGGAATTCTCTGCCCCAGAGAGCTGTGGAGGCTGGGTCATTGAATATATTTAAGGTAGAGATGGACAGATCTTTGAGCGATAAGGGAATAAAGGGTTATGGGGAGCGGGTGGGGAAGTGGACCCGAGTCCATGATCAGATCAGCCGTGATCTTATTAAATGGCGGAGCAGGCTCGAGGGGCCAAATCGCCGACTCCGGCTCCGATTTCTTCTGTTCTGATGGGGGGTTTCAAACATGGACTTCCGGGAAGAAGGGCACAGATTTGGGAGGCAACAACACGTTCAAGGACTTTGAGGAGAAAAGGATGTTGTTGATGGGGTGGTAGTTAGCATGGAGTTCGGAGAGGCTTCGAGGAGGCCTATAAAAGGCCCGGGAGTTCGAGAAGCTGGGGAGTTTGGAGAGCTGTCCAGGAGGCCTATAAAAGACCCGGGAGTTCGAGGAGTTGCGGGAGTTCGGAGAGGCCTATAAAAGACCCGGGAGTTCGAGAAGCTGGGGAGTTCGGAGAGGCCTATAAAAGACCCGGGAGTTCGAGAAGCTGGGGAGTTCGGAGAGGCCTATAAAAGACCCGGGAGTTCGAGAAGCTGGGGAGTTCGGAGAGGCCTATAAAAGACCCGGGAGTTCGAGGAGTTGCGGGAGTTCGGAGAGGCGTCGAGGAGGCCAGCTGGTGCGGGGGCAGAAAGTAAACAAAGTAGAAGAAAGAAATCGGAGGGTGACGTCACAGCCAAGAGTTTAATTAGGAAGGGGAAAAGAGAGTATGAGAGGAAGCTTGCCGGGAACATAAAAACCGCCTGCAAAAGCTTCTATAGATATGTGAAGAGAAAAAGATTAGTGAAGACAAATGGGGAACAAAGAAATGGCAGACCAGTTGAACAAATATTTTGGTTCTCTCTTCACGAAGGAAGACACAAATAACCTTCCGGAAATACTAGGGAACCGAGGGTCTAGTGAGAAGGAGGAACTGAAGGAAATCCTTATTAGGCGGGAAATTGTGTTAGGGAAATTGATGGGAATGAAAGCCGATAAATCCCCGGGGCCTGATAGGCTGCATCCCAGAATACTTAAGGAAGTGGCCATAGAAATAGTGGATGCATTGGTGATCATTTTCCAACAGTCTATCGACTCTGGATCAGTTCCTATGGATTGGATGGGAAGCTAATGTAACACCACTTTTTAAAAAAAGGAGGGATAGAGAAAACGGGGAATTATAGACCAGTTAGCCTGACATCAGTAGTGGGGAAAATGTTGGAATCAATTATTAAAGATGAAATAGCAGCGCATTTGGAAAGCAGTGACAGGATCGGTCCAAGTCAGCATGGATTTATGAAAGGGAAATCATGCTTGACAAATCTTCTGGAATTGTTTGAGGATGTAACTAGTAGAGTGGACAAGGGAGAACCAATGGATGTGGTGCATTTGGACTTTCAAAAGGCTTTTTTCAAGGTCCCACACAAGAGATTGGTGTGCAAAATTAAAGCACATGGTATTGGGGGTAATGTACTGACGTGGATAGAGAACTGGTTGGCAAACAGGAAGCAGAGAGTCGGGATAAACGGGTCCTTTTCAGAATGGCAGGTAGTGACTAGTGGAGTGCCACAGGGCTCAGTGCTGGGACCCCAGCTCTTTACAATATACATTAATGATTTAGATGAAGGAATTGAGTGTAATATCTCCAAGTTTGCAGATGACACTAAGCTGGGTGGCGGTGTGAGCTGTGAGGAGGACGATAAAAGGTTGCAGGGTGACTTGGACAGGTTAGGTGAGTGGGTAAATGCATGGCAGATGCAGTATGTGGATAAATGTGAGGTTATCCACTTTGGGGGCAAAAACACGAAGGCAGAACATTAGGAAAAGGGGAGGTGCAACGAGACCTGGGTATCATGGTACATCAGTCATTGAAAGTTGGCATGCAGGTACAGCAAGCGGTGAAGGCAGCAAATGGTATGTTGGCCTTCATAGCTAGGGGATTTGCGTATAGGAGCAGGGAGGTCTTACTGTAGTTGTACAGGGCCTTGGTGAGGCCTCACCTGGAATAGTGTGTTTAGTTTTGGTCTCCTAATCTGAGGAAGGGCGTTCTTGCTATTGAGGGAGTGCAGCGAAGGTTCACCAGACTGATTCCCGGGATGGCAGGACTGTCATATGAGGAGAGACTGGATCGACTAGGCCTGTATTCACTGGAATTTAGAAGGATGAGAGGGGATCTCATCGAAACATATAAAATTCTGATGGGACTGGACAGGTTAGATGCGGGAAGAATGTTCCATATGTTGGGGAAGTCCAGAACCAGGGGACACAGTCTAAGGATAAGGGGTAAGCCGAGCTGAGGAGAAATTTCTTCACTCAGAGAGTTGTTAACCTGTGGAATTCCCTGCCGCAGAGAGTTGTTGATGCCATTTCATTGGATATATTCAAGAGGGAGTTAGATATGGCCCTTACGGCAAAAGGGATCAAGGGGTATGGAGAGAAAGCAGGAAAGGGGTACTGAGGGAATGATCAACCCATGATCTTATTGAATGGTGGTGCAGGCTCGAAGGGCCGAATGGCCCACTCCTGCAATATTTTCAATGCTTCTATGTTTCTATGGATGGAGGTGTTAAGGGTTGTTTTTTTGAGCAGAGGGGTAATGACCGCAGATTTAATGGGGAGTGGGACAGTACCCGAGGAGAGAGAACGTTTAACACTATCACCTAACAGGGGGACAAGGAAGGGAAGTTGGGTGGGCAGCAGTTTGGTGGAAATAGGGACAAGTGTCGAGGGAGCCGGAAGTGAGTCCCATGGTCAAGATGAGCGGAGAGAGAGCATGAGGGGAGATCAGCGAGATACTGGAAAATGGTGCAAGTGTTCAAGGCGAGGGCGGTGGGAAACCTTGGGGGAAGTTTGTCCCGGTGGGCAAGGGGAAGTAACAGAGGCAGCTGAACGTATGGTCTCAATCTTGGTGACAAACAAGTTGTGGCGTGGATGGTGGAGGCGGCAAGGGAGAGGGATTTAAGACGACATGGAGAAGAGAAGCCATAGTTTATATCTTTGCATTCTGCGATAATCCTGGAATACTGAGCCATTTTGGCAGAGGAGAGCAGGACCCGATAATGGAATGAATGGCTAAAGCAGTTGTCTGCCATTAACATTCAAGTCTGCATCCCTTGGACTTAAGGGAGAAGGATGGGGGACATACCAAGGGGAATGAGCAGGGGGAGAGAAATGGCATCAAGGGCATCAAACACAATTCTCCCCTTAATACACACTCCAACCTCACTCCTCCCCTTAATACACACTCCAATCTCACTCCTCCCCTTAATACAGACACTCCAACCTCACTCCTCCCCTTAATACAGACACTCCAACCTCACTCCTCCCTTTAATACAGACACTCCAACCTCACTCCCCCCTTAAAACACACTCCAACCTCACTCCCCCCTTAATACACACTCCAAACTCACTCCCCCCCTTAATACATACTCCAACCTCACTTCCCCCCCTTAATACAGACACTCCAACCTCACTCCCCCCCTAATACAGACACTCCAACCTCACTCCCCCCCTAATACACACTCCAACCTCACTCCTCCCCTTAATACACACTCCAATCTCACTCCTCCCCTTAATACAGACACTCCAACCTCACTCCCCCCCTTAATACAGACACTCCAACCTCACTCCCCCCCTTAATACAGACACTCCAACCTCACTCCCCCCCTAATACACACTCCAACCTCACTCCTCCCCTTAATACACACACTCCAACCTCACTCCTCCCCTTAATACACACTCCAATCTCACTCCTCCCCCTTAATACAGACACTCCAACCTCACTCCTCCCCCTTAATACAGACACTCCAACCTCACTCCCCCCCCTTAATACAGACACTCCAACCTCACTCCCCCCCTTAATACAGACACTCCAACCTCACTCCCCCCTTAATACACACTCCAACGTCACTCCCCCCCCAATACACACTCCAACCTCACTCCTCCCCTTAATACACACTCCAACCTCAATCCTCCCCTTAATACACACTCCAACCTCACACTGTGCACAAGGTCTTACCTTCCATACCCTGGAATCCTTTGGTTGTCGAGCCGACTGCATCTCTCAGTTTTTTCAGCTCAAATGGAGAGAGCTCCAGTTGTCTCGATGACCCTTTGGATCCCAATATGCTGGTCGGGGATTGGGTAATTCCCAGATTCCGAAGGTAAATCTGACAAGCATAAAACAGAACACGTTAGAAGCTGCGCGTCGAACAGACCCTTCCATTGGGTTGGCCTCCACGGACCCTCCTAGGATACAGTTCAACAGGGTCTGGCCGTGCTCCCGTTCCAGACCAGGAGTGCCCTCACCCGATGTCCGGATGTGACTGGGCTCGCCTGCGGACTCCCCGCGGTCAAATAGCCTGCCAACGCTCGCCGTCAAGGTGCGATGGTCACTCCACCAAGGTACCCAAGGAGCTGTGCCCACACACAGTTCGGGACAGGGGCCAGGACCGGGAATTTGAGCTGCTGAAGCCCACTCCCCACGGAAACCTCCTCTGTCTGTACGACTGAGCACCACATCACACAGCACCCATGGGCTCTCAGCCATCGGAGGAGTAGAGGACCCTCACTGTGCGGGGGGGGGGGGCGAGGGCCCTCACGGTGCCCGGTGGGGACAAGGACTGTCACACAGTACCCGAGGAGGGAGGGGGGGGGGGGGGCACGGACCCTCACACAAAGTCAACCCCCCTCATCTCCGAAATCAACCTCGTGAACCTTCTCTGAACAGCCTCCAAAGCAAGTATATCCTTTCATAAATATGGAGACCAAAACTGCACGCAGTATTCCAGGTGTGGCCTCACCAATACCCTGTATAACTGTAGCAAGACTTCCCTGCTCTGGTGGCAGCCGAGGGCCCCAGGGGCAGCACGGGGCAGCCCACACTGCGATATTTGTGCACACTGGGTCTGTGCAGCAGAGCTGGTCTCCGGTCGTCTTGGTTAACCCCACACCACACCCCCCCAACCAAACCCAACCCAACCCCCCACCCCACCCCACCCAACCCCCCACCCCAAACCACCGCCCCCCCCACCCCACCCCACCCCCCCACCAAGATGACCTCATTCCGAACTGTAAATTGCAAGGATTCTATCCCAACCCCACCTCCACGGAGCAGGAATGAGCGCTGCACTGAGGCACCTACCGGTATCCTGTCTTCGATGTTGAAGCGGTTGGCGTCGGGGGTAAACTGCGTTGGTGCCCAGGCCGGATCGTAGTTATCCACTTCCAAACTGGTCAGCGAGTGTCCGGACACAGTCAAAGTCTGCTCGCCCGCCCGGCTGGTGTCCTGAGAGCTGCCGGGCGGTTTGAGGTCATCGTCCAGCGGGGAGGCGTCGTCGAATTGGTCGGCACAGACGGTGGCGGTTGAGATGTGCGAATTGGGCGATGCAGCTCGGCGCTCCGGCGGCCTCGCGCTCTGGTCGGTGGGGTTTGGCTCCAGAGGGTGGTCTGGCGGCAATGGGCCGGACAAGAGGCTCTCGCCCAGGGCACTGGCCGGATCCAGCGGGCAACCTCTGTCGTCCCGCGGGCAGTGACGGGGGGAGTCGGGTCGGCAGAGCAGGGCATCGTCCGAGCTTTCTCTCCTGGCGCCCGGCTGCGAGCCGCCCCTCGGCCCGGCTGGACTCGCGGGGGTCAAAGGCCGGCCGGCGCTGGGGTCTGGCTGCTGGATGGTACTCTGGCTGCAGCTGCGGGTGGACGGCAGGGGGTCAGAGGGCGCGGGGTCAGAGGGCTGGTGGACTGACGGTGGAGGGTCAGATGGCTGGTGGACTGATGCCTGGGGGTCAGAGGGCTGGTGGACTGACGGTGGAGGGTCAGAGGGCTGGTGGACTGATGCCTGGGGGTCAGAGGGCGGGGGGTCAGAGGGCTGGTGGACTGATGCCTGGGGGTCAGAGGGCGGGGGGTCAGAGGGCTGCTGGACTGATGCCTGGGGGTCAGAGGGCTGGTGGACTGATGCCTGGGAGTCAGAGGGTGCGGGGTCAGAAGGCTGGTGGACTGACGGTGGGGGGTCAGAGGGCTGCTGGACTGATGCCTGGGAGTCAGAGGGCGGAGCGGCAGCTCCAAAGCTAGCCGCGATGCTCCTCCTCGGCGGAGGGCTGGAGGCGGGAGCCCCGGCGGCCTGGGCCAGGATGTGATTGAGCGAGTCAGCGATGGCGCTGTAGGCCCGCTGGCGGGGCGACACTCCCTTCAGGCCGTGCAGCACCAGGCTGTCGAAGCTGGGCCGGCCCCCCGGGCACCGCTGCAGGCTCCAGGCCCCCACCTTCTCCATGTAGCTCAGAGGAGGCAGGGACTGCAGGGCGCCCGGCGAGGAGGTGGAGTAGGAGGAGGAGGAGAAGGAGGGGTCCTGGCTGGCGCTGCTCGAAGCCCACATCGTAAACGAGGGCGCCAGCGGGAACTTGGCGAGGGCGGGCACCTGGGTATCTGCCACTCGTCTCCCCCGGCCCAGCGGCACAAGAACCTTGGACGGTACGGTCAGGGGAACCGCTGGCGTAGACTGACAGAGGGGATCGGGCAAAGAGGTGAGGAACGGGGATTCGGCGAGGCCTAGTGGGCAGGCTATGAGAGACAGCTCGTTGTCCTGATAGTCCCGCTGGGTGCTGTCGCCAGACAGCCCCGTCCCATCGCCTGTGCTGTCCGGGACCTGGATGACGATACTGTCCTTGCCGCTGTACGAGGCGGCAGGCTCCGTGCTGGGGGTTACCGCGCCGGCCCCCGCGGTGAGAGCACTGCTGGACGCGGCGGGGAAACCAGAAGGGGGCGGTGCTCGACAGTTGGAACTTGCTTCAGGACCAGACTCCCGACTGGCGTCTCTCCACGACGGGAGCACCGTGTCGGACGTCTCCGGCAAGCCCGAGTCCGCCCGACTCAAATTCCCGCTCTCCACGGGCTTGGGAAAGGCGGTCCCTGGGTCAGGCCAGGCGGATCGCACAGGGTTCTCGAGTGCCGCGGCGTCGGCGCGTTGCGGAGGGGCGAGAGCCCGGCCGGGGACCGGCTGGTCGGCCACACTCGGCAGCCCCTGCTCGTCAAGAGCCGCGTTGCCCTGGGCGACGACCCCCGCCCCCGGCGAGCTGCTCTCCCGGTTGGGGCTGGGGGGGCGGTCACTTTCGGTCGAGCTCCCAGAGCCGGAACGGTTGGGCAAACCCATCTCCTGCTCCGGCAAGTCCAGCAATAGTGAAGCGGGCAGCTCCCTGCCCGGCGGAGCCTCGTGCTCGGGAGCGCCGCGCTTCCCGCGCACGCTCGGGAACGCGCTGGGAAGCTCCATGAAGTGCTGGTCCCGGATGTAGGTCTCCGCCCGAGCGAAGTCCTCATCTCCCGTGGCCTCAGACCCTGGGCTGGGGGGCGTGAGGGAGTGCTGCGACAGGGAGCAGGCGCTGCTGGCTTCCTCCAGCGGGTGCTGAGACAAGGACAGGCTGCCCCTCGCACAGTCGGCCGAAACCTCCGTGTGGATCGCCCGCGGGGAGCTGCTGGCTCGGAAGGCTCCCAGGTATCCCGACAGGTCAAGGGTCCCCCTGGAACACAATGGAACAGACATTGGCGAGTCTTGCATCGGAAGGGCCTATTTCCCTTTGCAGAGGGATCAACAACCAGCGCACATAAATGTAAAAGTAATCGGTAGAAGGTTTAGAGCGGATTTGAGGGGAAATTTCTTCACCCAGAGGGTGGCGGGGGTCTGGAACTCACGGCCTGAAAGGGTGGTAGAAACCCTCACCACATTTAAACAATACTTGGATGTGCACCTGAAGTGCCGTAACCTGCAGGGCTACGGACCGAGAGCTGGAAAGTGGGATTAGGCTGGGTAGCTCTTGGTCGGCCGGCACGGACACGATGGGCTGAAATGGCCTCCTCCCGTGCTGTAACTTTCTATGCATCCCTATCAGTGTCAGCTGTGGCTCAGTGGGCAGCATCGTTGCCTTAGTCAGAAGGTTGTGGGTTCAAGTCCCACTCCAGAAACTTGAGCACATAAAATCTCGGCTGACACTCCAGCACAGTAGTACTACGGGAGTGCTGCACTGTCGGAGGTGCCGTCTTTTGGATGAGAATTAAACCGAGGTCCCGTCTGCTCTCTCAGGTGGACGTAAAAGATTCCACGGCACTATTTTGAAGAAAACCCGGTGTCCTGGGCCAATATTTATCCCCCAATTAACATAACAAAAATAAAAGGGATTATTTGCTCATAGAAACATAGAAAATAGGTGCAGGAGTAGGCCATTCGACCCTTCGAGCCTGCACCACCATTCAATAAGATCATGGCTGATCATTCCCTCAGTACCCCTTTCCTGCTTTCTCTCCATACCCCTTGACCCCTTTAGCCCGAAGGGCCATATCTAACTCCCTTTTGAATATATCTAACGAACTGGCCTCAACAACTTTCTGCGGTAGAGAATTCCACAGGTTAACAACTCTCTGGGTGAAGAAGTTTCTCCTCATCTCGGTCCTAAATGGTTTACCCCGTATTCTTAGACTGTGACCCCTGGTTCTGGAACTCCCCAGCAACAGGAACATTCTTCCTGCCTCTAACCTGTCCAGTCCCGTCAGAATTTTATATGTTTCTATGAGATCCCCTCTCATCCTTCTAAACTCCAGTGATTCAGTCTTTCCTCATATGTCAGTCCTGCCATCCCAGGAATCAATCTGGTGAACCTTCGCTGTACTCCCTCAATAGCAAGAACGTCCTTCCAGGTGTGGTCTCACCCAGGCTCTGTACAACTGCAGTAAGACCTCCCTGCCCCTATACTCAAATCCCCTTGCTATGAAGGCCAACATACCATTTGCTTTCTTCACCGCCTGCTGTACCTGCATGCCAAACTTCAATGACTGATGTACCTTGACACCCAGGTCTCGTTGCACCTCCCCTTTTCCTAATCTGTCACCATTCAGATAATATTCTGTCTTCCTGTTTTTGCCACCAAAGTGGATAACCTCACATTTATCCACATCATCACATTGCTGTTTGTGGGAGCTTGCTGTGCGCATATTAGCTGCTGCGTTTCCCACATTACAACAGTGACTACACTCCAAAAGTACTTCATTGGCTGTAAAGTGCTTTGAGACGTCCGGTGATCGTGAAAGGCACTATATAAAGGCAAGTTGTTCGCATTACTGCAAAAACTCACTGAAAAAATTCTTTTTTTCTTTTCCTGACTTCAATGCTGAACGGCCTAGCTCTAATTTTAAGGTTCTGCCTCCTCATTCTGCATTCCCCCACCAGAGGAACAGTTTCCCTCTATCTTTTGTATCGGGTCACTATTAATATTTTAAACACCCCGAATATTTGCTGTGATGTCCAAAAGTAATGGTAGGGGATTTTAACTATCTAATATTGATTGGGACAAATATAGTGTGAAGGGTATAGAGGTTGCGGAATTCTTGAAATGCATTCAAGAGAACTTTTTTAGTCAGTATGTTAGTTTTAGTTTTGGGGAATGAAGCTGGGCAGGTTGAAGGGGTATTAGTGGGAGAGCACTTGGGTGCCAGTGAGCATAATTCAGTCAGATTCAAGTTGGTTATGGATAAGGACAAGAATAGGCCTGGAATAAAAGTTCCAAATTGGGGAAAAGCTAATTTTGCCAAGTTAAGGAGTGATTTGGCCATAGTGGACTGGAAACAGCTACTTGTATGTAAATCAGTGTCGGAACAGTGGGAGGCATTCAAGGAGGAGATCCGGAAGGCTCAGGCCAAACATGCACCCTTAAAGAAAAAGGTTGGGAATAATAATTCTAGAGACCCCTGGATGTTTAGGGACTTACAAGGGCGGATAAAGAAAAAACTTATGTCATACACCAACAGCTAAATACTACAGAATCTTTCGAGGAATATAGAAAGTTAAGTGGCAAAATTAAAAAGGATATTAGGAATGCTAAGAGAGAGCACGAGAAATTCCTGGCCAGTAAAATTAAGGAAAACCCTAAGATGTTCTATAAATATATTAAGAGTAAGAGGGTAACTAAAGAAAGGGTGGGGCCTATTAGAGACCATGAGGGTAATCTTTGTGCGGAGGCAGAAGATGTTGGCAGGGTTCTTAACGAATACTTTGCATCTGTTTTCACAAAGGAAAGGGGCAATGCAGATACTGCTATCGAGGAGGATTGTGATATTCTGGATCAAATAAATATAGTGAGAAGGGAAGCATTAAGGGGTTTAGAGACTTTGAAAGTAGATAAGTCCCCAGGCCCAGATGAAATGCATCCCAGGCTGTTGAGCAAAGTAAGAGAGGAAATAGCAGAGGCCTTGACCATCATTTTCCAGTCCTCATTGGATTTGGGCATGGTGCTGGAGGACTGCTAATGTAGTACCCTTGTTTAAAAAGGGAGAAAGCGATAAGCCGAGTAATTACAGGCTGTCAGCCTAACCTCA
The DNA here is from genome assembly GCF_044704955.1 of Pristiophorus japonicus. Lineage (NCBI taxonomy): Eukaryota > Metazoa > Chordata > Chondrichthyes > Pristiophoridae > Pristiophorus > Pristiophorus japonicus. Next base: position 5,371,915 of record NC_091978.1, read on the forward strand.
GTGGTGGGAAAATTACTGGAAAAAATCCTGAAAGACAGGATAAATCTGCATTTGGAAAGGCAAGGATTAATTAGGGACAGTCAGCACGGATTTGTTAAGGGAAGATCATGTTTAACTAACCTGATTGAATTTTTTGAGGAGGTAATCAAGAGGGTCGATGAGGGTAGTGCATACGATGTAATATATATGGACTTTAGCAAGGCTTTTGATAACATAGAAACATAGAAAATAGGTGCAGGAGTAGGCCATTCGGTCCTTCTAGCCTGCACCGCCATTCAATGAGTTCATGGCTGAACATGCAACTTCAGTACCCCATTCCTGCTTTCTCACCATACCCCTTGATTCCCCTAGTAGTAAGGACTTCATCTAACTCCTTTTTGAATATATTAAGATCCCACATGGTAGACTGGTCATGAAGGTTAAAGCCCATGGGATCCAGGGCATAGTAGCAAATTGGATCCAAAATTGGCTTGGAGGTAGGAAGCAAAGGGTAATGATTGATGGATGTTTTTGTGACTGGAAGGATGTTTCCAGTGGGGTTCTGCAGGGCTCAATACTGGGTCCCTTGCTTTTTGTGGTATATATCAACGATTTGAATATAGGGAGTATGATTAAGAAGTTTGCAGACGACACTAAAATTGGCTGTGCGGCTCAAAGAGCCGAATGGCCTACTTCTATACCTATTTGCTATGTTTCTATAATGAAGAGGAAAGTCATGGGCAGCAGGAGGATATCAATCTAGTGGTCAGGTGGGCAGAGCAGTGGCGAATGGAATTTATTTCAGAGAAGTGTGGGGTGATGCACTTTAGGAGGGCTAATAAGGAAAGGGTACACATTAAGCGGTAGGCCACTTAATAGTGTAGATGAACAAAGGGACCTTGGAGTGCTTGTCCACAGATCCCTGAAAGTAGAAGGCCAGGTGGATAAGGTGGTTAAGAAGGCGTACGGAATGCGTGCCTTTATTGGCCGAGGCGCACAGAATATAAGAGCAGGAAGGTTATGCTTAAATTGTATAATACTTTGGTTAGGCCACAGCTGGAGTACTGCGTGCAGTTCTGCTCGCCGTATTATAGGAAGTACGTAATTGTACTCATCATCATAGGCAATCCCTCGGAATTAAGGAAGACTTGAGACTTGCTTCCACTCCCAAAGTGAGATCTTTGGTGGCTGAACAGTCCGATACGAGAGCCACAGACCCTGTTACAGGTGGGACAGATATTCGTCACGGGAAGGGGTGGGTGGGGCTGGTTTGCCGCGCGCTCCTTCTGCTACCTGCGCTTGGCCTCTTCATGTTCTTTGTGTTGAGACTCGAAGAGCTCAACGCCCTCCCGGATGTACTTTCTCCACCTCGGGCAGTCTTCGGCCAGGGTCTCCCAGGTGTCAGTGGTGATGTCGCACTTTACCAGGGAGGCTTTGAGGGTGTCATTATAGCGTTTCCGCTGTCCTCCTTTGGCTCATTTACCATGAAGGAGCTCCGCATAAAGCATTTGTTTAGGGAATCTCGTATCTGGCATGCGAACTATGTGGCCTGCCCAGCTAAGCTGATCGAGTGTGGTCAGTGCTTCAATACTGGGGATGTTAGCCTAGTCGAGGACACTGATGTTGGTGCGTCTGTCCTCCCAGGGGATTTGCAGGGTTTTAACATAGAAACATAGAAAATAGGTGCAGGAGCACCTCAAGTTAGGAGACAAAAACTGTACACAATACTCCAGGTGTGGCCTCACCAAGGCCCTGTACAACTGTAGCAACACCTCCCTGCCCCTGTATTCAAATCCCCTCGCTATGAAGGCCAACATGCCATTTGCTTTCTTAACCGCCTGCTGTACCTGCATGGCTACCTTCAATGACTGATGTCATTGCGGAGACATCGTTGGTGGTATATCTCCAGAGACTTGAGGTGTCTTCGATACATCGTCCATGCCTCAGAGCCACATAGGAGGGCGGGTATTACTACAGCCCTGTGGGCCATGAGCTTGGTGGTAGATTTGAGGGCCTGGTCTTCAAACACTCTTTTCCTCAGATAGCCAAAGGCTGCACTGACGGCGATGTTGAATTTCTGCATCAACATAGAAAATAGGTGCAGGAGTAGGCCATTCGGCCCTTCGAGCCTGCACCACCATTCAATAAGATCATGGCTCATCATTCCCTCAGTACACCTTTCCTGCTTTCTCTCCATACCCCTTGATCCCTTTAGCCTCAGGGCCATATCTGACTCTCTCTTGAATATATCCAATGAACTGGCATCAACAACTCTCTGCGGCAGGGAATTCCACAGGTTAACAACTCTCTGAGTGAAGAAGTTTCTCCTCATCTCAGTCCTAAGTGGCCCACAACTTATCCTAAGACTGTGTCCCCTGGTTCTGGACTTCCCCAACATCAGGAACAATCTACCCGCATCTAACCTGTCCCGTCCCGTCAGAATCTTGCATGTTTCTAGGAGATCCCCTCTCATCCTTCTAAACTCCAGTCCTGCCATCCCGGGAATCAGTCTTGTGAACCTTCGCTGCACTCCCTCAATAGCAAGAACGTCCTTCCTCAGATTAGGAGACCAAAACTGAACACAATATTCCAGGTGAGGCCTCACCAAGGTACTGTACAACTGCAGTAAGATCTCCATGCTCCTATACGCAAGTCCCCTAGCTATGAAGGCCAACATACCATTTGCCTTCTTTACCGCCTGCTGTACCTGTATGCCAACTTTCAATGATTGATGAACCATGACACCCAGGTCTCGTTGCACCTCCCCTTTTCCTAATCTGCCACCATTCAGATAATATTCTGTCTTCGCGTTTTTGCCTCCAAAGTGGATAACCTCACATTTATCTGCATTATACTGCATCTGCCATGCATTTGCTCACTCACCAAACCTGTCCAAGTCACCCTGCAGCTTCTTAGCGTCCCCCTCACAGCTCACATCGCCACCCAGTTTAGTGTCATCTGCAAACTTGGAGATATTACACTCAAGTCCTTTATCCAAATCATTGATGTATATTGTAAAGAGCTGGGGTCCCAACACTGAGCCCTGCAGCACTCCACTAGTCACTGCCTGCCATTCTGAAAAGGACCCGTTTATCCCAACTCTCTGCTTCCTGTCTGCCAAACAGTTCTCTATCCACGTCAGTATATTACCCCCAATACCAAGTGCTTTGATTTTGCACACCAATCTCTCGTGTGGGACCTTGTCAAAAGCCTTTTGAAAGTCCAAATACACCACATCCACTGGTTCTCCCTTGTCCACTCTACTAGTTACATCCTCAAAAAATTCCAGAAGATTTGTCAAGCATGATTTCCCTTTCATAAATCCATGCTGACTTGGACCGATCCTGTCACTGCTTTCCAAATGTGCTGCAATTTCATCCTTAATAATTGATTCCAACATTTTCCCCACTACTGATGTCAGGCTAACCAGTCTATAATTACCCGCTTTCTCTCTCCTTCCCTTTTTAAAAAGTGGTGTTACATTAGCTACCCTCCAGTCCATAGGAACTGATCCACAGTCTGCCTTTGTTGATGAGAGGCTCCCGAGGTAGGGGAAATGGTCCACGTTGTCCAGGGCTACGCTGTGGATCTTGATGATTGGAAGGAAGTGCTCTGTGGCGGTGACAGGCTGGTCGAGGACCTCTGTCTTACGGATGTTAAGCGTAAGGCCCATGCGTTCATATGCCTCAGTGAATACATCGACTATATCCTGGAATTCAGCCTCAGAATGTGTACAGACGCAGGCATCGTCCACGTACTGCAGCTCAATGACAGAGGTTGTGGTGATCTTGGACCTGGAGGCAGCGTAGGTTAACCAGCTTCCCACTGGTTCTGTAGTTCAGTTCCACTCCAGCGGGGAGCTTGTTGATTGTGAGGTGGAGCATGGCGGCGAGGAAGATTCAGAAGAGGGTTGGAGCGATAACGCAGCCCTGTTTGACCCCGGTCCGGACGTGGATTGGGTCTGTCATGGATCCGTTGGTTAGGATCACGGCCTGCATGCCATCGTGAAGCAGGCGAAGGATGTTGACAAACTTTTGGGGGCATCCGAAATGGAGGACGCCACTCCATAGACCCTCACAGTTGACAGCGTCAAAGGCCTTTGTAAGATCGAAAAAGGCCATGTATAAGGGCTGGTGTTGCTCCCTGCATTTTTCCTGCAACTGTCGCGCTGCAAAGATCATGTTTGTTGTGCCCCGTAGGGGACGAAATCCGCATTGTGACTCTGGGTAGAGCTGCTCGGCCACAGGGAGAAGACGATTGAGGAGAACTCGAGTGACAACTTTCCCAGTGGCTGATAGCAGGGAGATTCCCCTGTAAATTGCACTAGAGAGGGTGCAGAGGATATTTACTAGGATGCTGCCTGGAATGGAGAATCTTAGTTATGAGGTGAGATTGGATAGGCTGGGTTTGTTCTCATTGGAACAGAGGTTGAGAGGAGACCTCATTGAGGTGCACAAAATATTGAGGGGCCTGGACATAGTGGATATTAAGGGTCTATTTCCATTGGTGGAGGGGTCTATTACGAGGGGGAGTAGTTTTAAGGTGGTTGGTGAAAGGTTTAGAAGGGATTTGAGGGGGGGGCTTCTTTACACAGAGGGTTGTGGGGATCTGGAGCTCGCTGCCTGGAAGAGTGGTGGATGCAGAAACCCTCACCACTTTTAAGAGATGGTTGGATGGGCACTTAAGTAACCTGCAGGGTTACAGACCGAGAGCTGGTAATTGGGATTAGACTGGATGACCTTTTGTTGGACGGCACAGATATAGTGGTAAGTACTGCAGGGAATCGAATACGGCCAGGGTGATCTCCTGGATTAGTTTCGATCGCCTGGATGGGTCGGAGAGGAATTTTCCCAGATTTCTTTTCTCCCTAAATTGGCCTGGGTTTTTATCTGGTTTTTGCCTTGCCCAGGAGATCACATGACTCTGGTTGGGGTGGAGTTTAGATGGTTTCAGTATAAGGGGTGTTGCAGTTGTGTGAGGCGGACTGGTTGGGCTGGGTGCTCTTTGCCTTTCCGTCATTGTTTATAGGTTTATATGTAACCTTCAGGGCTGCTGACCGAGGGCCGTGCGGCTCTTTGTCGGCCGGCGCGGACACGATGGGCCCAAATGGCCTCCTTCTGCGCTGTAAATTTCTATGTTTCTAAATCATCCCTCAACCTTCTACACTCAGGGGAATACAAGCCTAGTCTAGGCAACCTGTTCTCATAATTTAACCCTTTTAGCCCCGGTATCATTCTGGTGAACCTGCGCTACTCCCCGTCCAAGACTCTAACCTTTTGGAGGTGCAGTGCCCAGAACTGAACGCAGATACTCCAGATGGGGGTCTCTGTGCAACTAAAGTATCACAACCTCACTTTATATTGCAATCCCCTCTTGAGATAAAGGCCAACTACCCATTAGCTTTTGTGATTGCACTTTGTAGTTGTGCACTGACTGTTAGTGATCTGTGCACCTGGACACCCAATCCCTTCGCTCCTCCACAACTCTTGGTCTCACAATTTAAAACATATTCTGATTTGTCTTTCTCGGATGCAAAGTGGATGACCTCACACTTACAGAATCATAGAATGGTTAGTCATTTGGCCCGTCAAGCCCGTGCTGGCTCTCTGCAAGAGCACCTCAGCCAGTCCCACTCACCCTGCCCTTTCCCCATAGCCCTGCAATTGTTTGTTCCTTCAGGTACTTATCCAACTCCCTTTTGAAAACCATGATTGAGTCTGCCTCCACCATCCTTTCAGGCCGTGCATTCCAGATCCTCACCACTCGCTGCGTAAAAATGTTTTTCCTCATGTCACCTTTGGTTCTTCTGCCAATCACCTTAAATCTGTGTCCTCTGGTTCTCGACCCTTCCACCAATGGGAACAGTTTCTCTCTATCTACTCTGTCCAGACCCCTCCTGATTTAGAACCTCCATCAAATCTCCTCTCAACCTTCTCTGCTCCAAGGAGAACAACCCCAGCTTCTCCAGTCTGTCCCCGTAACTGAAGTCCCTCATCCTTGGAATCATTCTCGTTAATCTTTTCTGCTCCCTCTCCAAGGCCTTCACATCCTTCCTAAAGTGCGGGGCCCAGAATTGGACACAATACTCCAGCTGGGGGCGAACCAGTGTTTTATACAGGTTCATCATAACTTCCTAGCTGTTGTACTCTGTGCCTCTATTTATAAAACCCAGGATCCCATATGCTTTTATGATCGCTTTCTTAACCTGCCCTGCCACCTTCAATGATTTGTGCACATGTCCCACCCCAGGTCTCTCTGGTCATGCTCCCCCTTTAGTTTATATTGCCTCTCCTCGTTCTTCCCCAGATTGAACTCCATCTGCCAGTTTCCCATGGTAGAATATGGTTTGATTTACATAGAAACATAGAAAATAGGTGCAGGAGTAGGCCATTCGGCCCTTCGAGCCTGCACCGCCATTCAATAAGATCATGGCTGATCATTCACCTCAGTACCCCATTCCTGCTTTCTCTCCATACCCCTTGATCCCTTTAGCCGTAAGGGCCATATCTAACTCCCTCTTGAATATATCCAATGAACTGGCATCAACAACTCTCTGCGGCAGGGAATTCCACAGGTTAACAACTCTCTGAGTGAAGAAGTTTCTCCTCATCTCAGTCCTAAACCCCTTATCCTTAGACAGTGTCCCCTGGTTCTGGACTTCCCCAGCATTGGGAATATTCTTCCCGCATCTAACCTGTCCAGTCTCGTCAGAATCTTATAAATTTCTATGAGATCCCCTCTCATCCTTCTAAACTACAGTGTATAAAGGCCCAGTTGATCCAGTCTCTCCTCATGTCAGTCCCGCCATCCCTGGAATCAGTCTGGTGAACCTTCGCTGCACTCCCTCAATAGCAAGAAAGTCCTTCCTCAGATTAGGAGACCAAAACTGAACATAATATTCCAGGTGAGGCCTCACCAAGGCCCTGTACAACTGCAGTAAGACCTCCCTGCTCCTATACTCAAATCCCCTCGCTCTGAAGGCCAACATACCATTTGCCACCTTCACCGCCTGCTGTACCTGCATGCCAACTTTCAATGACTGATGTACCATGACACCCAGGTCTCGTTGCACCTCCCCTTTTCCTAATCTGCCGCCATTCAGATAATATTCTGCCTTCATGTTTTTGCCCCCAAAGTGGATACCCTCACATTTATCCACATTATACTGCATCTGCCATGCATTTGCCCACTCACCTAACCTGTCCAAGTCACCCTGCAACCTTTTATCGTCCTCCTCACAGCTCACACCGCCACCCAGCTTAGTGTCGTCTGCACACTTGGAGATATTACACTCAATTCCTTCATCTAAATCATTAATGTATATTGTAAATAGCTGGGGTCCCAACACTGAGCCCTGCGGCACCCCACTAGTCACTGCCTGCCATTCTGAAAAGGACCCATTTATCCCGACTCTCTGCTTCCTGTCTGCCAACCAGTTCTCTATCCACATCAGAACATTACCCCCAATACCATGTGCTTTGACTTTGCACACCAATCTCTTGTGTGGGACCTTGTCAAAAGCCTTTTGAAAGTCCAAATACACCACATCCACTGGTTCTCCTTTGTCCACTCTACCAGTTACATCCTCAAAAAATTCCAGAAGATTTGTCAAGTATGATTTCCCTTTCATAAATCCATGCTAACCTGGACCGATCCTGTCACTGCTTTCCAAAACGTGCTGCTATTTCATCTTTAATAATTGATTCCAACATTTTCCCCGCTACTGATGTCAGGCTAACTGGTCGATAATTACCTGTTTTCTCTCTCCTTCCTTTTTTAAACAGGGGTGTTACATTAGCTACCCTCCAGTCCATAGGAACTGATCCAGAGTCGATAGATTGTTGGAAAATGACCAATGCATCCATTATTTCTATGGCCACTTCCTTAGTCTGGGATGCAGACTATCAGGCCCCGGGGATTTATCGGCCTTCAATCCCATCAATTTCCCTAACACAATTTCCTGCTTTTGTAGCATGTAATGCAGTGTATTCATCTGCTGAAATGGAACCATTTATAACCTGGCCTGTCCCTTTAAAGAGACATAATACTACTGCAGAGGCACATGCCGAGATCAGTGCAAGGTTTATTTTTAGGCAGTATTTTTTCTAAAACATGCTACTTAACTTGAGCCAATCGGTTGTAGGCATAATTATGAGGTCTGACGCTTAAAGTGTGACTTAAGACCATTTAAAAAATAAACAAGCACTAGGCTTTATTTCTAGAGGGATTGAATTGAAAAGTAGAGAATGCTAAACTTGTACCGAACTTTAGTTAGACCAAACTTGAAGTACTGCGTACAATTCTGGTCGCCATATTCTAAAAAGGATATAATATAAAGACACTGGAGAGGGTGCAGAGACGTTTCACAAGGATGATACCAGAAATGTGAGGGTATACATATAAAAGGATGAACAGGCTGGGTCTCTTTTCTCTTGAAAAAAGGCCGTGGGGTGACCCAATAGGGGCTTTTTAAATTATCAAAGGTTTTGATAGAGTGGATAGAGAGAGTATGGGGTCAAGTTTCGGGCCGTGCCTAGAACGGCGCAGCCCCACGCGCCAAGCCTGATTTTGCGCTCAAAACCGCGCCTAAAACTTACCTCGGTATTCTCCCTGCTGCTGGAACGTTCCAGGCCCTTGGCGCAGTGCAGCTGAGCGCCGGGACATCTGCACATGCACGCTAGAGTGTGCGCGCATGTGCAGTAGCTCCAGGCCGCCGAGGCTGTGTGGGAGGGGCCCGAAGCACGCCGCCCTAGCCCTGGCCGAATGGGCTCACTGGGGCAGCGAAGATCGGACTGGACCTCCGTTCTCGAGTTCCGGTTCCGCCCCCGCTTCAGCTCCTGTCCCCGCCCCCTCTGGCTCTCACTCCCCCCGCCTCCCCACTGTTCAGCTCCTGGTCCGGAACCCCCCACCACCTAGCTCCTGCTCCCTCCATGTCTTCGGCGGGCCCCGCCCGCCCAGCCTGGCAGGCCCCGCCCAAAGTCTTTGGCCTGGCTTCCTCTCGTCGGCTGGGCCCGTTCAGCGCCCTCCCTCTCCTCCCTCTCCCCTCTCCCCTCTCCCCTCTCCCCTCTCCCCTCTCCCCTCTCCCCTCTCCCCTCTCCCCTCTCCCCTCTCCCCTCTCTCTTCTCTCTTCTCTCTTCTCTCTCTCTCCTCTCTCCCCTCTCTCCCGCTCTCTCCCCTCTCTCCCGCTCTCTCCTCTCCCCCCTCTCTCTCTCTCTCCTCTCCCTCCTCTCCCCCTCTCTCTCTCTCTCTCTCCTCTCTCCTCTCCCCCCTCTCTCTCTCTCTCTCTCTCTCTCCCCCCTCTCTCTCTCTCTCCTCTCCCCCCTCTCTCTCTCTCTCTCCTCTCCCCCCTCTCTCTCTCTCTCCTCTCCCCCCTCTCTCTCTCTCTCCTCTCCCCCCTCTCTCTCTCTCCTCTCCCCCCTCTCTCTCTCTCCTCTCCCCCCTCTCTCTCTCTCCTCTCCCCCCTCTCTCTCTCTCCTCTCCCCCCTCTCTCTCTCTCCTCTCCCCCCTCTCTCTCTCTCCTCTCCCCCCTCTCTCTCTCTCCTCTCCCCCCTCTCTCTCTCCTCTCCCCCCTCTCTCTCTCCTCTCCCCCCTCTCTCTCTCCTCTCCCCCCTCTCTCTCTCCTCTCCCCCCTCTCTCTCTCCTCTCCCCCCTCTCTCTCTCCTCTCCCCCCTCTCTCTCTCCTCTCCCCCCTCTCTCTCTCCTCTCCCCCCTCTCTCTCTCCTCTCCCCCCTCTCTCTCTCTCCTCTCCCCCCTCTCTCTCTCTCCTCTCCCCCCTCTCTCTCTCCTCTCCCCCCTCTCTCTCTCTCCTCTCCCCCCTCTCTCTCTCTCCTCTCCCCCCTCTCTCTCTCCTCTCCCCCCTCTCTCTCTCCTCTCCCCCCTCTCTCTCTCCTCTCCCCCCTCTCTCTCTCCTCTCCCCCCTCTCTCTCTCCTCTCCCCCCTCTCTCTCTCCTCTCCCCCCTCTCTCTCTCCTCTCCTCTCCTCCCTCCCCTCTCCCCCCCTCCCTGCGCGAGGCGGCGGCAGATCGGAGGCGCAAGTCCGGGGTGCGTGGTGAGGCCTATAAAGGCGTGGCCGGTGCAGCTCCAGCCGGGAGAAAAAGCAAAAAAGTAGAAAGAAATCAAAAGGTGATGTCACAGCCAAAGGGGTAAGTGATTGGCTGGTGATTGGTGAGTAGCTTTTCTTTTTCTTCTTTATATCAGTAAGCAACCTATTAACATTGTTGTCACCAAATTAAGTGTATCTAAGGGTTAAGTCATGGCAGGAGCGCTCGGTCATGTGATATGCTCCTCCTGTACCATGTGGCAGCTCGGACACTTCCGGTGTCCCTGACGACTACGTGTGCGGGAAGTGTATCCACCTCCAGCTCCTGACGGACCGCGTTGCGGCCCTGGAGCCGAGGGTGGATTCACTCTGGAGCATCCACAATGCTGAGAATAACGTGAGTAGCACGTTTAGTGAGTTGGTCATACCGCAGGTGAAGGGTCCACAGCCAGATAGGGAATGGAAGACCAGCAGGAAGAGCAGTGCAAGGAAGGTAGTGCAGGGTCCCCAGCGGTCATCCCCCTGCAAAACAGATACACTGCTTTGAGTACTGTTGAGGGGGATGACTCATCAGGGGAGGGCAGCAGCAGCCAAGTTCATGGCACCATGGCTGGCTCTGCTGCACAGGAGGGCAGGAAAAAAGAGTGAGAGCAATAGTGATTGGGGATTCTATTGTAAGGGGAATAGATAGGTGTTTCTGCGCCGCAACCGAGACTCCAGGATGGTATGTTGTCTCCCTGGTGCAAAGGTCAAGGATGTATCGGAGCGGGTGCAGGACATTCTGAAAAGGGAGGGAGAACAGCCAGTTGTCGTGGTGCACATTGGTACCAACGACATAGGTAAAAAAAGGAATGAGGTCCTACGAGACGAATTTAAGGAGCTAGGAGCTACATTAACAAGTAGGACCTCAAAAGTAGTAATCGCGGGATTGCTACCAGTGCCACGTGCTAGTCAGAGTAGGAATCGCAGGATAGCGCAGATGAATACGTGGCTTGAGCAGTGGTGCAGCAGGGAGGGATTCAAATTCCTGGGGCATTGGAACAGGTTCTGGGGGAGGTGGGACCAGTACAAACCAGACGGTCTGCACCTGGGCAGGACCGGAACCAATGTCCAAGGGGGAGGGTTTGCTAGTGCTGTTGGGGAGGAGTTAAACTAATATGGCAGGGGGGAGGGAACCAATGCAGGGAGACAGAGGGAAACAAAATGGAGACAGAAGCAAAAGACAGAAAGGAGATGAGTAAAAGTGGAGGGCAGAGAAACCCAAGGCAAAAAACAAAAAGGGCCAATGTACAGCAAAATTCTAAAGAGTCAAAGTGTAATAAAAAGGCAAGCCTGAAAGCTCGGTGCCTCAATGCAAGGAGTATTCGGAACCCAGGAGAGGGCTCTGAGCTAGTTAGAGTGGGTGAGAGCGCAGATGAACAGGACCCCAAGGAAGAATGCAAAAGGCAGGAGGCAACAGAGTAGAGTAGCATTGGGGTAAGTGTAAACCACAAGGTGATAGGAAGGGACAATATGTATGAATATAATGGGGCTGCAGGAGGGGTCAAAACTAAAAATCATGGTTTAAAAACTAGTATTAAAACACTCTACCTAAACCCATGCAGCATTCAAAATAAAGTAAATGAGTTGACGGCACAAATCATTACAAATGGGTATGATTTGGTGGCCATTACAGAAACGTGGTTGCAGGGTGGCCAAGACTGGGAATTAAACATACAGGGGTATCTGACAATTCGGAAGGATAGACAAGAAGGGAAAGGAGGTGGGGTAGCTCTGTTAATAAAGGATGATATCAGGGCAGTTGTGAGAGATGATATTGGCTCGAATGAACAAAATGTTGAATCATTGTGGGTGGAGATTAGAGATAGTAAGGGGGAAAAGTCACTGGTGGGCGTAGTTTATAGGCCCCCAAATAATAACTTCATGGTGGGGAGGGCAATAATCAAGGGAATAATAGAGGCATGTGAAAAAGGAATGGCAGTAATCATGGTGGATTTTAACCGACATATCGATTGGTCAAATCAAATCGCACGAATTAGCCTAGAGGAGGAATTCATAGAATGCATACGGGATTGTTTCTTAGAACAGTATGTTACAGAACCTACAAGGGAGCAAGCTATCTTCGATCTGGTCCTGTGTAATGAGACAGGAATAATAAACGATCTCCTAGTAAAAGATCCTCTCGGAATGAGTGATCCAGTCTGGTTGAATTTGTAATACAGATTGAGAGTGAGGAAGTAGTGTCTCAAACGAGCGTACTATGCTTAAACAAAGTGGACTACAGTGGCATGAGGGCAGAGTTGGCTAAAGTAGACTGGGAACACAGACTAAACGGTGGCACAATTGAGGAACAGTGGAGGACTTTTAAGGAGCTCTTTCATAGTGCTCAACAAAAATATATTCCAGTGAAAAAGAAGGGCGGTAAGAGAAGGGATAACCAGCCGTGGATAACCAAGGAAATAAAAAACAATGCGTATAAGGTGGCCAAGGTTAGTGGGAAACTAGAAGATTGGGAGAATTTTAAACGACAGCAAAGAATGACTAAGAAAGCAATAAAGAAAGGAAAAATAGATTACGAAAGTAAACTTGCGCAAAACATAAAAACAGATAGTAAAAGCTTTTGCCGATATATAAAACGTAAGAGTGACTAAAGTAAATGTTGGTCCCTTAGAAGATGAGAAGGGGGATTTAATAATGGGAAATGTGGAAATGGCTGAGACCTTAAACAATTATTTTGCTTCGGTCTTCGGTCTTCACAGTGGAAGACACAAAAACCATGCCAAAAATTGCTGGTCACGGGAATGTGGGAAGGGAGGACCTTGAGATAATCACTATCACTAGGGGGGTAGTGCTGGACAGGCTGATGGGATTCAAGGTAGACAAGTCCACTGGTCCTGATGAAATGCATCCCAGGGTATTAAAAAAGATGGCGGAAGTTATAGCAGATGCATTCGTTATAATCTACCAAAATTCTCTGGAATCTGGGGAGGTACCAGCGGATTGGAAAGCAGCTAATGTAACGCCTCTGTTTAAAAAAGGGGGCAGACAAAAGGCAGGTAACTATAGGCCGGTTAGTTTAACATCTGTAGTGGGGAAAATGCTTGAAGCTATCATTAAGGAAGAAATAGCGGGACATCTAGATAGGAATAGTGCAATCAAGCAGACGCAACATGGATTCATGAAGGGGAAATCATGTACAATTAATTTACTGGAATTCTTTGAGGATATAACGAGCATGGTGGATAGAGGTGTACCGATGGATGTGGTGTATTTAGATTTCCAAAAGGCATTCGATAAGGTGCCACACACAAGGTTACTACAGAAGATAAAGGTACACGGAGTCAGAGGAAATGTATTAACATGGATAGAGAATTGGCTGGCTAACAGAAAGCAGAGAGTCGGGATGAATGTGTCCTTTTCGGGTTGGAAATTGGTGGTTAGTGGTGTGCCACAGGGATCGGTGCTGGGACCACAACTGTTTACAATATACATAGGTGACCTGGAAGAGGGGACAGAGTGTAGGGTAACAAAATTTGCAGATGACACAAAGATTAGTGGGAAAGCGGGTTGTACAGAGGACACAGAGAGGCTTCAGAGATTTAGATAGGTTAAGCGAATGGGCGAAGGTTTGGCAGATGGAATACAATGTCGGAAAATGTGAGATCATACACCTTGGGGAAGAAAAACAATAAAAGAGAATATTATTTGAATGGGGAGAAATTACAACATGCTGCGGTGCAGAGGGACCTGGGGGTCCTTGTGCATGAAACTCTTTTTGGAGTTTATCTGCAAAAACAAAAACCATTAAACGGTGCCACCCTACCTGGGTGACACACCAGACATTTACAAGGCCCTTTTTTTTCCTTTTTTTTTTTGTTTTTCTTTTTTTGGTTTTTTTTTGGGCACTAAAATCACAATTTTTCCCACAGTGCCCCCTATAAAAGGGAAGGGGACACTAAAAACACCGGCAAGTAAAACAAATTAAACTTTAAAACGTAAAATCAAATGAAAATTTGGTTGCCGGGCGTGATGATGCACTCCAGTCCCTCCGGTGCCCACCTCTCGCGGAAGGCCGCGAGCGTACCGGTGGACACCGCGTGCTCCAGTCATGCTTTAAACAGAACGCCCGAACAGGGATTGAACCCTGGACGCTCAGATTAAAAGTCTGATGCTCTACCGACTGAGCTATCCCAAAAAGTTAGTTTGCAGGTGCAGCAGGTAATCAGGAAGGCGAATGGAATGTTGGCCCTCATTGCGAGAGGGATGGAGTACAAAAGCAGGGAGGTCCTGCTGCAACTGTATAGGGTATTGGTGAGGCCGCACCTGGAGTACTGCGTGCAGTTTTGGTCACCTTACTTAAGGAAGGATATACTAGCTTTGGAGGGGGTACAGAGACGATTCACTAGGCTGATTCCGGAGATGAGGGGGTTACCTTATGATGATAGATTGAGTAGACTGGGTCTTTACTCCTTGGAGTTCAGAAGGATGAGGGGTGATCTTATAGAAGCATTTAAAATCATGAAAGGGATAGACAAGATAGAGGCAGAGAGGTTGTTTCCACTGGTCGGGGAGACTAGAACTAGGGGGCACAGCCTCAAAATACGGGGGAGCCAATTTAAAACCGAGTTGAGAAGGAATTTCTTCTCCCAGAGGGTTGTGAATCTGTGGAATTCTCTGCCCAGGGAAGCAGTTGAGGCTAGCTCATTGAATGTATTCAAATCACAGATAGATAGATTTTTAACCAATAAGGGAATTAAGGGTTATGGGGAGCAGGCGGGTAAGTGGAGTTGAGTCCACGGCCAGATCAGCCATGATCTTGTTGAGTGGCGGAGCAGGCTCGAGGGGCTAGATGGCCTACTCCTGTTCCTAATTCTTATGTTCTTATGTTCTAAAATGAAACTGTTCTAACTCACTCGAACTGGAGAAAACTAAATGCCGAGAATTGCAATTTCTAAGATACTCCATTCTAAACCAGTTGCTCTAAAAAAAATAGGAGCAACTCAGGCCGAAACTTGACCCCGGTGTTTCCACTTGTGTGGAAAAACATAACTAGACGCCATCAATATAAGATAGTCACCAAGAAATCCAATAGGGAATTCAGAAGAAACTTCTGAAACACCCATGATCATATTGAATGGCGGTGCAGGCTCGAAGGGCTGAATGGCCTACTCATGCACCTATTTTCTATCTTTCTTTACCCAGAGAGTGGTGAGAATGTGAATCTCGCT
Organism: Pristiophorus japonicus; assembly: GCF_044704955.1. Taxonomy (NCBI): domain Eukaryota; kingdom Metazoa; phylum Chordata; class Chondrichthyes; family Pristiophoridae; genus Pristiophorus; species Pristiophorus japonicus. Next base: position 5,387,160 of record NC_091978.1, read on the forward strand.
GCCACAGGGAGTGGTTGAAGCGAATAGTATCGATGTATTTAAGGGGAGGCTGGACAAACATATGGGGGAGAAGGGAATCGAGGGTTATTCTGATAGATTTAGATGAGGAAAGATGGGAGAGGCTCGAATGGAGCATATTCACTGGCATGGACTGGTTGGCGCTGAATGGCCTGTTTCTGTGCTACATATCCTGTGTAATCCCATGTGATACTTTACAGGCATGTACTAGATGTCCAGATGTAGCATACATCTGTCCGTCGCACCTCCAGCAGTACGCATGAAAATTATTGTTTAAAAGGCAAGCCATTCCGACCGCTAGTGGGATCCGCCACGGGCAATCAGCACGTCATTGATTTCAAGGTTGCACGGAATTCAATGCTTGCAGCCTTAAAAAGACCCACACCGGCACTTTGGTCATGCATCTGCGCCCAAATAATACATTGCATGGAAAGGTCCAACGCTCCTGTCCTTCAGCACATCCGCTGACTGCCCATGAGCAATGCCACGGGAGATCCACCCACAATTAATACAGGAACACTGCCGCGCCCAGCATGCACTGCCCTCGCCACGCTCGGGTGTCGCCCGCCCCCCCCCCCCCCCCCGCCCGCCGCCCAACCACCAACACATTGAAACTCTGATCACCTTAACAACATAAGAAATAGCAGGAGTCGGCTATTTGATCCCTTGAGTCTGTTCTGCCATCTAATAAGATCATGGCTGATCTGATCACGGACTCAGCTCCACTTCCCTGCCCGCTCCCCATAACCCTTTACTCCCTTATCGCTCAAAAATCTGTCTATCTCCGCCTTAAATATATTCAATGACCCAGCCTCCACAGCTCTCTGGGGCAGAGAATTCCACAGATTTACAACCCTCTGAGAAGAAATTTCTCCTCATCTCAATTTTAAATGGGCAGCCCCTTATTCTGAGACTATGTCCCCTAGTTCTAGTCTCCCCTATGAGTGGAAATATCCTCTCTGCATCCACCTTGTCGAGTCCCCTCATTATCTTATATGTTTTGATAAGATCCCCTCTCATTCTTCTGAATTCCAATGAGTAGAGGTCCAACCTACTTAACCTTTTCCTCATAGGTTAATCCCCTCATCTCCAGAATCAACCAAGTGAACCTTCTCTGAACAGCCTCCAATGCAAGCATATCCTTCCTTAAATACGGAGACCAAAACTGCACGCAGTACTCCAGGTGTGGCCTCACCAATGCCCTGTACAGTTGTAGCAGGACTTCTCTGCTTTTATACTCCATCCCCCTTGCAATAAAGGCCAACATTCCATTTGCCTTCCTGATTACTTTCTGTACCTGCATACTAACTGTTTGTGTTTCATGCACAAGGACCCCCAGGTCCCTCTGTACTGCAGCACTTTGCAATTTTTGTCCATTTAAATTGTAAATGCAGTATGACGCGACTGATTGTACGAGCCGAATGTATTGCACTGTAAAGAAAAGTCTGTACCTTGTAAAAGGTCCGTACCTCCCTATCTGTAATATTATGATGTGTGATACTATGTACTATTATGATTTTGGTGAAGGATATTGGTTGAAAAGCATTTTTATATTTTCAGTATTGTATTGATTCCAAATGTATGAATACGATTGGTGTATTTTAAGGTTTTATCGTGGGTTTAGGTAAGATTTGAGGAAAATTGGCTCTGTGAGGGGAAAAAGGTTTTGCTTCACATTTTGAAAACACCCTGAGACAGAGTGTTTTAACGGGGGAGTGTAAGGTTCTGCAAAACCAACCACGGAGACATGTGGCAGGGAGAATGGGAAGATGCTGTGTTTAAAATGACCAACTGCAGCCAACAACCTGTAAACCGCGGAGGATGATGGGACTCTGGCCACCCTGTACAGTAACAGACAGTGTTGCGGGGGCACGGAACCGGGCGGGGGATGAGCCAGCTACCGTAAGGGGGAAAAGTGTACATTCGGTTCTTCCAGGAAAATGGATACAAGGCAACTTTATATTTTAAAAGGACATTTCTCCAGCTTTTCACGTAAGGCAACATGTCCAGGCAAAATCTCCTCAGTAATACACAAGGCAACACAAAGTCAGTTTGAATAATTAAACAAAGGCCCACAGGTCTGATGCAATCATTTTGGCCAGCCCAGACAGAGTGGCAGCTCTGTCGAGATAGTGAACAATTCACCCCATCAGCGAGCGACAGGATACAGGAGGTGTGGCTAATCTCCCATTCCAGACAGATCGATACACATCGAACTGCCATTCACACCCCATTTTATTCAAGGAAGACCCAAGACAATGGCGTGCAGTTTTGGCGCGAAGATGAACGGTCTATAAGAAAAAGCTGCAAAAACACACAAGGGGGTTGGAGGTTGGAGGTTGGAGGTTGGAGTCAGCTTTTTGCACTGAGTTGTAGAGTTGAGTTAAGAAGGTGGGAATCAGTTTTCGTTGTGGTTGAGTTGAGTTAAAGGGGAGTTGAGTCAGCTCTTCAAAGGGCCCTCGCTCTGGGGAAGGTGTGCTTAACTCCAGCAGCTTTTTGCTTAGGAGCCAACCGAGAGACAAATAGAAGAAACCGACGCAACATCGAGGAGGAAAACCGAACCGACCAACAACGTAAAACCCACCCTAGAGGGACCCTGAGCTGAAATAAGTGCCTCCAGAACCCCGGAGTTGATAGGATTGTGAGTACAGCCCAAACCCCCTCACAGACTCAATTTAGGATAGGAATTGGTAAGAAGCGGGAGGTGGGGTTGTGTCTGGGTGGAATGTTCCAACCTCTTATCTTCCCCTTCCCTGTTGCGAGAATTTTTCGTGTTGTTGAGTGAGACTGTGCCCTTACTACGGTTTACGACCTCTTCCTATGCCCTCTATCTTGGTGTTTACTATTCTAAATAAATAACATTAGCCATTTTGCAATCTTACCCACTGTGTCTGGTGCCTCATTACTCACCCATCCTCATAAATCACACATACAGAACCCAAGGGGAGTGTGGATTCGAACCCACACCCCAAGCTCCCCTTACAATGGCGACCACGAAGGGACGTGCGTTGAGTGAGGGTGAAGAGACAGTCAGTCTTGGTGGAGAGGAGTATAAAATGGAGGGGAGGATTGCTAGGTATGTAACAGCAAGGATAAACTGCTCAAGGAAGTGGGTGCGGGTGCTGCTGAGGGCTGAACGGCCTGAGGACGCAGCAGCCAGGTGGACCCAGAGTAAAGATCATAAAAGATCAGTGGAAAAGGCAGTGTGGCTGATGTGCTTTCAGAAACAAATACAGGTCTTAGACAGGCAGGTAGACGTCCTGCAGACAGAGTTAGCTGAGCAGAGAGAGTGGAGCTAGTAAAGACCAGCAAAGAAAGGGAAAAGCTGGATCAGGATTTAAAGTGGGAGAGGCAGGAACGAGAGTGGGATGGAGAAAGCTATCGCAACCACAGGGAGTACCTTCAGTCCCAGGTAACTGAGGGAAAAGGTTACGTCAGGGGACTGCAGGAGGAACTTGCCCAGGCTCAGAACCAGGGAAGGTTGGGAGAGGGTAAGAGTCTCCAGCTACAGGCTGCACTTCAGGCGTGCCACAGCAGGGCAGAGGCAGATCATCGTTCCTTTCAGGAACAAATTGATCGGCTCACCCTGGCTCTGGCTGAAGCCAAAGCAGCCCTTGTTCTAGCCGGAGCAAAAGCTCTGGAAGTGCCCGAGACTCGAATCCCCACCCGGCCCGACACCAAAGCTCTGGCCCTAGCTAAGGCAAGAGCCTTTGGCTGGGCTGAAAGCAAGGCACCCAGTAAAGGAGTGGTGTGCCTCATCAGCCCAGCCGAGGTACGGAAGGGGGAGCATAGTGAAACAGGCTGTGGGGAGGAGGATAGGGAGGAAGAATCCTACAGGCCCTCTCCCACAGCCCCATTGGGGATCCCGGAGGAGAGGCAGGGTGAAATGCTGGAATCTAAACCTCCGGGACCAGCCCCAATGTGCCCCATCAGGCAGAGTAGATTCAGACCACCCTCAGTGGGTCAGGCTGAGGGTCCCCTACAGAACCAATACCTGCTTCCCCACAGTGCGGCCCAGCTGTGGCAGATGGTGGCCCATGTGAATAAACTTACCCGAAAAGGAGACCCCTCTGTCCACTTTATGGAAGTAGAGCAGGTAGGAGACATAAATGACGGCGATGAGGCCGAACGGAGCAAACTGCTCCTGTTCTCACTGGACCCAGCCCTGTGTCAGGCTCTCTCTGCTGAGAGCAAGAGGGGTCAGCGAACAGTGGCCGCTCTCCAGGAGGATAACCTGGAGGCCATGGGGTTGAACCACGGCTGTCCGTTCGACCGGGTACAGGCCACTGTCCAGAGACCCGGGGAGACCCCCCAGGGGGTCGCTGATCGACTGTGGCCAGTGTATGAGGAAGCCAGTGGGGGGAATTTGGACCAAACCCAGCTGGATGCACACCGACGTGGTCGCTGGCTGTGTGCACTGGTGGCAAACAGCCTACCTGAGTTGCGCGCCCAAGTCAACCTGTGGTTCGATTTCAGAGACCCCCAAGCCACAAAGGAGACGGCTGACCCTCCCTTTTCACAATGGCAGAATCGGGGGGGAGAAACCCACCAAGGAGAAAGTGTGTGAGAGATCTGCCCCGGCTCTGATAAGAGAGAGTGGAGGCAAGAAGGGAATTGGCAGGCAGGCAGAGAGGTGGTTTGCTATGGGTGCAGGAAGACAGGGCACATGAGGAGGGAATGGCAGGATCCGAGGCAGGAAAAGAGAGGTCCACAGGCCTCAACCTCAGCCCCAGTCCCTGCGGCCTCAAGCCCTCCCAAGCCAGCTGTGCCCAGCCCTGCCGCCCCACTCGAGGGTCTCCTCGTGGCTCTGCAGGCACTCCTTACCCCGACTGGGAAGGTCGCAGCCCTGACCGGGGGAGAAGTCCCTCAGGCCCAGACCAACACCCCCCCCCCCAATGACTAGACCCCAAGGAACCCGTGTACCTCTGCCCGCTCACCTATGATGCGTGGAACAGACCATGTGTCATGATGGGGGTTTGAGGGGGTCCGGGGGGAGTATCTGCTGGACACAGGGACCTCGTGCGCCCTGGTTCATGTAGACGACCTGACCACCTCACCCCTATCCAGTGGGATCCCCTACTGCCTAACCAGTTCACTGGAGAAGAACGCGAGGGCTTCTTCTCCAAACCACTGCAGATACACATAGGCCCCCTCCACACCATGTGGAAGTGTGTCCTTCTGCCGTGGGAGGGAGTGGGTAAAGGCATCCGAGGGGCAGATTTCCTCAGCGGCCAGAAAATTCTGGTCGACCTGAGGAACCACTGTCTGTGGGGCACAGCTGACACCGGGGAGGGGGAAGGTACAGCAGTCATCCAGAGGAAGCAGGGGAAGGGTTCCCTCTGCACTGTAAAGCCGAAGGAGGGATATGACCTTGGTGCTCTGGTAGACGTCACCCCGATGATCTATTAGGCTTCTGTGCGGGCCAACCTGGCGGCATTTGCCAGGCATAAGCACGACTGTGGACGGGTAAATGGGGTCGAGGTCAGAGTAGATGGGGACCCCATGTCTAAGCCCCAGAAGCAGTATAATTTTCGCAGGGAGGCTGAGGCAGACCTAGAGGTCGCATTGGGATCTCTAGTGAGACAGGGAGTGTTGAGACCAATAGCCACACGTGTGAACTCTCCACTTTGGCCAGTTGGGAAAACGGATAATTCTTGGAGGGCCACGGTGGACTACCGAGTCCTCAATAAAAATATCCCTGCCTGTGCGCCCACAGTGGCAGCTGTAGCCAACCTAGTCGCAGCCATCCCCGCGCGTCTGCAGCCGTCTTTACGGTGCTGGACATCTGGAATGGGTTCTGGTCCATCCCGCTGCGATGGGAGGACCAGTACAAATTGGCCTTTACATTCAAAGGACAGCAGTATACCTGGAACTGTCTTCCCCAGGGCTTCCACAACAGTCCGAGCATTTTTCATCAGTGTATGACCAACTGCCTGAAAGAGTTGAGCAGACCCAGACAGCTAGTCCAGTATGTGGACGACCCGCTGCTATTCTCCGATTCGGAGGAAGAGCACGGTCCCCTGCTGGCAGAGCTATTGGGACTGCTGCACGAGGAGGGTTTTAAAGTCAACCCTAAGAAAGCACAGATCGGCCAGACAGGTAAAATTCCTGGGGCTGACTGTGCGGGCAGGGGAGAGAGCCATTGATGAGGCTAAGAGGAGGGCAGTTCAGGAGTTACTGGCTCCGACTACAGTTACAGGGGTGAGGTCGTTCCTGGGTCTGACCGGTTACTGCAGGGACTTCATTGAGGATTACGCAGCCATTGCAGCCCCCCTACTCCGGCTCCTGCGCAAAGGTGTGGAGTGGGAGTGGGATGAGGACTGTGATGCAGCGTTTACCCGCCTCAAGGGAGACCTGCAGAAAGCTCCGGCCCTGGGAGCGGTAGATGAGGGCGAGGAATTTTTCCTGGAGGTAGCAGCCAGCGGGGATAGCTTCAGTGCTGTGCTGATGCAACAGCGGCACGGCCAGCTGAGGCCGGTGGTCTACTCCTCCAGGGTCCTCACTGAGGGTGAGAGGGGTTACTCAAACTGTGAAAGGCATCTGCTGGCCATCCACTGGGCTGTGAAGCGGTCGCAGGTGTTTACAGGAGTGTCCCCAATCACCCTCCTCACTCACCACACCCCCACTCAGATGCTGCTGGATGGGAGAATTAAGGATGGGACAGTGAGCAGCGCACGCATTGCTCGCTGGACCCTCCTGCTCTCACAGGTGGATTTGAGAGTAAAAGGGATGTGTGAGCCCTGACTGGCAGCCAACATGCTGTACTCCGGGAAAGCCCACCGTTGCTCCGTTGAGGGGGTCTGGGATGTGGACATAGGGCTCCGGGCGGGGATCCATCCCCACGGGCGGGAGATCTATGTTGACGGGTCCAGCACGGTGGTGGCGGGGGAAAGGCTCACAGGGTGTGGGATTTATGATCCCCGGGCAGGCATTGCCAGGGCCATAAAGCTCCCAAACACCATGAGCGCCCATATGCTGAAATGTCGGCAGTCATGTATGTTCACTCACCCCGACGAATCCCCAAGGCCCTATACCATCTGTTCAGATAGTATGTTCACCTGCAATGCCTGCACGGAGTACCTAGCCATCTGGTCCCGTCGCGGGTATACATCTGCAGACGGTAAGCCCCTGGCCACAAAACCCCTACTGCAGCACATCATGCAGCAGTAGGGACCGGGGCAGACATTTGCATTCACAAAGTAAAGGCCCATTACAAACATGAGCCCAGGGCTGCAGGGAACCAAAAGGCAGATCAGCTGGCCAAAGAGGGAGCCCAAACGGGAACCAAGTGGAACCCGCTCGAGGCAGGCCCCATAGCAGCTATCCGGGGCGGACAGGGGACACAAGGGAGCGCAGGGGTGGCTTTAGCCCGGGACCTCCAGCAGGTACAGGCGCGAGATCCCGTCCTCAAGTCCGTCATGGACAAGCTGACTGCGGGAGAAAAGGTCGAAGGACCGTACGGGGGCACAAGCCTCCATGTTAGGGAGAAGATGTTGTTTAAAGGAGAGCAGTGGATAGTGCCCCAGCAGCACCAGAGGGAGTTCCTTCAGCTGGCCCACGCAGGCCCTGGAGCTGGACACCCCGGACCGGAGGTCACCTGGCAACGGGTGGAACAGGTCGCATGGTGGCCCCCAGCTCCGGGAAGACACTCGTGAATTTTGCGCGAACTGTCTTGTCTGTGCAACCAATAATCCAGATCCCCAGAAAAGAAAGGTGTCTCTAGGACACGCAAGGAGGGTAGAGGGACCATGGCAATCGATACAAATCGATTACATAGGGCCCCTACCTGTGGCTAAGGGAGGGTACCGGTACTGCCTGGTTTTGGTGGACACTTTCATAAAGTGGGTTGAAGCTTTCCCTTGCCGAACAGCCACAGCAGCGGGGATTCCAGGATATTGGTTAGGGAGGTGTTCTCCAGGTGGGGACTTCCACTGTACATGGAGTCCGACCGGGGTAGCCATTCACGGGACAGGTCATGCAGGCAACCCTGAAGGTGCTGGGGATTGAGGGGAAGTGGCACGTCGCCTACAACCCCCAGTCCTCGGGGCTAGTGGAGCGTATGAATAGGACCTTGAAAGAAAAACTCAGGAAGGAGACTGGGGATTCCCTACAGAGTTGGGTGGTGAGGATGCCCCTGGTTTTGATGGGGATCCGGGCCAGCCAGTCGAAAAGCACGGGGTATTCCCCATACGAGCTCATGACTGGACGAGCCATGCGAACCCCCACCCATGTTCTTGCCCCGGTCCTGACGGAAGCTCAGGTAATCGAGGTGAATAGGGACCGCTTTACCAAGAGTCTGTTGGAGCACCTCCAGCAGATTCACTGGCAGGCGGCCACTAACATGGGGAAGCAGCATCAGACCAACCGATTGCTGCTGGAACCGAGCAAACACCACGAGTGGCAGGTGGGGAACCAGGTCATGGTCCGCAACTTTGCCAGGGTGGGAGTCTTTGAGCCACTATACATGGGGCCTTACAGCATTGTCGACAAGGCAAGCCCCATGGTATACGCGGTCAAGATGCCCCACCGGGTTAAATGGTTTCACATTAACCAATGTAAACTGTTTAACCCCAACAAGGCAAAATCTCGTGGGAAAGGGCAGCCCGGAGGGATAATCCCGATGGGAAGCCCAGGCCCCCAGCCCACCACTGCAGCCCCACCGATCCCACCACAAGGAGCAGTGAGTTGCTTCACAGGTACAAACTACCCACAGATTTGGGACCCACAGGAAGGGGGATTCCCACTTTACATATGGGACGAGGACTCACCTCCACCCGTTAGGAGATCCGCTCGCACTCCGCAGCCAAGGGTGCCACCGTCCCGAGCAGCCTGTTTTACTTTCCCCAGAGGTACTAGGGGAAAAGGGCCGCGCAGGGCAGGCAGCCAGTCACTGGACGTGACCCCGCAGCCAAGGTCTCCTGACGAGGAAGGGGTTGTACCGGAGACAGGGGCCGCCAACAGTGAGGAGCCTGTCGGGGCTAGCCTAGCCTTCGGTGTGGACAGCTCAGAGCCTGCAAGCGAGATCGTGGCGGCAGGTCCCAGCAGTGAGTGGTCCCTGGAAGAACGAGTCTCCTGACAGGGAAGGGGTTGTACCGGAGGAAGGGGCCGCCGACAGTGAGGAGCCTGTCGGGGATAGCCTAGCTTTTGGTGCACACAGCCCAGAGCCGGCAGGAGAGAGGGTGGCGGTGCGGTGGGTCCAGTAGTGAGTGGTCCCGAGAAGAACTGAAGAAACGCTGTGAGAGTATCAGCTGCGAGTGGTTTCGGGTGGAACCCTTGTAGAACCCAAAGCCCCCAGAGGATACGGGAGTCCCCGGCAGTGAGGAGCCTGCCGGGGGAATTTTCGTTGCTCCAGAGGGCAGTGAGCCATCCCTGGAGGGGGTGAGGGGCTGCACGAGCCCAGTAAGCACCACCCGAAGCTCGAGGGACACCTTGGCAGGGGAGACAGAGGGGTTTGTACAGTAACAGACAGTATTGCAGGGGCACGGAACCGGACGGGGGATGAGCCAACTACCGTAAGGGGGAAGAGTGTACATTCGGTTCTTCCGGGAAAATGGATTCAAGGCAACTTTATATTTTAAAAGGACATTTCTCCAGCTTTTCGTGTAAAACCCTCACAGAAGAGGCAACATGTCCAGGCAAAATCTCCCCAGTAATACACAAGGCAACATAAACAAAGGCCGACAGGTCTGATGCAATCATTTTGGCCAGCCCAGACAGAGTGGCAGCTCTGTCGAGATAGTGAACAATTCACCCCATCAGCGAGCGACAGGATACAGGAGGTGTGGCTAATCTCCCATTCCAGACAGATTGATACACATCGAACTGCCATTCACACCCCATTTTATTCAAGGAAGACCCAAGACAATGACATGCAGTTTTGGCGCGAAGATGAACGGACTATAAGAAAAAGCTGCAAAAACACACAAGGGGGTTGGAGGTTGGAGGTTGGAGTCAGCTTTTTGCACTGAGTTGTAGAGTTGAGTTAAGAAGGTGGGAGTCAGTTTTCGTTGTGGTTGAGTTGAGTTAAAGGGGAGTTGAGTCAGTTTTTCCACAGGGCCCTCGCTTTGGGGAAGGTGTGCTTAACTCCAGCAGCTTTTTGCTTAGGAGCCAAACGAGAGGCAAATAGAAGAAACCGATGCAACATCGAGGAGGAAAACCGAACCGACCAACAACATAAAACCCACCCCCGAGGGACCCCGAGCTGAAATAAGTGCCCCCAGAACCCCGGAGTTGATAGGATTGTGAGTACAGCCCAAACCCCCTCACAGACTCAATTTAGGATAGGAATTGGTAAGAAGGGTGGAAGTGGGAGGTGGGGTTTGTGTGTGGGCGGAATGTTTCAACCTCTTATCTTCCCCTTCCCTGTTGCGAGAATTTTTCATGTTGTTGAGTGAGATTGTGCCCTTACTGCTATTTACGACCTCTTCCTATGCCCTCTATCTTTGTGTTTACTATTCTAAATAAACAACATTAGCCATTTTGTACTCTTACCCACTGTGTCTGGTGCCTTGTTAATCACCCATCCTCATAAATCGCACGTACAGAACCTCAGGGGAGTGTGGATTCGAACCCACGCCCCAAGCTCCCCTTACAAATTTGCTTTTCTATTTTTTTCTGGCAAAGTGGATAACCTCATGTTTTCCCACATTATACTCCATATCAAATGTTTGCCCACTCACTTAGCCTGTCTATATCCCTTTGCAGATTTTTTGTGTCCTCCTCACAATTTGCTTTCCCACCCACCTTTGTATCATCAGCAAACTTGGCTACATTACACTCAGTCCCTCCATCTAAGTCATTAATATAGATTGTAAATAGTTGAGGACCCAGCAGCAATCTGAAGAAACCGACACAACATCTAGTCACTGTTTGCCAACCGGAAAACGACCCATTTATCCTGACGCTCTGTTTTCTGTTAGTTATCCAATCCTCTATCCATGCTAATATATTACCCTCAACCCCGTGAACTTTTATCTTGTGCAGTAACCTCTTATGTGGCACCTGATCATAGAAAATAGGTGCAGGAGTAGGACATTCGGCCCTTTGAGCCTGTACCACCATTCAATATGATCATGGCTGATCATGCACTTCAGTACCCCTTTCCTGCTTTCTCTCCATACCCCTTGATCCCTTTAGCCGTAAGGGCCACATGCAACTCCCTTTTGAATATATCTTAACGAAGTGGCCTCAACAACTTTCTGTGGTAGAGAATTCCACAGGTTCACAACTCTGAGAAGTTTCTCCTCATCTCAGTCCTAAATGGCTTACTCCTTATCCTTAAACTGTGACCCCTGGTTCTGGACTTCCCCAACATCGGGAACATTCTTCCTGCATCTAACCTGTCTAAACCCGTCAGAATGTTATATGTTTCTATGAGATCCCCTCTCATTCTTCTAAATTCCATTGAATATAAGCCTAGTCGATCCAGTCTTTCTTCATATGTCAGTCCTATCATCCCGGGAATCAGTCTGGTGAACCTTCGCTGCACTCCCTCAATAGCAAGAATGTCCTTCCTCAGGAGACCAAAACTGCACACAATATTCAAGGTGTGGTCTCACCAAGGCCCTGTACAACTGCAGTAAGACTTCCCTGTTCCTATACTCAAACCCTCTCGCTTTGAAGGCCAGCATGCCATTTGCCTTATCGAATGCCTTCTGCAAATCCAAATGCACCACATCCACTGGTTCCCCTTTATCCACCCTGCTCGTTACATCCTCAAAGAACTCCAGAAAATTTGTCAAACATGATTTCCCTTTCATAAATCCATGCTGACTCTGCTTGATTGAATTATGCTTTTCCAAAGGTCCTGCTACTGCTTCCTTAATAATGGACTCCAGCATTTTCCCAACGACAGATGTTAGGCTAACTGGTCTATAGTTTCCTGCTTGCGGCTCTGCTTGTTGAAGAGCCGGATTCTGCACTGCGATAAATGCACAGATACGGAGCACGTGCCTTACCTCAGAGGGACAAACTCCAGCGGAGAGCGATAAAAGAAGGTATTGGAAAGGTCTGCCCCCTCCTTATCCTGCGTGGAGCGGGAGGCGAAGAGTGGAAGGGCTGGGGACAACCCGCTTTGCTGCAGCTCTGTTGGGTGAACAATGATCCCGTCAATACTCTCGATTGAAAGGATTACGCACAGATATAGTCATAGAATCATAGACATTTATGGCACAGAAGGAGGCCATCCGGCACATCCGGTCTGTGCCATAGTAAGAACATAATAGGAGCAGGAGTAGGCCATACGGCCCCTCGAGCCTGCTCCACCATTTAATATGATCATGGCTGATCCGATCATGGACTCAGGTCCACTTCCCCGCCCGCTCCCCATAACCCCTTAACCCCTTAGCGTTTAAGAAGCTGTCTATCTCTGTCTTAAATTTATTCAATGACCCAGCTTCCACAGATCTCTGAGGCAGCGAATTCCACAGATTCACAACCCTCAGAGAAGAAATTTCTCCTCATCTCAGTTTTAAATGGGCGGCCCCTTATTCTAAGATCATGCCCTCTAGTTCTAGTCTCCCCCATCAGTGGAAACATCCTCTCTGCATCCACCTTGTCAAGCCCCCTCATAATCTTATACGTTTCGATAAGATCACCTCTCATTCTTCTGAATTCCAATGAGTAGAGGCCCAACCTACTCAACCTTTCCTCATAAGTCAACCCCCTTATCTCTGGAATCAACCGAGTGAACCTTCTATGAACTGCCTCAAAAATGTGTCAATCTCGGCTTCAAATATACTCAATGATTGAGCATCCACTGCCCTTTCGAGTAGAGAATTACAACGATTCACAACCCCCCCCCCCCCACCCCGAGTGAAGAAATTCCTCCCGACTTCGGTCTTAAATGGCCGACCCCTTATCCTGAGTCTAGTCCCCTGGTTCTAGACTCTCCAGCCAGTGGAAACAACCTCTCAGCATCTACCCTCTGTCAATCCCCCTCAGAATCTTGTATGTTTCACTGTCTCAAATAAATATACAATATGGCAGCAAAAGCTGGGAGGACAAGTTCAAAAAGCTTTGAGGGCCTTTGTTACCCCAGATTAAAGCTGTCCTTTCACACTCGGCGTCTCTTCCTTGAAGCTTCAAGGGCCAGAGCGATCTCCTAGACTAGTTTCGATCGCCTCGGGGTGGGGGAGGAATTTCCCAGATTTTCTCCCCCTCCAAATTGGGTTTTTCGCCTCTCCCAGGGGATCACATGGTTTTTGGGCGGTGTGGGGAGTGTATATATTGCGATACACAAGGTGTTGCAGTTGTGGGGGACAGGCTGAATGGACACGAGGGCTTTTTCCTGTCCGTCATTGCTCGTAACTAAGCACTTGGTCCTTTTTCAACAGGCCGTTAATAATAATGTTAATCGTCTGTGTTACTCGAGTGGATGGGATGTGAACAGTAACATCAAAACAAAGTCCACTGGAAGTTTCACCCGCCATGGGGATCGGGCGGGAAAGTGGAGTTGAGGTTGAAGTTCAGCCATGATCTGATTGAATGACGGAGCAAGCTCGAGGATCATTAATGTCTGTGTCAATCAGTCAACAGTGAAACATACACGATTCTGAGGGGGATTGCCAGGGTAGATGCTGAGAGGTTTTTTCCCTGGCTGGAGAGTCTCGAACTAGGGGGGCACAGTCTCAGGAGAAGGAGTCGGCCATTTAAGATCAAGGTCGGGAGAAATCTCTTCACGGTTATGAATCGTCGTAATTCTCTATTCAAAAGGGCAGTGGATGCTCAGTCATTGACACATTTTTGGACTCTAGGGGAATCAAGGGATATGGAGATTGCAATGGGGATGGAGTATAAAAGCAGGGAAGTCTTGCGACAGTTATACAGGGTATTGGTGAGGCCACACCTGGAATACTGCGTGCAGTTTTGGTTTCCATATTTAAGAAAGGATACACTTGCTTTGGAGGCACTTGCTTTGGAGAAGGTTCACTCAGTTGATTCCAGGGATGAGGGGGTTGACTTATGAGGAAAGGTTGAGCAGGTTGGGCCTCTACTCATTGGAGTTCAGAAGAATGAGAGGTAATCTTATCGAAACATAGGGTCGAGGGGCTATATGGCCTGCTCCTGCTCCTATTTCTTATGTTCTTATTTATGTTCTTATGTGATCGGGTGAAGATCAGCCATGGTCTTATTGAATGGCGGAGCAGGCTCGAATTATGGCCTCCTCCTGCTCATAATTCTTATGTCCCACCTATTACAGTGAAAGTCTAACATATAGTACCGTTCCAAACCTCAGTAAAACAATATTCATCTGATCCGGGAAAGTAGGGATGCAGCAGGGGCAGTCAACAGATTGTCTTGCTCTCTGACAAAGATGTCTATGAGCTCCTCGCACTTGTTGGGAGATGAGGGGGCAGGGGAGAGGGGTTTAAGGACATGGTTGGTAGCTGGGGAGGTTACATTTGCACTGATGGCCCTCGAGTAGTGAAATTCACAATCTATTTATCTATTTTAAAATCCATAGGAAAAATATATATGAAAACCTTATGGTTTAAAGAAAGAGCAAGCTCCGATTCCATCACAAGAGCAGCAGGAAGGCCAACAGATCGGAGAGTGGGTCAGTGCCCACCACTCTCTGATCATTGGGTCACTTACCAAGCATTGGTCTGAGTTGGTGCAGCCTGAAGTCCCTCTGCTCGCTCATCGATTCTTCGGTAACGGAGATCATCCCTTCCTCCATCGTGGGGAACTCCTCAAGGGTCCGCTCGCGCTCCGCACTGGCCAGGAGCAGCCGAGAAACAGATGCTGAGCTCACCTCCCCGATATCTGCTTCTGCCTGCAGCTGGGGCCATGACTCACCGCCCTACCGAGAAAGCATGGAACACAGCAAGTGAGTGGGCTGGGCGCAGCTCCGGGTACAGTAACATCGAGTCCGCAGCACAGAAACAGGCCATTCCGCCCAATGGGCCCATTCCTGTGCCTGTGCTCCACACGAGCCTCCTCCCACCCCTCTTCATCCCACCCTATCAGCATATCCTTCTATTCCTTCCTCCCTCATGTGTTTATCCAGCCTCCCCTTGAATGTATCTATACTATTCGCTTCAACCACTCCCTGTGGCAGCGAGTTCCACATTCTCACCACTCTCTGGGTAAAGAAGTTGCTCCTGAATTCTCTATTGGATTTATTCGTGACTACCTTATATTGATGGCCCCCGAGTTCTGGTCTTCCCCACAAGTGGTAACATTTTCTTCACTTCTTCCCGATCAAACACTTCCATAACCTTAAAGACTGCTACCGGTTGCCACACATTTGGTTTTGGACTCACCAACTGCAGCCTTTGACACGGGTGACCACTCCATCCTCCTCACCACTGTCCAGCTGGGTGGGACTGCACTTGCCTGGTTCCATTCTTATCGATCTAATGTAGCCATAAAATCACCTGCACTGGCTTCTCTTCCCGCTCCCGCATCGTTACCTCTGGTGTCCCCCAAGGATCTATCCTTGGCCCCCTCCTATTTCTCATCTACATGTTGCCCCTCGGCGACATCATCCGAAAACACAGCGTCGGTTTCCACATGTACACTGACGACACTCAGCTCTACCTCACCACCACTTCTCTCTCCCCCCTCCCCCCCCCCGCCGCCCCCCACGGTCTCTAACTTGTCAGACTGCTTGTCCGACATCCAGTTCTGGATGAGCAGAAATATTCTCCAATTAAATATTGGAAAGCCTGAAGCCATTGTCCTTGGTCCCCGCCAAAAACTGCGTTCGCTCGCCACCGACTCCATCCCTCTCCCGAGCATCTATCTGAGGCTGAACCAGCTTGTTCGCAACCTTGGTTCATATTTGACCCTGAAATGAGCTTCCGGCCACATATCCGCAGCATAACTGAAACCGCCTATTTCCACCTCTATCATCGCCCGTCTCCGCCCTTGCCTCAGCTCATCTGCTGCTGAAGCCCACATCCGTGCCTTTGTTACCTCTAGACTGGACTACTCCAACTCACTCCTGGATGACCTCCCACACTCTACCCTACTTAAACTTGAGTTCATCCAAAACTCGGCAGCTCGTGCCCTAACTCGCATCAAGTCCTGCTCACCCATCACCCCTGCACTCGCTGACCTACACTGGCTCTCAGTTAAGTAACGCCTCGATTTCTCATCCTTGTTTTCAAATCCCTCCATGGCCTCATCCTTCCCCATCTCTGTAATCTCTTTAAGCCTTACAACCACCCCCCCCCCCCCCCCCCACCACCCTGATTATAACTGCTCAACCATTAGTGGCCGTGCCTTCAGCTTCCTGGGCCCGAAGCTCTGGAACTCACTCCCTAAACCTCTCCGCCTCTCTACCTTCCTTTAAGACGCTCCTTAAGATCCACCTCTTTGTCCAAGCTTTTGGTCATCTGCTGTAATTTCTTCTTATGTGACTCGGTGTCAAATTTATTTGTTTTGTCTTATAATACTCCTGCGAAGCGCCTTGGGACTTTTTACTACGTTAAAGGCTCTATATAAATAAAAGTTGTTGTTGTATTTTCTTTCATACATTTGTGCTCACTCAACTCATTTCCTACATTACAACAGTGACTGCACTCCAAAAGTACTTCATTGGCTGTAAATCATTGAGACGTCCGGTGGTCATGAAAGGAGCTATATAAGTCTAAGTCCTTTTTTCTTTCTTTTGAAAGGATACAGAAAAGATGAAGGGAAAGGTAGGACTGGATTATTTTTATTCGATCCTGGGATGTGGGTGTCGCTGGCGAGGCCGGCATTTATTGCCCATCCCCAATTGCCCCTCGAGAAGGTGGTGGTGAGCCGCCTTCTTCAACCGCTGCAGTCCGTGTGGTGACAGTGCTGTTAGGCAGGGACTTATGAGGGGCAATTGTGTAAACTAGGCATGTTCTCACCGGGAAAGAATGGGGTGAAGTGATCCGATTGCTGTTTTTAGCATTCTAAAGGGAGTAGGTAACATCGACCATAACAAGCTGTTTCACCTTGTACAGACAGTAGAACCAGAAGGGGGAATATTCAAAAACTGGTCTATGGAGACATTATTTCAGTGAGCAAGTGGTAAATCAGGACACTGGGAGTACTATTTCTTCCAATAATGTCATGGGATCTTTAACATCCGACCAGACCACTGGAATAAGCAGGCAGGGCATTAGTTTAATATCTCAACTGTTAAATGGCACCTTTGACAATGCTGCACTCCTTCATTACTGCGCTGGGGTATTCATTCAGATTACACGGTCAAATTCCTGGTGTGAAGCTTAAATCCACAAACTTCTAACCTAGAGGACAATGGGTGTGTGACGCACCCCGCACCCCCCACCCCCCCCCCCCCAGGGCCCTGTACTGGGGTCTCAGCCTTTCCCGATATTTACCGATGATTTGGATAAAGGAACAGAGAGCCCTATATCCGAGTTTGCTGATGACACTGAGTTAGGAGGCACAGTAAATAGTGTGGGCCGGAGCAGGAAGTTGCAGAGGGACACCGATAGATTCAGTGAGTGGGCAAAACTGTGGCAGATGCAGTTCAGTGCGGGGGGGGAGTGTGAGGTCATCCACTCTGGGATCTAAGAAAGATCGATCAGAGTATTTTCTACATGGTGAGAAGCTGGGAACTGTGGAGGAGCCGAGAGATTACGGGCCCCAAGTACAGAAATCACTAAAGCCAGTGGACGGGTACAACAAATAATTCAAAAGGCTCATGGAATGTTGGCCTTTACCTCGGGGTGTGGAATACAAGGGGCTGGAAGTTATGTTCCAGTTGTACAGAGCTCTGGTCAGACCCTGTCTGCAGTAACTGCGTTCAGTCCTGGGCCCCTCCCCTCAGGAAGGTTATATTGGCCTCGGAGGGGGGCAGCCCAGATTCACTACAATTATACCAGTGTGAGAAGCGTTAAATTATGAGGAAAGATTGCATAGACTGGATTTGTATTCCATTGAATAAAGAAGATTAAGGGATGATCTAATTGAGGTATTTAAGATGATTAAAGAAGTTGATCGGGTAGATAGAGAGAAACTACTTCCTTTGGTGAGGAAGTCCGGATCAAGGGGGCATAACGTTAAAATTAGAGCCAGGCCGTTCAGGGTGATGTCAGGAAGTATTTCTTCACACAAAGGGTAGAGAGAATCTGGAACTCCCTCCCCAAAAGCTGTTGAGGCTGAGATTAATCGATTTTTGATAGGCAAGGTTATTAAAGGATATGGAACCAAGGCAGATAAATGGAGTTGAGCTATGATCTAACTGAGGGGCAAAATGGCCTCATGTTCCGAGTGGCAAGAGTGCTACCAACTGTGCCAAGCTGACATCTTGAGGTCAGACAGCATGCCGACATGGGCATGGCAGTGTGGTGATCATGTTACTGGACCAGTAATCCACGGGCCTGGGCTAAGAATCCAGACAACCCGAGATCAAATCACACTTCGAGAAATTGAATTCAGTTTTTTTTTAATCTGAAAATAAAAAGCTGGCATCAGTAAAAGTGACCATTGTCATAAAAACCCACCCCGGTTCACTAATGTCCTTTAGGGAAGGAAACCTGCCGTCTTTACCCGGTTTGGGCCTATACGTGACTCCAGACCCACACCAACGTGGTTGATTCTTTAAGTGCCCTCTGATGTGGCCGAGCGAGGTACTCAGACATATCAAACCTGCTACAAAGCAGCATTATCAGTCATAGGCAGTCCCTCGGAATCGAGGAAGACTTGCTCCCTCTCTAAAAGTGAGTTCTCAGGTGACTGAACAGTCCAATACGGGAATTACAGTCTCTGTCGCAGGTGGGACAGATAGTGGTTGGAGGAAAGGGAGGGTGGGGAGTCTGGTTTGCCGCACGCTCCTTCCGCTGCCTGCGCTTGGTTTCTGCATGCTCTCGGCAATGAGACACGAGGTGCTCAGCGCCCCCCCCCGGATGTACTTCCTCCACTTAGGGCAGTCTTTGGCCAGGGACCCCCAGGTGTCGGTGGGGATGTTGCACACACGTGGACCAGTGCCACGTGCTAGTCAGAGCAGGAATCGCAGGATAGCTCAGATGAATACGTGGCTTGAGGAATGGTGCAAGGGGGAGGGATTCAAATTCCTGGGACATTGGAACCGGTTCTGGGGGAGGTGGGACCAGTACAAACTGGACAGTCTGCACCTGGGCAGGATCGGAACCAATGTCCTAGGGGGAGTGTTTGCTAGTGCTGTTGGGGAGAGTTTAAACTAATATAGCAGAGGGATGGGAATCAATGCAGGGAGACAGAGGGAAGTAAAAAGACAGAAGAAAAAGGTAGGAAGGAGAAAAACAAGAATGGAGGGCAAAGAAATCAAAAAGGGCCATATTACAACATCATTCTAAAAGGACAAAGAGTGTTAAAAAAACAAGCCTGAAGGTTCCAATGCAAGGAGCATTCGGAATAAGGTGGATGAATTAACTGCACAGATAGCTGTTAACGGATATGATGTAATTGGGATTACGGAGACATGGCTCGAGGGTAACCAAGGCTGGGAACTCAACATCTAGGGGTATTCAATATTCAGGAAGGACAGACAGGAAGGAAAAGGAGGTGGGGTAGCGGTACTGGTTAGAGGAGATTAACACAATAGTAAGGAAGGACATTAGCGTGAATGATGTGGAATCTATATGGGTAAAGCTGCGAAACACCAAAGGGCAGGAAGTGGGAATTGTGTACAGACCACCAAACAGTAGTAGGGAGGTTGAGAACGGCATCAAACAGGAAATGAGGGACGCGTGCAATAAGGGTACAGCAGTTATCATGGGTGACTTTAATCTACATATTGATTGGGCTAACCAAACTGGTAGCAATACTGTGGAGGAGTTATTCCTGGAGTGTAGAAGGGATGGTTTTCTAGATCAATATGACGAGGAACCAACTCGAGGGCTGGCCATCCTAGACTGGGTCTTGTGTGACGAGAGGGGATTAATTAGCAATCTGGTTGTGCGAGGCCTCTTGGGGAAGAGTAACCATAATATGGTAGAATTCTTCATTAAGATGGAGAGTGACACAATTAATTCAGAGACTAGGGTCCTGAACTTAAGGAAAGGAAACTTCGACAGTGTGAGACATGAATTGGCTAGGATAGACTGGCGAATGATACTTAAAGGGTTGACGGTGGATAGGCAATGGCAGACAGTTAAAGATCACATGAACTACAACAATTGTACATCCCTGTCTGGCGTAAAAATAAAGCAGGGAAGGTGACTCAACCATGGCTAACAAGGGAAATTAAGGATAGTGTTAAATCCAAGGAAGAGTGTTGTAGCGGAAAATTCTCCCCTAGGGAAACGGCACCTGTAGCACAAGGTTTAGAACTAAATATGTAACCCTAATATCATAAAAATGGCTGCCCGTGAAGCCTCAAGGGATTTCTATGAGCTAAAAGAGACTGCATTCCAAGTTATCGATAACGGCTATGTTCTCACGCAGAAACACACTACAACTCCGCAGATGTTCCCCAGACGAGACGCCCTGGCCCGTAGAACAATACAACTCTGTAACAGGACTAAGATAAGGAGGCTATCCAAAGACAGCCAATGACAGTAAGATAAGGGGGGCCTGGACCATAGCAACACATCTCTAGGCAACCACGTAGTCACCTAATGTTTAGAACTATTGGTCTTATTGAATCTATAATCCATATGATTGGATAGTGTCCGGCCGAAATGGGCTGATGTAACTGTAGTAAACTGTTGCAAAACATATAAATATCCATGAAACCCTTTGTTCAGTGGAGAGAGGTACCTGGACCCACCAGTTGCTTCAGCTCCCCGCCGGCGTAATAAACCGTTTTGATGTATGGACCGACCCTGAGTGACAAGTGATTCTTGGAGGGTACATTCGCGCTAACAAAGGGGCATATAAATTGGCCAGAAAAAGCAGCAAACCTGAGGACTGGAAGAAATTTAGAATTCAGCAGAGGAGGACTAAGGGTTCAATTAGGAGGGGGAAAATAGAATATGAGTGTAAGCTTGCAGGTAACATAAAAACTGACTGCAAAAACTTCCATAAATATGTGAAGAGAAAAAGATTAGTGAAGACTCATGTAGGTCCCTTGCAGTCAGAATCAAGTGATTTCATATGCGGAACAAAGAAATGGTAGACCAATTGAACAAATACTTCGGTTCTGTCTTCACGAAGGAAGACACGAATAATCTACCGAGAATACGAGGGGACCGAGGGTCTAGCGAGAAGGGGGAACTGAGAGAAATCCTTATTAGTCAGGAAATTGTGTTGGGGAAATTGAAGGGACTGAAGGCCGATAAATCCCCAAAGCCTGATAGTCTGCATCCCAGAGTACTTAAGGAAGTGGCCCTAGAAATAGTAGATGCATTGGTGATCATTTTCCAACATTCCATAGACCCTAGATCAGTACCTATGGATTGGAGGGTAGCTAATGTAACCCCACATTTTAAAAAAAAGGAGGGAGAGAGAAAACAGGGAATTATAGACCGGTTAGCCGGATATCGGTGGTGGGGAAAATACTGGAGTCAATTATTAAAGATGTAATAGCAGCGCATTTGGAAAGCAGTGACAGGATCGGTCCAAGTCAGCATGGATTTATGAAAGGGAACTCGCGCTTGACAAATCTCTAGAGTTTTTTGAGGATGTAACTAATAGAGTGGACAAGGGAGAACCAGTAGATGTGGTTTATTTGGATTTTCAAAAGGCTTTTGACAAGGCCCCACACAAGAGATTTGTGTGCAAAATGAAGGCACATGGTATTGGGGGTAATGTATTGACGTGGATAGAGAAATGGTTGGCAGTCAGGAAGCAAAGAGTGGGAATAAACGGGTCCTTTACAGAATGGCAGGCAGTGACTAGTGGGGTAGTGCAAGGTTCAGTGCTGGGACCCCAGCTATTTACAATATACATTAATGATTTAGATGAAGGAATTGAATGTAATATCTCCAAGTTTGCAGATGACACTAAACTGGGTGGCAGTGTGAGCTGTGAGGAGGATGCTAAGAGGCTGCAGGGTGACTTGGATAGGTTAGGTGAGTGGGCAAATGCATAGCAGATGCAGTATAATGTGGATAAGTGTGAGGTTATCCACTTTGGTGGCAAAAACAGGAAGGCAGATTATCTGAATGGTGACAGATTATTAACAGGGGAGATGCAACAAGACCTGGGTGTCATGGTACATCAGTCATTGAAGGTAGGCATGCAGGTACAGCAGGCAGTAAAGAAAGCAAATAGCATGCTGGCCTTCATAGCGAGGGGATTTGGGTATAGGAGCAGGGAGATCTTGCTGCAGTTGTACAGGGCCTTGGTGAGACCACACCTTGAGTAGTGTGTGCAGTTTTGGTCTCCTAATCTGAGGAGGAACATTCTTGCTATTGAGGAAGTGCAGCGAAGGTTCACCAGACAGATTCCCAAGATGGCAGGGTTGACATATGAGGAAAGACTGGATCGGCTAGGCTTATACTCACTGGAATTTAGAAGAATGAGAGGGGATCTCATAGTAACATACAAAATTCTGACAGGACTGGACAGGTTAGATGCAGGAAGAATGTTCCTGATGTTGGGGAAGTCCAGGACCAGGGGACACAGTCTAAGGATAAGGGGTAAGCCATTTAGGACAGAGATGTGTTGTGAACCTGTGGAATTCTCTGCCACAGAAAGTAATTGAGTCCAGCTCGTTGGACATATTCAAAAGGGAGTTAGATGTGGCCCTTATAGCTAAAGGGATCGGAGGTATGGAGAGAAGGCTGGGGTGGGGTACTGAGATTGAATGATCAGCCTTGATCATATTGAATGGTGGTTCAGGCTCCAAGGGCCGAATGGCCTACTCCTGTACCTATTTTCTACGTTTCTATGTTTATCAGGGTGTCCTTGAAACGTTTCCTCTGCCCACCTGGGGCTCGCTTACCACGTAGGAGTTCCGAGTAGCGCGCTTGCTTTGGGAGTCTTGTGTCCGGCATGCAGACAAAGCAGCATTATAGGAACACTTTCACCACACGGACTGCAGCGGTTCAGGAAGGCGGCTCACCACCACCTTCTCACGGGCAACTAGGCAATAAACGCTGGCCTTTCCGGTGACGCCCACATCCCCAAAAGGAATTAAAAAACTCACTGTGCAGGCTCACACTTAGCTCAGAATGTCCGAGCATTGTGCTCGGTCTGGATATAACTCTCAGAGAGGACCTGCTATCGACTCAAACACCTAGCCAGTTCCCCTCATCACCGTGTTACCTGCTTGGCTCGCTGGACGATGACCTCTCCCAGCGAGAAGCCACTTGCATTGGACAGCTGGGTCCCACTTCCAGGGCTGCTGGTTTGGCTCGCCTGCTCCTCCAAGCCACGGGTCAGCGGTGGAGTTGTTGCTATCGCCTACAAGAGACAACACGTTGCAACTGCTTAAAAATACATCATTGAGGCAGCCAGTCTGTGTTGCAACTTCCTGTTGTCATGTTTTTGTCCCACCTTTTGTGACAACTTTGTCCTGTTGTACACTCATATTTACACCAAGCTCATGGTCTACAGGGCTGTAGTGATACCCTCCCTCCTGTATGGCTCAGAGAAATGGACCATATACAGTAGACACCTCAAGTCGCTGGAGAAATACCACCAACGATGTCTCCGCAAGATCCTGCAAATCCCCGAGAGGGCAGACGCGCCAACGTTAGCGTCCTCGATCAGGCCAACATCCCCAGCATCGAAGCACTGACCACACTCGACCAGCACCTGGGCAGGACCGGAACCAATATCCTAGGAGGAGTGTTTGCTAGTGCTGTTGGAGAAGGATTAAACTAATATGGCAGGGGGATGGGAACCTATGCAGGGAGAGAGAGAGAAATAAAATGGGGGCAGAAGCAAAAGATAGAAAGGAGAATAGTAAAAGTGGAGGGCAGAGAAACCCTAGGCAAAAATCAAAAAGGGCCACATTACAGCAAAATTCTAAAGGGACAAAGAGTGTTAAAAAGACAAGCCTGAAGGCTCTGTGCCTCAATGCGAGGAGTATTCGTAATAAGTTGTATAAATTAACTGCGCAGGCAGCTATTAATAATTATGATATAATTGGGATTACAGAGACATGGCTCCAGGGTGACCAAGGCTGGGAACTCAACATCCAGGGGTACTCAACATTCAGGAAGGATAGACAGAAAGGAAAAGGAGGTGGAGTAGCGTTACTGGTTAAAGAGGAAATTAATGCAATAGTAAGGAAGGACATTAGCTTGGATGATGTGGAATCTGTATGGGTGGAGCTGCGGAATACCAAAGGGCAGAAAACGCTAGTGGGAGTTGTGTACAGACCACCAAACAGTAGTAGTGAGGTTGGGGACAGCATCAAACAAGAAATTAGGGATGTGTGCAATAAAGGTAGAGCAGTTATCATGGGTGACTTTAATCTACATATAGATTGGGCTAACCTAACTGGTAGCAATATGGTGGAGGAGGATTTCCTGGAGTGTATTAGGGATGGCTTTCTAGACCAATGTGTCGAGGAACCAACCAGAGAGCTGGCCATCCGAGACTGGGTGATGTGTAATGAGAAAGGACTAATTAGCAATCTTGTTGTGCGAGGCCCCCTGGGGAAGAGGGACCATAATATGGTAGAATTCTTTATTAAGATGGAGAGTGACACAATTAATTCAGAGACTAGGGTCCTGAACTTAAGGAAAGGTAACTTCGATGGTATGAGACGTGAATTGGCTAGGATAGAATGGCAAATGATACTTAAAGGGTTGACAGTGGATAGGCAATGGCAGACATTTATAGATTACATGGATGAACTTCAACAATTGTACATCCCTGTCTGGAGTATAAATAAAACAGGGAAGGTAGCTCAACCATGGCTAACAAGGGAAATTAGGGATAGTGTTAAATCCAAGGAAGAGGCAAATAAATTGCCCAGAAAAAGCAGCAATCCTGAGGACTGGAGAAATTTAGAATTCAGCAGAGGAGGACAAAGGGTCTAATTAGGTGGGGGGAAATAAAGTATGAGAGGAAGCTTGCAGGGAATATAAAAACTGACTGCAAAAGCTTCTATAGATATGTGAAGAGAAAAAGATTAGTGAAGACCAACGTCGGTCCTTTGCAGACAGAATCAGGTGAATTTATAATGGGGAACAAAGAAATGGCAGACCAATTGAACAAATACTTTGGATCTGTCTTCACTAAGGAAGACACAAATAACCTTCCAGAAATCCAAGGGGTTCGAGGGTCTAGCGAAAAGGAGGAACTGAAGGAAATCCTTATTAGTCAGGAAATTGTGTTAGGGAAACTGATGGGATTTAAGGCCGATAAGTATGCTGGGATGCAGCCTAAGAAAGTGGCCTGAGAAATAGTGGATGCATTGGTGATCATTTTCCAACATTCTATTGACTCTGGATTCAGTTCTTATGGACTGGAGGGTAGCTAATGTAACACCACTTTTTAAAAAAGGAGAGAGAAAACAGGGAATTATAGACCGGTTAGCCTGACATCGGTGGTGGGGAAAATGTTGGAATCAATTATGAAAGATGAAATAGCAGCGCATTTGGAAAGCAGTGACAGGATCGGTCCAAGTCAGCATGGATTTATGAAGGGGAAATCATGCTTGACAAATCTTCCAGAATTTTTTGAGGATGTAACCAGTAGAGTGGACAAGGGAGAACCAGTGGATGTGGTGTAGTTGGACTTTCAAAAGGCTTTTGACAAGGTCCCACATAAGAGATTGGTGTGCAAAATTAAAGCACATGGTATTGATGTGGATAGAGAACTGGTTGGCAGTCAGGAAGCAGAGAGTCAGAATAAACGGGTCCTTTTCAGAATGGCAGGCAGTGACCAGTGGGGTGCTGCAGGGTTCAGTGCTGGGACCCCAGCTATTTACAATATACATCAATGATTTAGATGAAGGAATTGTATGTAATATCTCCAAGTTTGCAGATGACACTAAGCTGGGTGGCGGTGTGAGCTGTGAGGAGGATGCCAAGAGGCTGCATGGTGACTTGGACAGGTTAGTTGAGTGGGCAAATGCATGGCAGATGCAGAATAATATGGATAAATGTGAGGTTCTCCACTTTGGTGGCAAAAACAGGAAGACAGAATATTATCTGAATGGTGACAGATTAGGAAAAGGGGAGGTGCAATGAGACCTGGGTGCCATGGTACATCAGTTATTGAAGTTTGGCATGCAGGTACAGCAGGCCACACCTGGAGTATTGTGTTCAGTTTTGGTCTCCTAATCTGAGGAAGGACGTTCTTGCTATTGAGGGGGTACAGCGAAGGTTCACCAGATTGATATCCGGGATGGCAGGACTGACATACGAGGAGAGACTGGATCAACTGGGCTTGTGTCCACTGGAGTTTAGAAGAATGAGAGGGGATCTCATAGAAACATATAAAATTCTGACAGAATTGGACAGGTTAGAGGCAGGAAGAATGTTCCCGTTGCTGGGGAGTTCCAGAACCATGGGTCACAGTCTAAGAATAAGGGGTAAGCCATTTAGGACCGAAATGAGGAGAAACTTCTTCACTTAGAGAGTGGTTATCCTGTGGAATTCTCTACCGCAGAAAGTTGTTGAGGCCAGTTCGTTAGATATATTCAAAGGGAGTTAGATATGGCCCTTACGGCCAAAGGGATCAAGGGGTATAGAGAGAAAGCAGGAAAGGGGTACTGAGGTTGAATGATCAGCCATGATCTTATTGAATCGAGGGACCGAATGGCCTGCTCCTGCACCTAGTTTCTATGCTTCTAGCTCCGCTGGGCGGGCCACATTGATCGCATACCTGACACAAGACTCCCAAAGCAAGCGCTCTACTCGGAACTCCTACACGGCAAACGAGCCCAAGGTGGGCAGAGGAAACATTTCAAGGACTCAACGCCTCCCTGATAAAATGCAACATCCCCACCGACACCTGGGAGTCCCTGGCCAAAGACCGCCCTAAGTAGAGGAAGAGCATCCGGGAGGGAGCTGAGCACCTCGAGTCTCGTCGCCGAGAGCATGCAGAAATCAAGCGCAGGCAGCGGAAGGAGCGTGCGGCAAACCAGACCCACCCACCCTTTCCTTCGACCACTGTCTGTCCCACCTGTGACAGACTGTAATTCCCGTATTGGACCGTTCAGTCAGCTAAGAACTCATTTTTAGAGTGGAAGCAAGTCTTCCTCGATCTCGAGGGACTGCCTATGATGATGATGATTTACAATGGCAAATAAGAACATAAGAAATAGGAACAGGTGTAGGCCATATGGCCCCTCGAGCCTGCTCCGCCATACAATAAGATCATGGCTGATCCGATCATGGACTCAGCTCCACTTCTCCGCCCGCTCAACATAACCCCTTATCGTTTAAGAAACTGTCTATTTCTGTCTTAAATTTATTCAATGTCCCAGCTTCCACAGCTCTCTGAGGCAGAGAATTCCACAGATTTATAAGCCTCAGAGAAGAAATTCCTCCTCATCTCAGTTTTAAATGGGCAGCCCCTTATTCTGAGACTATGTCTCCTAGTTCTAGTCTCCCCTATCGGTGGAAACATCCTCTCTGCATCCACCTCATCAAGCCCCCTCATAATCTTATATGTTTCGATAAGATCACCTCTCATTCTTCTGAATTCCAATGAGTCGAGGCCCAACCTACTCAACCTTTCCTCATAAGTTAACATGCAGGTACAGCAAGCAATTAAGAAAGCGAATGGTATGTTGGCCTTTATTACAGGAGGATTTGAGTATAAGAGTAAAGACTTCTTACTGCAATTATATAGGGCCCTGGTGAGACCACACCTGGAGTATTGTGTACAGTTTTGGTCTCCTTACCTAAGGAAGGATACACTTGCCATAGAGGGAGTGCAACGAGGGTTCACCAGACTGATTCCTGGGATGGGGGGATTGTCCTATGAGGAGAGTTTGAGTAGACTAGGCCAATATTCTCTAGAGTTTAGGAGAGGTGATCTCATGGAAACATACACAATTCTTACAGGGCTCTTTTTCCGGGACATTGATGACTGTATCGGTGCCATTTCCTGCTCTTGCCCTGAACAAGAACATTTCATTCACATTGCTTCCAATTTCCACCCTTCCCTCACCTTCACATGGTCCATCTCCGACTTTTCTCTTCCCTTCCTCGACTTCTCTGGCTCCATTTCTGGGGCTAGGCTTTCGACCAGTATCCACGATAAGCCCATTGACTCCCACAGCTACCTGGACTACACGTCCTCCCACCCCGCATCCTGGAAGGACTCCATTCCATTCTCCCAGTTTCTCCGTCGCATCTGCTCTGACGACGCCACCTTTCACACTCGTGCCTCTGACATGTCTTCCTTTTTCCTCAACCGAGGATTCCCCTCCGCCGTGGTTAACGTGGCCCTCGACCGTGTCCGTTCTATTTCCCGTACCTCTGCTCTCGCCCCTTCCCCTCCCTCTCAGAACCACGACAGGGTTCCCCTTGTCCTCACCTTTCACCCCACCAGCCTCCACGTTCAACGGATCATCCTCCGCCATTTCCACCACCTCCAACGTGATCCCACCACCAATCACATCTTCCCCTCCCCCCTCAGCATTCCGAAGGGACCGCTCCCTCCGCGACACCCTGGTCCACTCCGCAGTCACCCCCCAGCACCCCCTCCCCTTCCCACGGTACCTTCCCGTGCAAGCGCAGGAGATGCAACACCTGCCCTTTTACCCCCTCCCTTCCCACTATCCAGGGCCACAAATACTCCTTCCAGGTGAAACAGCGATTTACTTGTACTTCTTGCAATTTAGTATTCGCTGCTCACGATGTGGTCTCCTCTACACTGGGGAGACCAAACGCTGATTGTTCTCCCCAATGACCGCTTTGCAGAGCACCTCCGTTCAGTCCGTAAGTGTGACCCTGAGCTTCCAGTCACCTGTCACTTTAATTCTCCACTGCATTCCCACTCTGATATCTCCGTCCTCAGTCTCCTGCACTGTTCCAACAAAGCTCAACGCAAGCCCGAGGAACAGCACCTCATCTTTCCTTCAGGCACTTTACAGCCTTCTGGTCTCAACATCAAGATCAACAATTTCAGATCATAACCGCTGCCAATCTTTGGCTCCCCCGCCCCCATCTTAGGTTTTTTTTCTCTTTGTCTCCAATGGCAGCTGCTCATGACTCCGCCATTCACACACTATCCAGATTAACCTTTTTCTAACTCCTGCCATTACCATTTCAATTCGGCCCATCATCCCTTTAGTCTCTCTAATCCCTCCTGCCTTCCACCCTATCACAGACCTTCCCTTTTGTTCTTCCCTCCCCTCCCCCTTTCAGTGCTAGTTAAGAATCTGTTCTTTTCGAACATTCACCAGTCCTGACAAAGGGTCATCGCCCTGAAACGTTAACTGTGTTTTTCTCTCCACAGATACTGCCTGACCCACTGAGATTGTACAGGGCCTTGGTGAGGCCTCACCTGGAATAGTGTGTTCAGTTTTGGTCTCCTAATCTGAGCAAGGACATTCTTGCTATTGAGGGAGTGCAGCGAAGGTTCACCAGATTGATTTCCGGGATGGTAGGACTGACATATGAGGAGAGACTAGATCGACTGGGCCTGTATTCACTGGAGTTTAGAAGGATGAGAGGGGATCTCATAGAAACATATAAGATTCTGATGGGATGGGACAGGTTAGATGCGGGTAGAATGTTCCCAATGTTGGGGAAGTCCAGAACCAGAGGACACAGTCTTAAGATAAGGGGTAGGTCATTTAGGACTGAGATGAGGATAAACTTCTTCACTCAGAGTTGTTAACTTGTGGAATTCCCAGCCGCAGAGAGATGTTGATGCCAGTTCATTGGATATATTGAAGAGGGAGCTAGATATGGCCCTTACAGCTAAAGGGATCAAGGGGCTATGGAGAGAAAGCAGGAAAGGGGTACTGAGGGAATGATCAGCCATGATCATATTGAATGGTGGTGCAGGCTCGAAGGGCCGAATGGCCTACTCCTGCACATATTTTCTATGTTTCTATGTTTCCAGCATTTTCTGTTTTTATTTCAGATTCCAGCATCTGCTGTATTTTGCTTTTGTTTTACTGGGCTTGACAGAGTAGATGCAGGGAGGATGTTTCCCCCGGCTGGGGAGTCTAGAACCAGGGTCAGTCTCAGAATAAGGGGTCGGCCATTTAGGGCTGAGATAAGGAGAAATTTCTTCACTGAGAGGGGGGTGAATCTTTGGAATTCTCTACCCCATTGGGCTGTGGAGGCTCAGTCTTTGAGTATATTCAAGACAGAGATCAATAGATTTTTGGATATTAAGGGAATCAAGGGATATGGGGATCGGGCAGTAAAGTGGAGTTGAGGTAGAAGATCAGCCATGATCTTATTAAATGACGGAGAAGGCTCGAGGGGCCGAGTAGCCTCCTCCTGCTCCTATTTCTTATGTTCTAAGTGAACTGATGCAAATTATTGGCTACTAGAGATCAATACTGGCGAGGCAGAGCCAAAACAAGTCGGGAGGAGGAAATGAAAGTGCATGTTGACAGCCGGCGGGGGTCAGAGACTATGATGACAGTTTGCACTCAGGACTCTGTCGTTACCCCCATTTCCACTCAATCAATAAATTCGATCGCGTCTCAGTTAACAGTCGCACACAGACACATCGGAAGCAGATTGGAAAACTGCAAATGTACCGCCCCTATTTAAAAAAGGAGGCAGACAAAAAGCAGGAAACTACAGACCAGTTCGCCTAACATCTGTGGTTGGGGAAGATGTTGGAGTCCATTATTAATGGATCAGTAGCAGGACATTTGGTAAAGCAAAATTTGGTCAGGCAGAGTCAGCATGGATTTATGAAGGGAAAATCATGTTTGACAAATTTGCTGGAATTCTTTGAGGATATAATGAACAGGGTGGATAAAGGGGAACCAGTGGATGTGGTGTATTTGGACTTCCAGAAGACATTTGACAAGGTGCCACATAAAAAGGTTACTGCACAAGATAAAAGTTCATGGGGTTGGGGGCAATATATTAGCATGGATAGAGGATTGGCTAACTAACAGAAAACAGAGTCGGGATAAATGGTTCATTCTCGGGTTGGCAATCAGTAACCAGTGGGGTGCCACAGGGATCAGTGATGGGACCCCAACTATTTACAATCTATATTAACGACTTGGAAGAAGGGACTGAGTGTAACGTAGCCAAGTTTGCTGACGATACAAAGATGGGAGGAAAAGCAATGTGTGAGGAGGACACAAAAAAATGTGCAAAAGGACAAAGATAGGCTAAGTGAATGGGCAAAAATTTGGCAGATGGAGTATAATGTTGGAAAGTGTGAGGTCATGCACTTTGGCAGAAAAAAATCAAAGAGCACGTTATTATTTAAATGGAGAAAAATTGCAAAATGTTGCAGTGCAGCGGGACCTGGGGATACTTGTGCATGAAACACAAAAGGCTATTATGCAGGTACAGCAAGTGATCAGGAAGGCCAATGGAATCTTGGCCTTTATTGCAAAGGGGTTGGAGTATAAAAGCAGAGAAGTCTTGCTACAGTTATACGGGGTATTGGCGAGGCCACACCTAGAGTACTGTGCAGTTTTGGTTTTCATGTTTAAGAAAGGATATACTTGCTTTGGAGGCAGTTCAGAGAAGGTTCACTCGGTTGATTCCGGGGATGAGGGGGTTGACTTATGAGGAAAGGTTGAGGAGGTTGGGGTCTCTACTCATTGGAATGCAGAAGAATGAGAGGTGATCTTATCGAAACGTATAAGATTATGAGGGGGGGCTTGACAAGGTGGATGCAGAGAGGATGTTTCCAGTGATGGGGGAGACTAGAATTAGGGGGCATAATCTTAGAATAAGGGGCCGACCATTTAAAACTTGAATTCGTTGCCCCAGAGAGCTGTGGAAGCTGGGTCATTGAATAAATTTAAGACCGAGATAGACAGTTTCTTAACCGATAAGAGAATAAAGGGTTATGGGGAGCGGGCAGGAAAGTGGACCCGAGTCCATGATCAGATCAGCCATGATTGTATTAAATGGCGGAGCAGGCTCAAGGGGCCGTATGGCCTACTCCTGCTCCTGCTCCTATTTCTTATGTTCTTATCTCGGCCACAATACCTTCTGAAGGGATTTATTGTGATGTAATGGATAGCTAGCCCGCAGTGACAACAACTTGCATTTATACAGCACCTTTAACGTCCCATGGCAATTCACAGGAGCGTTAACATAATTTGACACCGAGCCACACGAGGATATATAGGGGCTGATGACCAAAAGCTTGGCCAAAGAGGTAGGTTTTAAGGAGCATCTTAAAGGAGGAAAGGGAGGTAGAGAGGCGGAGAGGCTTAGGGAGGGAGATCCAGAGCTTGGGGCCTTGGCAGCGAAAGGTACGGCCACCGATGGTGGAGCGATGGAAATCGGGGATGCTCAAGCATTGCTTAACCGGGAGACAAATATCCACCTTTGGTCAACAGATATCTTTGGCTCTCCGATTTAAAATTACCGAGTGACTGCTGCCAACGACCGGACGCTGTGCAGAAGCGTACTGTACTGCACGTTAATCTGGAACCAGAAGCTTTTTTTCCCCCATGGAGCATTTCTCTACGGGAATTTTTGAAGCAGCCCGCTCCCTCCCGGCATTCTAACAATAATTTAACAAACCTGCTCCCATGTCCCATGCGCTAGCTATCCATTTCCGGTCCGTTGGCAGCAATCGCGCCCCTAAAATTAACACTTGACCCGGCATCAATTGCCGTTTGCGGAAGAGAGTTCGAAACTTCTGCTACCCTTTGTGTGTAGAAGTGTTTCCTAATTTCACACCTGAAAGGTCTGGCTCTAATTTTACCAGTGAAAATAGTTTCTCATGATCTAACCTATCTGTTCCCCTTAATATCCTGAAAACTTCGATCAGATCACCCCTTAACCTTCTAAATTCTAGAGAATACAACTCTAGTTTGTGTAATCTCTTGGGAGTCCAACTTTCTTCTGTCAAGAAGGCGTGGGCTGATGGGGTTCCACGCTCCCTCTCACCAATTCCTCATGCATGAGCCTTGACAGTGAGAGATAGGAAGCTATTCAAGCCCAACCTGACCCAACAGCCCCTCACAGACTTTCCAGTCAGGGTCTGTGATGACCACGTGGCAACCTGTCCTTAACCCAGGGGGGGGTTTCTGACCCACTCACTCCCGCCTCCCCCTCTCCTTCAGTGGTCTTACCCACTCCCTCCCCCTCTCCTTCAGTGGTCTGACCCACTCCCTGCCCCTCTCCTTCAGTGGTCTGACCCACTCCCTCCCCCTCTCCTTCACCGGTCTGACCCACTCACTCCCTCCTCCTGCTTCAGTGATCTTAACCCACTCCTTCCCCCTCTCCTTCAGTGGTCTGACCTACTCCCTCCCTCCTCCTTCACTGGTCTGACCCACTCTCTCCCGCTCCCTCTTCTCTCCTTCATGACTCTCACTCACCTGCTCCCTCTCGTTCACTGGGCTCACACGCTCTCTATCTAAAAAGCGGGAATATGGCGTTGAGATAGAGAATCAGCCATGATCATATTGAATGGCGATGCAACTCGAAGGGCCTTCTACTGCTCCTATTTTCTATGTTTCTCTCCTTCACTAGCCTCTCACTCACTCACTTCACTTGTCCCTCCCTCACTCGTCACGCACACTCTCTCTCTCTCTCCACCCCCCCCCCCACACTCTCTCTCTCTCTCTCTCTCTCTCTCTCTCTCTCTTCCCCCCCTCCCCGTTTTCTCTCTCTCTTTCCCCCCGTTCTCTCTCTCTGGATTGGAAAGCAGCTAATGTAACGCCTCTGTTTAAAAAAGGGGGCAGACAAAAGGCAGGTAACTATAGGCCGGTTAGTTTAACATCTGTAGTGGGAAAAATGCTTGAAACTATCATTAAGGAAGAAATAGCGGGACATCGAGATAAGAATAGTGCAATCAAGCAGACACAACATGGATTCATGAAGGGGAAATCATGTTTAATTAATTTACTGGAATTCTTTGAGGATATAACGAGCATGGTGAATAGAGGTGTACCGATGGATGTGGTGTATTTAGATTTCCAAAAGGCATTCGATAAGGTGCCACACAAAAGGTTACTGCAGAAGATAAAGGTACGCGGAGTCAGAGGAAATGTATTTGCATGGATCGAGAATTGGCTGGCGAACAGAAAGCAGAGAGTCGGGATAAATGGGTCCTTTTCGGGTTGGAAATCGGTGGTTAGTGGTGTGCCACAGGGATCGGTGCTGGGACCACAACTGTTTACAATATACATAGATGACCTGGAAGAGGGGACAGAGTGTAGTGTAACAAAATTTGCAGATGACACAAAGATTAGTGGGAAAGCGGGTTGTGTAGAGGACACAGAGAGGCTGCAAAGAGATTTAGATCGGTTAAGCGAATGGGCTAAGGTTTGGCAGATGGAATACAATGTCGGAAAGTGTGAGGTCATCCACCTTGGGGAAAAAAAACAGTAAAAGGGAATATTATTTGAATGGGGCGAAATTACAACATGCTGCGGTGCAAAGGGACCTGGGGGTCCTTGTGCATGAAACTCTTTTTGGTAATCTCAAAAAGTTAGTTTGCAGGTGCAGCAGGTAATCAGGAAGGCGAATGAAATGTTGGCCTTCATTGCGAGAGGGATGGAGTACAAAAGCATGGAGTTCCTGCTGCAACTGTATTGGTGAGGCCGCACCTGGAGTACTGCGTGCAGTTTTGGTCACCTTACTTAAGGAAGGATATACTAGCTTTGGAGGGGGTACAGAGACGATTCACTCGGCTGATTCCGGAGATGAGGGGATTACCTTACGATGATAGATTGAGTAGACTGGGTTCTCTCTCTCTCTCTCTCTCTCCACCCGCCCCGTTCACTCTCTCTCTCTCTCCACCAACCCCCCGTTCTCTCTCTCTCTCTCTCTCTCCGCCCCCCACCGTTCTCTCTCTCCCCCTCCCCCCGTTCTCTCTCTCTCTCCCCCTCCACCCCCCGTTCTCTCTCTCTCTCTCTCTCTCTCTCCCCCTGCCCCCTGTTCTCTCTCTCTCTCTTTCTCCCCCCCGTTCTCTCTCTCTCTCTCTCTCTCCCCCCCCGTTCTCTCTCTCTCTCTCTCTCTCTCTCTCCCCCTGCCCCCCATTCTCTCTCTCTCTCCCCCCCCGTTCTCTCTCTCTCTCTCTCTCTCTCTCTCTCTCCCCCCCGTTCTCTCTCTCTCTCTCTCTCTCCCCCCCGTTCTCTCTCTCTCTCTCTCTCTCTCTCTCCCCCGTTCTCTCTCTCTCTCTCTCTCTCTCCCCCGTTCTCTCTCTCTCTCCCCCCCGTTCTCTCTCTCTCTCTCTCTCTCTCCCGTTCTCTCTCTCTCTCTCCCCCCCGTTCTCTCTCTCTCTCTCCCCCCGTTCTCTCTCTCTCTCTCCCCCCGTTCTCTCTCTCTCTCTCTCTCCCCCCGTTCTCTCTCTCTCTCCCTCCCCCCGTTCTCTCTCTCTCTCCCCCCGTTCTCTCTCTCTCTCTCTCTCTCTCTCTCTCTCTCTCTCTCTCCCCCCCGTTCTCTCTCTCTCTCTCTCTCCCCCCGTTCTCTCTCTCTCTCTCTCTCCCCCCCGTTCTCTCTCTCTCTCCCCCGTTCTCTCTCTCTCTCCCCCGTTCTCTCTCTCTCTCCCCCGTTCTCTCTCTCTCTCCCCCGTTCTCTCTCTCTCTCTCTCCCCCGTTCTCTC
Source organism: Pristiophorus japonicus (assembly GCF_044704955.1). NCBI lineage: Eukaryota > Metazoa > Chordata > Chondrichthyes > Pristiophoridae > Pristiophorus > Pristiophorus japonicus. Next base: position 5,422,683 of record NC_091978.1, read on the forward strand.
TCTCTCTCTCTCTCTCCCCCGTCTCTCTCTCTCTCTCTCTCTCTCTCCCCCCGTTCTCTCTCTCTCTCTCTCTCTCTCTCTCTCTCTCCCGTTCTCTCTCTCCCCCGTTCTCTCTCTCTCCCC